>NC_058134.1:181607574-181716923 GCF_016433145.1 Gracilinanus agilis | reverse complement strand
AGAATACAGGAAATATATTATTGTTTGGTGTTTAATGTACACATCTAAGTCATTTGTGTTTATTATTTATTTTGTGGTGGTAGAAATTAATAGTCGTCCTATGCCTAATGACAACTTTGTACACTGAATACTTTTCTAAAAGGTACTCTCTCAGTCGCTTTGGGAAGACCCAATACATGAGCAGAACTGAGCTTTATTTTAGAGATATTCCTCAGAATTTTGCTTTGGGATAGGGGTACAATTAACCAGAAATCACAAGAAAGCACAACACTCCTCTTTTAACAGTCAGGATTAAACCTGGTCTGAGTCTGGAGCTTAGCAGATTATCAAATAAAATATTGATTAAAACATAAAATAAAATGTCCTTGAGTCCTTATTACACTTATGAGAATCTCAGTTTTGTATTATAGCCAAAATAGAATTATTCACAGTCTAAGTCACCTTGAGAAACAAAGTATTGTTAAAAAAAAAAAAAACAACACTCAGAGAGCTATCAAGTATTTGTAATTACATGAGTAAATTTATCAAAAGATTATTTGCTTCAAGGCATTTTTTCCATGAAAAAGTAAATATAATTAGAAAACAATCCCTGCCACTAAAACCATTTTGATTGAGTCTCTTTAGTAAGGTAATAGTAGTAAGTCAAAAATCACTAATATCTTTAATTTCACCCTCCCTTACCATTCTTACTACTACCAAGCTAGTTCAGGCTTTATTTATCTGTCACCTTGACAGGCAATAGTCTCCTAACTTATTTCTTTGCCTGCAGTGTAATTCAATTTTTACATTCAGTAAGTGCCTGCTGTGTGCAAGAAGATATTATCCAAAGCACTGAAAATATGAAGATGAAAAATGATGCATGCAATTCCAACTATTCATCCCACATAATATAGCCAATTTAATATTCTTCAAGCACAGATCTAATGATATTTTTTGCCCAAAAAGAAAGCTGCAGTAGCTCCCATCCTGCTTGGGAAGCAAAATCCAAACTTCCCTATCTGCCTTTCTGACCTTATCTGCCATTCTTTTTCTAACAGACAAGACAACCCTAGTACTGAACTCATATCCATGGCATGTTACAAGACCAAGAGGGAGGTCTCCAGTATGTCAGCTAGATCCTCAGTGGACGACTTAGAGAAGGCTATTGAAAAGAATCACAAAAGGTGAAAAAACATAAATTGCTTTGCAATTTACACCAAAAGAAAAATTAACCCTACTTCAAAGAGAAGTAATGACAGAATAGCAGAGTTAGAAAACAATGCTCTAGTTCCTACTTTGCCATAAACTAGCTATGTAATCTGGGTCACACCAGCTTCTGTCTCAGCTTCCTCAGCTATAAAATCAGTTATTTGACCAAATGATCTCCAATATCCCCTCTAGCTTTCTAGTACTAAGATTTGATGAAAATGTAAAAGATTATAGACAGAATTCAAACAAATTGAAGTGTGTAAAATAATTTATAATCTTATAATTATAAACTATCCTTACTATTTCAAGGTAGGAAACAAAAATGAAGAGGAAGCAAGAATAAAGGCAACAAAGATATGTAGGGTCAAAAAAATCTTATTTAATATTGAACCTACTACAAGAGAGATTGAAAATTCTTGTTTAAACTGTTAAAGATACTTTCCTCGCTGTCAAAGTTTTTTTCATCTAGAATTAAATACTCCTCCCCGACCCAGTATCTTCTACATCAGTGGTGTCAGACTCAAATAGAAACGAAGTTATTAATCCTGTACATACTGACTTATTTTAAAATGTAATGTAATTTACATTTTATTACATTTTTATTTATATTGTTAAATATTTCACAATCACATTTTAATCTGATTCTAGATGGTGACTCCTCTGCTCTATATCACCAATTTCTCTAAGCCTTTCTGTGACTGAGACAATAAAATTGTGAGATTAGGATTATAATCATAAGATTACAAAATCTTATCTTTATACTTTCATTATGGCTGTGTACTGCCTACAAGAGATCAATGGAAATAGTTCCTCTTGGAAATCAAAGGATCATTGCTGTATGTAAGGGATCTCAAAGACCATCAGATCCAATCTCTACATTTCACAGATGAGGCAGGGCAAGGGAATGACAAAAATCACACTGACAGTAAGTGGGAAAAGAAAAATTTTAAATCAGGTAGTCTGGGCTCTGAAGTCAATACTCTTTCTATCACACTAAATGTACTAATCTATACATTTCCCTGAAATATTTCTCTGAGGCAGTAGGGTTATTTCCCTTCTTCCATCTATCTAATCTAGTAATACCTTATACTCTCTCTGGGCTACCCCCACTACTCTGCAATCCATTGACATTGGCCTCACTTCCTATTCCTCAAAGGGAAACACTCCATGTCCCAACTCCTAGATTTTCATTGGTTGTTCCCTATGAAAAGTATGTTCTCCTTCCTCATCTCCACCTTATGGCTTCCCTGCCTTCCTTCAAGGGCCATTTAAAATTCTACATTCTACTAAAAGCCTTTCTTGAATTTCCTTACCATAAGCTAGTGCCTTACATCTGTTGATTATCTCTAGTTTATCCTGTTTATAACTTATGTGCACATAATTGTTTGTATCTTGTCTCCCATACTAGATTGTGAGCTCCATGAGAGCAGGGTAAATAGTAGGCACTTAATAAATAAATATTAATTAAATATTGATTGATTATATGAGAACCTTAAACTCAAATATTTCTAGGAGTATTAGTATACATATTTGGAAATCCTGGAGAGAACTGAAGGATGAAGAAAATACAGTTTTTATGCTATGTGAACTCAATGAAGTTTTTCTTCAATGTTTTACCAAAATAGCATTACTAATAGGGCCACTAGTTTACGAGTCAGGAAAAATAAAAGGTGGATCCTGAAAAATACTAAGCATTATATTCAATCATAAGAAGTTACAAAACAAAATTAAGAGTTTAAAAATGCATTCATAAACAAAATCAATATGGGGAATACATAGATGACAACAGCCCAATTCGCTAGGATGAATAGAACTATTTACAAACAAAAAGAATATGAGATCAATGAGTGAAACAACTGGAGTATGTGTGTATGTGTGATGACAGGATGAATTTATGAAAGTCAAAATTGAAAAAATTAATTGAATTTCCCCTTTCAGCTTATACAGATGAATGGCAAATATCAAAAGCATACTTTTTTCTAGAAAACAAGAAATTGATTTAAAAAAAAAAACAGATTGTTGGAGAAATTGGAGGTGATAAATTAACATATCTACACAGGCTGTTAAATCCTGGTCTAGAGAGGAGATATATCTGGCATCTATCAACTTTCAGGAAAAAAAGATTTTTAAAAGATTAACAAAGGTTTAGCAAATATATTTAAGTTCATTTATCTGATAAAGAAATGAAGAAAAGCTATCTTTGTTTTAATAGAAGTGGTCTCTGATAAGATTTAGGAAAATAAAAAACTTTGCAATATATTCCAGAAATGAAAAAGTGTAGAAAATGCTAATCTTCATGAGAAAAGAAAGAAAAAAAATGACTTCAAATAAAGAGGATAAAAATTAATAAGTATGCAAACAGCCATAAAGATAATAAAGTTGTCTTTGAGGAGACATAGGAACAATTCACCTTAATTCCTAGAAAATAATTCAAGATGCCTGAACTGAATTAAATATTACATCTTATTACTATCCTTTACACACTCTTCAGTGAAGTCAAACTGGCCTATCTCCTTTGATGGCAGGGACAGCTTCATTTTTGTCTTTGTAACCTTGACACCTGCCATGGTCCTTGGTACATTCAATAAACATTTGCTGAACCGAATTAAGTTAACGTAGATTGGACTGACATCCTGTCTCTGTGTTGACACCAGTGCCTGCATTATATGCCTTTATTCTGCAACTATGAGTCCCTAATTTCCTTCAGAGCATGATTCTAGGTAACATAGACATAAGATATCAGCTGCTATTATCTGGATGAGTTCATGATTCAAATATGAATCAAGCTGTGATTGAGATCAATTAAACTTGTATTTATTTCCTATTATGTTATATAAGAATCAGCTATTTAGGGAATTATATAAAAAGTTCATAAGCTAAAACATGTGTTACCAAGAGGCCAGCTTGATAAGTTTTGATATATATGAGCCCAATTAGGAGCTACATTCAGTTATTAATGGTAAGTTGGAATTGGTTGGAGGATAACCATATTATCCTACATATCATCTCTCAGTGCTAATGTAAAAGTCTAATTACTTATATGTATGGGCAGTTCTAGTCCAGAATAGCATCACTATTAGAGCCATTATCCTAAGAGTCTGAAGACAGAATCACAAGATGTCAGAGCTGGAAGCAACCTTGAAGATCATGTGGTCAAATTCCTCCCCACATTTTCCTTTTACAAACAAGGCTACTGAGATCCCAAAAAGTGACTTGATTAACAAGGAATTTAAGTACTGTTTAAACAAGTTAACTCCTTTTAAAAGGTTGAACTTTTCTTTATAAGTTTAGCCTGCACCATTTATTCAGAAACTACAAGTTACTTTGTGCTATTTTTAAATTAAATTTTATTCTTATTGTGAGTTTAATAATTAACAAACATAAACATTATAATATACAAAGATTTATAGAAGAAACCATGAACTTTTATCCAGTTGTGTATGTTTGCATATATAATTTAATTAAGTAGAGATAAAACTGCTCTATTTGTTTATATCTTCTGCACTTAAAAATTTTTTAATTCTGGGTATCTTTTAAAATGTTTTATTGATGCTTTGTGTGTGTTTGTGTGTGTATGTGTGTATACACAAATATACATGTAGATATGTGTGTATATACATATATATATGTCCAATAATCTACCACAACTTCCCTGGCATATGTGAGAACATATATCTTATTCTGCATGAATTTTTCAAACAAAATGATTAATTACTATGTATCAACTTTGTACGCCATTAGTTTAGACTACATAATACCATGATTGTAGTCTACATGGGTATGGATAAATTTGGACGGAGGTGTAATAATCAAAGACTAAATCAGAAAGTACACAATAGAATAAAAGAAAGCACTTCAGGAAACTATGGATAAGGCTCTTTTATGTGCCACTTGTATAATGTCCATCACTGGCCAGTTCAAACAAGTTCAACCTAGAAATGTATTTACTGGTGATGAGTTATATTTTTCTGGCATCCTAATAAGTCAAAAGTAAAATTAAGAGAGAGTTAAATAGGCAAGGTCAATGCGAACTCTATTTTTCACTGTGTAGAAAAGCTAGTGATATGAGGGGGAAAAAAAATGAAAAAAAAAAAAAAACAGATTTCAAGACTTTTCTGGAAAAATCTGCCTGCCTTTTAATTTTCTCTTTAGTCAGTCAGTTCAAAGATGGCAAATTAAAGAATAGGATAGGCAGATATCTGAAATACTTTTTTGTTTTAAATTCTCTTTTTCAGGAGAGAAATCATGCATTTTCTATATGCAGTATACCATTCATTTTTAACCAATAACATGGCACCTACTCAGAGAAGTTACTTTGTCTAATTTAGTACTTTCTTTATAAGCTAACCCTCAAATAAAATGAAATTATTTTTGTCCCCCCCCCCAAAAAAAGTATCTATTAAGCACTTAATATGTTCCAGACACTTTGATAAGCACCAGGGATACACAGAAAGGCCCAAATAGTGCGTAACGTCAGGAAGTCTCCATTATAATGAGGGTGGGGGGAACATGTCAGTAATTAGATATTTATGAAATTCATATAAAATAGATAGTAGACCAAAAGAAGGTACTGGCAGCTGGAAGAGAGCTGCAAAAGGAGGGCACTTTTGTCCTACTGATATAGTCTCGAGTGACTATCAGGTCATTAGGTCTGTCTCCTTCATCTTATAGGCAAGGACACTGAGGTTCACAGAAGGTAAATGATTTGCCCAAGGTCATATTATTAGAAAGTAACAGAAGTGAGAACTGAACCTGAACCCAAGTCCTGCCTCTAGAGATGAAGGGATCTTTCCACTGCTCTACTTCAGCAAAAATAAGAGCAGATGATTTCTCTTGCCAGCAGTGATTTGAATAAAATCAGTCTATTTTTTTCTTCATAAAACTGTGCTGAATGAATAGATTTGAACCATAATGACAAACCACTGAAACAAGATTTCTGGAGTTACTCTCCCCTTTTTCCATTAAGAAGTTGACAAGTATTCCAACTTGATAAATTAGTAATTGTCCTCTGTGGCTCTAGTACAATATCCATTTGTCACCCACTAGCTTTTGAGTTTCAAATCTTTTAATCTGAAAGAAGCACTAGTATAATCTCATGATGCCTTGAAAAATCAGTTTAATAAAGAGAAATACTATAAATATAGCAGGTAATATAGAAGCTGGGGTTGCTGCAGACCTGTTAACAGTCACTTCCTTTCTCCTTCCTTATAAAGGGCAGATCAAGTACAACATCATGATGATGTGACCCTGAATTTCAAACCAGAACCTCCAGGATTTAAAGAAATCAATCAATGGATATACTTTCACCCTTACCTTTTTTTCCCCTCTAAGCTGACCACTGAGAACAAATCAGTTTTTATATTATTGGAAATGTTTTCCTTAGGGATGAAATAAGGAATTACACTAATTCTTTCTGTAGCCCTTTGGTTTCTAGGCAAGCACAAAGCTTGACCATTATGTTTAAAAACAATGTCAATAGTGTTTGGGGGTATGGTGACTCTGCAATGGTTCCTAACAAAACAAAAGATTATTATTTGTGTAGCTCTGTTAGTATGCATAAAGCCTGCTCCTATTTGTTCCATAGATGTGAGATATTTTTTCTTGTTGGCAAATACCTACAGTTACCCTTTACTAGTGGATCATTGGTCAATGAAAATTATTTTGTCATTTATGAATTAAAAGTCATTTTTGGCTCATCTCTATATAATTCGGTTGCTATACACCATCTGTTACTAAATAATGTTTTCCTTTTCAATATTGCTTTGGTTTACTCCTTTCTCTTTATTCCAATTGCCAAGCCCTGGTGTAGGTCACTGGCATCTCTTACATGAATTCACAAAAGAGCAACCTAACTAGTCTCTCCACTCTATTATTAAATACCATTGCCTGATTAATTTAATTAATCTAATTAATACTAAAAAATCATTTCTATCATGTTACCTCTCTCACTCATTAATCTATTTTCTTTCTTACTGCCCACCATTCCAAGTATAGACTCTTCCCATCTTATTTTTTTTTAAGTTTCTTTGATAAACTTTGGAGATTTTTTCACCATTGTTATTTCTTCATATGGCTCTTCCCCCAAACCTCCAAAAATAAAAACACAATAAAAAGTCTTCCTTCGTATTAAAGAAAAATAGTCAAGCAAAACTGTCTATAGATACATTTGACAACCATAGCCCAACTCATAAAATTAAGAGGAAACAAGAGTATTTCATCATCTATCCTTTAGAACTATCATCTTGAAATCTGGAGCCCCCAAATTTGTAGGGTTGGGTGAGAATTCACCTCGAGGGAAGTTTCAGATTTAGCTATAGACTTTAAGGTACTTAATAGTCCCAGACCTAATCAAAAGTGAAGTACTCTTTTGTCTCAGTGGTTTCTCCCATTGTGTCAAAGCCCTCTCCCAGGAAGTCCAGCTTCCCTTTTGTATCCATTGTAAAGTATCAGCCTCTCCCTGATACTCCAACCTCTGGCTAAGGTTTCTTTTCCAAACCTGTTTGTATCCAGTCAGTATAGGCTGAACCTCTCATTTCCTTGTACCATAGTAATGTCAATCAATCCTACTTCCTTGTACCTTAGTTCCCCAAAAGGTATATAAGTTCCCCAAGTTCTATTGTTCTTCAGAGTATCTCTACCTTGGTGATCCTCCCAGGGATTAGTTCCCAGAGTCCCCAGGGTGTAGGTGTAGGCCCTCTGGAGTCTTTGGCTCTAGGCTCTGTGTAGTGGCCCATCATTGGATCTATCCCTCTCCTAAATAAAGACTTGGTTTTTCTAACTACTTTAGAAGTTCTGTGATTTTTCCAAGTTAATTGAACCAATAGTGATCAATGCACTTAATCTAAATTCAGCTGACTTTTAATGTTTTCATTTATACTCTTGTGTGAATCAAACTATTATTCTGGTTCTGCTTACTTCACTCTAAATTAGTTCATTCTGGTCTTCCTATGTGTTTTTCTAAATTGATCATATTAATTATTCAGTATAGTGTAGTAATATTATAATATATTTATATATCCATAGTTTCTTTAGCCATTTTCTGACTGGCAGACATTTTGTTTCCAGGTTTAAGCTACTACCAAAAAATGATGCTAGGAATATTACTGAACTCAATGGATCTTTCTATTTTTGATCTTGAAATAAATACCCAACAACAGAAGTAAGGGATTAAAAGGTAGAATAGTTTAGTATTTTTTCTAAATTAATTCCAAATACTTTTCTAGGTGTGTCAACTGGGTTTTTTGGAAGCCCCTAATTTCCCCCTGTCCCAAGAGAATTCAACCTGAGGGAAGTCCCAGATTCACTGTTTCAGACTGAACAATGGACTTTAAAAGTACTTGATGACCCCAGTTTAGAGCTAGTAGGCCAAAGCAAATGTTAAGTACCCTTTTAGTCTTAGAAGTTTTCCCCATTGTATCAGACCCCTTCCCAAGACCAACACCTGTGCAGGAACCATCCTTTTAGTATCCACTCCCAGGTACCATAGTCCCAGGCTATAGCCTCTTTCCCAAGCCTGCTTCCAACCCCTCAGTGTAGGTTTGATGTCCTGAGTTCTCCAGAGAGTATAATGGATCCTCGAGTTCTATTATTCTTTGGAAAATCTTCTAGTATGGTTGATCCTCCCAGAGATGCTGTCCCCAGAGCCCCAGGGTTTTGACTTGATTGGTTCTGTGTAGCATGGATTATTCTAGACCTATCTCTATCCTGATAAAAGACCTGGTTTTTATGACTACTTTGGTAGTTTTGTGTTTTCCCAAGTTGACAGGTGGTTGGATGAATTCTATGTTCCATTAAAAGTATATTAAGAAGCAGCTAGGTTGCTCGGTGTTTAGAGTGACACACCTGAAGTCAGGAGGACCTGGATTCAAATTTGATCATCTTGTAGATTAGTTCTATCTCATTCAATATGCTCTAAGGTCTTCAGAATAAGGAGCATGTCTTAATGTTCTTTTATCCACCATAAAACCTAGCATAATGCTGCCTATTTATATTACTATGAACCAGATGATAAGTTAAAGAGCAGTTTTAAACCTTGAAGTGCTATATATAAACATGAATCATCTCTCAAAACAAGTTTGTAATTCACTAATTTGACAAATATTAATTAAGCATCTATAACATGACAAAGTATATTAATCATCTATATCATGATAGGCTTTTGTGACACAAAGTAAAAAAAAACAGTCTCGGACTTCAAGAAGTTTAAATTCCTAGAGAAAGAAAAAAAAAAAAAACTCAGTTGGCTAGGGAGTTGCCTACCTTTCAAGTAGGTAGAGACCAAAGTGATTTAGGAAAATTTAATGAAGGGACTAAGGATAAGTCAAGAAAGGCTTCATAAAGGAAGTGATATTTTAACTGCCTTGCAGTATGATACAGCAAATCCATAGGGAAAAGGGATTGTACTTGCCATTTCAAAGATATGTTTAACCCTGTCCCTTTCTCAGATAAAGCAACTTCCTTCACGAGGGAGATCAGCACTTCTTCTACATTTTATACTCTTAAGGATTTGCCTGGAGCATTGAGAATTTACATGATTAACTCAGGGTCAGAACAGTCAGTGCATTAGAGGGAATACTTGAACCCTGGTCTTCCTGAGTCTAAATCTAGCTACGGACACTTACAAGCTATTTGATCCTGGGCAAGTCACTTAACCCTATTTGCCTTGATTTTCTTATCTGTTAAATAAGCTAGAGAAGCACATGGAAAACTCTAGCAGTATCTTTGTCAAGAAAATCCCAAAATGGGTCACAAGGAGTTGAACATAACTGAAAAACGACTGACTAGCAACTTCCTGACTTTCTAGTCACTATGACACGCTGCCTCTCATGGATAAACCATATGAAATATTCATTAATGTGAGAGGGACGATCAATAAAGAAGATGACCTGTATTATATTAAAAATTAATTTTATAAATGTTTATTAAACCCATAAAAATCCCAGGGAAGTGGTTTTACTTAAATAATCAAACTACTGAAGACTGGAGACACCTGGATACATATCATGCCTAGATATACCTTCATGATGTTATAGGGGAGTAGGGGTACAAATGGTGAACCCCTGGGTTAGGGAAGGAAACCTTTCTCAAGAATGAGAGGACTCCAAACTTAGCTTAAGAGTAAAAAGATTGATTTATTAGTAAGATAGGATTAATGGTCAGCAAGACAGCATGAGTGGGACACCCCAGTGGGGTGGAGGGTTGCCCACCAAGACATGGCATGGCAGCATGAGTGGAGCAATTATCGGGGGTTGCTCCCCGGATGCCCCAGTTCAGGGGTTTTTGTATCCTTTATAAGAGTGTACACTTGACTTCTAGCACTCAGGCATTCAGTGGGTGGAGGGTCTGTCTGAGCCCCTCAGGGCTTGGGCTATCAAGGTGTGGCCCAGAGGTGTATCTCTTTTGTCTATCTCAACTAAAAGGACCTCCAAGGATAATGGTCTTTGCCAGGGAAGTCACCAGGACAGGAAGGGAGAAGGGAATTTCCCTGTTCACAGCCTGCCTGAGTTAAGGGGTACAGGGTCCCTGCCATCTTTGCACAATGCCCATGTCAATGACAGATGGCATCTATCATGACTTTCTGCAGGGGCAATGAAATCATACTGAAGATGGAGAATTATGTTATTTACTGGACATCAGCTGTCTTGTTAGGTGGCAAAAACTTATACAAAAAGCAGACTACATTTTTCTTAAGATTCAGGAATGCTCTATGTAAGGACTGAAACTGAGACAGAAACAATATCAATTAATATCATCTTAATCTTACAAAATATGTCTAATAAAAAAGTTTCTGAAATAAAAATCCATTTCCATATTCTAATGCAAAATAAACAATAGTTCATGAAGCATCTCCAACATCAAATAAAGGCAAAACAATAATTAGACCTGTAATTTTATTGCTGATATTTTATTGTTATAACTTCAAGTGAGAAAATTCCTCCCACTCATGCAGGACAGCAGATCATAGTCCTAGAGGGTTATTTAAAGTACTAAGAGATCAAATGACTTAGCCAGGGTCACCCATCTAGTATTTGCTAGAAGAGGAAGTTGATTTTGTATTCTCTTGAAGGAATCCCTTCTTATATTCATTATATTCACAAAAATATAACTGCCTTTCCACTAGAATGGTGCATACAGACCTATTTACCTAATTTCACTAGACACAGCTTTATGGGAAAAGCTCTCTAAAGCCCAGAAATGGTCAATTCCACATTTCTCTTTGTATTGTAGTTATATGTGTATATATATTTCTACCACTCACTCCTGCTTGAAAGGCAGGTTGGTCTGTGTCTGTCCTCATTTCCCAGCACCTACCACAGTGTCTTGCATTTAATAAATGATCACTTATTTAAATTTGTATGAATTAATAAAGTTCTTTTATTAGACTGGTAGTTCATTGAGGACAAAGATTTGCAAAAATGTCTGTCTTTCCTAGTGCCTAACAGTATAGAACACATTTGTTCTTGAATGAACTAAGTGAATAGTATTTTCCCATAAATTTCCATTTTGAAACCAAAAGAATATTCATTTTAATGGAAAAAAATTTCATTGATTAAATTGAAAACTTGTTTGGTTTGGAGACTAAATGGTGATCAATCTCATGACAGGCTATAAATTTGTTTCTCTAGCTGCATGACATTTTTTAAGACTTTGAAATGCTTTCTTTAATTTATAAGAACACATGGTTTTTTAAGTAGCAATCCTCTGATTTTATGCTTACATGGCCTAGAATTTATTATTTTTAGATCTAAGTATCTAAAAAAGTTGATACAATTGGGCTACAAAACCTTACTTTGCCTATTGACATTGATAGATATAATGTATGTATACTCTTTTATCAAAAATAAGTTCAAAGATCAAAGTTATATAAATTCTTTTCCTAGATTATCAATAAGTATTATAATTTAGAGGACATCCAGCCCATACAGAAGAAGAAATAAGAGGGCCAAAGAGGATATGGTCACCAAGGTAGAGATTTTAGTAAGAGTCAGGATAGACACTTCTATCCCCCACTACAAAACTTTCCTTCTATTCTGGCTGACTCCTCATTTGCAAAATTGAGATAAATATCTTACTAGAGGTGATGTTGTGAGAATCAAATGAGTTACTATCTATAAAGGACTTGACTTAAAGCTTTTTATGTAGTGATATAAAAATCTGTAATAATATTCAAATTCTAAGTATAAAATATCAAACTAAACTATAACTGTAATAAATTTCCTACTTATCCTGTGTATATGCTTTGTGAAAATTTGTTTGCAAACTGTCTTCTCCATTAGATTGTAAGCTCCTTGAACACATTACCTCTTTTTGTATCTCTAGCACTTAACACAGTGCCTGGTATGCACTAGGCACTTAATGTATATTGACTGACTGATGTCCAGTGATCTTGCTCCTGCTTGTGTAGAGAGTAGAGACAGGTAAATGAACAAAAACAAAATAAAGAAAGCAAAATAAAAGATTTAATAGCATTTGTGAGTCTCAAGTTTTCCCCTCCAGATCTTTAGAAGGCGTCAACTCTTCTTCATGTTATATGCCACTGAGCTTTCTTAATAAAAGAGTTTATTTAAAATGGCAAGGAAATAAAGTATACACACAAATAACATAGAAAATGAATTATTTTAAATTCATTTCAATAGAATGAGAACACTATAAAGAAAATTCTTTTTTTCACAGATAGGTTTTAAATCAGAGAAATCCTGTCTCTGTAAGGCTTTGTTGCACCAAAATGTATTAAATGGGTTGCTATTAAAAATTGGTTAAGAAATACTCTTTAAAATACCTTCATATGCTACACGAGAGCTTAGACAATCTTTCTATTGTGAAGCTGTTCCTTGAAGGCATTTTTGTGTTTTCCTTATTAGTCATAAGAAATTTATACGAAAACAAGATCACATTAGCCCTTAGGTGAATATCTATTCCAAATGCACATCCATCATTTGAAATTGCAATCTTCTTTAGATTCTCATAACAACAATTTTTGGTGAAGAAACAACAGCTGTGACAGTCAAACTCTGATACAACAAATTCTTTACTTTCTTTCAGAAAAATTGATGGAGACAATATAATGACAATGATGATAGCAAGCATTTATATACTGCTTTAAGCTTTGCAAATTACTTTACAAATAATATCTCATACTCTCCTCATAACAACCCTTGGAGATAGGGGGTTAACTATCCTCATAACAACCCTTGGAGATAAGGGGTTATTATTAATCCTATTTTATAGATGAGGAAACTGAGACAGACCTGCTAAGAGGCTTGTCTAATATAGCTAATAAATTATTTGAGGGAAGAAAAAAGTACTTAAAGAACAAAGCAGAACATCATATAAAAAATCATAAATTATACATGAAATAATTATCCCTAAAAAAGAATTTCAAACAATTCTTTTTTAAAGTTTTTTTATTTGTATTATTTCTTTACCTTTTTTTCCTGCTTCCCTTTCTTTAAAAAAAAATTAATTTGTTTGTGACATTAAAATACTGATTTAACTCCCTCCTTTACCCTCATAAAGAAGGCATCATTTGGTAAAAAGATATGTATATATAAAACTATATCTTGCTTATTTCTATTTATCAATTTTTTTCTCTGGAGGTAAACATAAGCAAATCATTTTTCAAATAATATTTCTGTTGCTATATGTTTTCCTGGTTTTTCTCATTTCACTCTTCATAATTTCATGCAGATATTTCCATGTTTTTTGCAAAATTAATCTGCACGTCATTTCTTAAAGCACAGTAATATTCCATCACAATCATATACAAGAGCGTATTTAGCCATCCTGCAATTGATGGGCATCCCTTTAATTTCTAATTCTTTACCACCACAAAAAAAGCTGTTGTAAATATTTTAGGATATACAGGTTCTTCTCCTTTTTCCATGATCACTTTAGGAAATAAATTTAATACTGGGTCAAAAAGTATACAGTTTTATAATTCTTTGATTTCATAATGGAGCATAATTCAAGATTGCTCTCTGATGTGGTTGGATGCATTCACAGTTTAACTAACAGTGTATTAGTGTTCCCATTTTTCCACATCCCTTCCAATATTTGTCTTTTTTGTCCTTTTACCATTTTAGCCAATCTGATAGGTGTGAGATAATGTGTCGGAGTCGCTTAAAAACTGTCTATTTATATCTTTTGATCATTTATCAATTGGGGAATGGCTCATAACCTTATATATTTGACAAAGACCTCTATGTATTTTAAATATGTGACTTTTATCCAAGAAACTATCTATAAATTTTTTTTCTCTAACTTACTGCTTTCCATCTAATCTTGGCTACATTCATTTTATTTGTACTAAGCTTTTTTAATTTAATGTATTCAGAATTATCTATTTTACATTTCTTAGTGCTTTCTATTTCTTGTTTATTCATAAATTCTTCTCCTAGCCATAAATCTGATAAGTAATATGTTCCCTGTTCTAACTTACTTATATCTCCCTTTATCCATTTAGATCTTATCTTACCAAAATTCTTCTTTTTGATTTGTCAGCTAGAAATCTCCATTTCAGATATTGATCTATTTATGAATTCTGAAATACTTTTTAAGAAGTAATAAAATTCTAAAGTGTTTCCAGTGAAGATTTAAAGTAATAACCAATTTAATCTAGTAACTAATGGCAAGAAACATAGCTGTATACAAGATCTTCAATCATTAGGATGAATGAATTTTAGTTCTATTAATTATTCACCATATTGTCTTTATGGTTACACACTGTTTAATTCATATACATTAAACAGTAGAGATGGCTGGCAGGTAGGCATGGAACAACTGTTAAAAAGGCCTACTCAGCTGGATCCTAGGAACTCCTGAGTTCTTAGCTTTCCATCTACCACTGTCTCATTCCTTCCTATTCATCAATAACAACTTAGGTGATGAGAAAATAGAGAAAAGAGACATTAAGACAAAAAAGTGAAATTCAAAATCTGTCTATTATTCTATGTTAAAAGGTTCGAGCTTGATTACTGCTCAACTCTATCTCCTTTACTATCCAAGACCACTATCTAAGGGCTATATACAGCTGCAAGGGGACAGAAAGAGGAAATAGATTAGGTAATCAGAATCTCATGGAAGAAATCTAAAATGGCTTCTAAAGAGTCTAAGGTACTGAGTATCATGTATCTCATTTAAAACATTCTCAAAAAGTAGTCACCCAGATGACTTGTGAAGATCTTCAGTGAAAAGAAACTCACATCTTGTTCAACTTTTGTACACCTCTAATTATTAAGAAATATTATTATACTGAACCCTGCCCTTCTGTCATCTACTATCTACTCATCACACGATATTGATTCAGGAAATTTGTGGATTTGGTTTATGCAAGTTTTTCATATTCTATTGCAATATTTCACAAACTAATTTTTTCACAGAATACTTCTGAACTTAAGATATATTTACTGAATCCATAAATGCTGGTACAAGAGTGCGGAAATATAACAAGTCACAATAAGACTTAGCAAAAGATACGCGAGGTCGGAAAGAGTGAGGAGTCAAGAATGAATTCTAGATTTCAAAGCTGAGTAATCAAGAGGATGGTGGTTCACTCAACAATAATACAGAGGCTAAGAATGCTGTTTGTAGGCAACAAGAAGCAGTCAGAGAACAGGGAGAAATGGAAGACAAGTGAGAGATCTCGAAAGATTAAATAATTGTTGGGGAAAATAGGATAGAATGGGATCATTTGTGCATGTAAAGGGGTTTTTTGTCTTAGCAAGGAGATACTAGGAGGAGACATCTGAGTGATTTCAGATGAGGAGGAAGAGATAAATAGCTTTCAGAAAACAACTCCGATTTTTTCAGTAAAATATGAAACAAGGTTCTCAGCTGAGGTGATTAAAGAATGGGATGCCTTAGAAGGTTTGAGGAGGGATGTCTGGGTTAAGTGAATATTTTGTCATGAGAATGAAATGAAAATTCTGAAAATGGAAAAATAAAAAAGGAGAACCTAAGAAGTCATGTGTATGAACTTCAAAATAGCACCCTACAGGAGCCTAGTCATCTTGGTGTGTTTCTGAGAACTATGAAACAAGGAGAGAATTTCATGAGCTATTAAGAGTACAGAACTGGTTTAAAACTGCTTACTGTTGTGGAATGGACTCTTTTGAGTAGGGATTCATGATTTCCCAGACAGGACTCAGCTTTTGGGCTGACTATAAAAACCAGATAGAAGAGAGCAATGAAAAAGACTTTCTGTTATGACTGAAAAAGTCAAATGACAAACACTGAAAGAATGAATTCTCCCAATCTTTACCCTGGGTATGTGTCAAGGTCTGTGCAATGCCCTCTTCATCTTGGATTGTAGGTTTTATGGGAATTTGTTTCTCCACCACTACTACTCAGGGAGTGAAAACCAGATCCCCATAGAAATGTCTGAGATTGTTTCACTATTTTTTTTGCCAAATGAATTAATCCCAATTAAAAACTTTTTGGGGGGATTGTATTCCTTGTACTGAAGTGCCAAAAAGGAGCTATGACTGAGCTCAGATGATCTTAGAAGTTCTTCTCACTGCATCAAGGATAAAAGCTGAAGTCAATCAAAGCATATATTTTATCCAAATTATCTCTGCATTAGAATTTGTGGGAATTATAGAATAAGTGAAAAATAGGGCATATTTTAATCAGTTAATATTAATACTTTCCAGATTATCATAGTTATCTCACAAAAATTATAACTTACTCTAAAATAAACACTATCAATGAACTAAAATTTTAAAACAAACCTCATTTGGCTCTTCTCCCCCTTTTACTTGACTTTCACTCATTTCTCCATTTTCATAGCTGCTACTCTTCTCAACCCACAGCTCAGATTTTTCCACAGTCAGTCGTAGTTGATCTAGGTCAGCTTTGATTTGTTTGTAGTTGTCTACATCTTGATTAGATACTAATAACTGTACCTAAAAATAAAAAAATTTAATTTATTAATTTCACTATGCATTTTTCCCCAATAAGTTTCCTGAGACCAAGGGCTGTCTTTCTTTTTCCATGTGTAGTCCCAGATCTTAGCAAAGTACTTGGCACATGGCAAGTGTTTAATAAATGCTTTCTACTTTCCCATTTATTAACTGTTTGGAAATATCTGGAAACCTAAGTAGGCTTCCACAACTCTTTACTCTTTCTTTATAATATCCCTTGTACATTTGCCAGCAACACCAAGCAAATTTATAGACAAAAATACTGGTTACTAAAACATATCTCTAACTTATCTGACCAATACACTCCTTAAAAAATATCTTTAGGTGGTGTTTCAAAGTATATATTTGAATAGAATATTCTTCTCTACTCAAATATGAGTATTCTTTCATAGCTCCTTTTTTTCTGGACTGAAACCTCTGATTTTATTGGCATAGGGAATTTCTTATGAGGAAGTTCCCCAAACAAAGCAGATCAGAACCTGCTCCTAAACTTATTTCCTTATCCAGTTTCCTGGAGTATCGAAGGTCAAATGACTTGCATGTGTGTGTGTTTGTGTGTGTGTGTGTGTGTGTGTGTGTGTGTGTGTGTGTGTGTGTGTGTNTGTGTGTGTATGTGTGTGTGTGTGTGTGTGTGTGTGTGTGTGTGTGTGTGTGTGTGTATGAAGTGAGACTTGACAACTTCTTGACAACAAGCCTGGATCTGTATCCACTATGCAACACTGTCTTATTAGGAGAAAATGCTCTTGCAAAGTCCTGGAACTATATTAAATACAGCTAACCTGTATTTAAGATATCAATTAAAGTTAATTTTCAAGACAACTTTATTGTGATATACTACATTTTGAAGTGAAGCAAAACTCTCTCTGTCCTTAAAGGGCAGAATGAGACTCTAGGAAGGGCATGCAAACAGCATGATATAATGTTTAGAGTGGTGGGCCTGAAGTCAGGAAAAACTAGGCTCAAATTCTGCCTTGGGCATTTAGTTCTATGACTTTGGGAAAAGTCACATATCCCTTCTGTGTCTGTTTATTCATTCATAAAAATGAAGAAGTTGAGTTCAAAAGCCCTTATGACCCCTTCTACCTCTAAATGTATGTTGTAGTATGAGCAAATACATGAGGATTCTCCTAATGGATTTGCTAGTGTTTTATACAACTTACCTGTTTAAAAGCCTGTAAAACTTCTGCTCTTTGACTGAAGTGCTTAAATAACAACTGCAGGGCTCCTGATAGTAAAGGAGGATAATCGTGCATGATTAGATGAATAAGAACTCGTAAAAATGTCCTTCCTCCTTCATCATCAAGTTGTACTGGATTTTTTTCTTTTCTATAAAATTAAGCATAATTTTTAGGATCCTCATATTTGCATTTCTGAGGAGCTTAAACGTCTTCAAATATGTTACCTCATTTAACACCATTATTTCTTAGCTTAGAAGGTGAACAGGCATTTATTATCCCACAGTTCACAGATGAGAAAACTAAGATGAAAAGAGGAACATTTTTTCTTGGTATAAGTTAACACTGATGTCAGGAAATTAATCAATCATCAGATACTGACTGAGCATCCACTATGTGTAAGATATTGGGCTAGGAACTAATATTCTAATATTAAGATGATGCCAACTTCCAATAACAGAAAAATTCTTTAACGTGAAAAGACCAATGCAGTTCCAAACTATATTATAAAAAACAAAATAAGATCAAATGTGTATTATAAATCAAATTCCTTTCACTGGAAATGCAGGCTTCAGATAATCTTTTCTCTCTAATAACTATATATTTTCTACAGAAAATTTAGCATAGTGAAACTGAAAAGATCTCATTTCAAAATTTATGGGAATATATGTGTAAGAAATACATTAATCCCATACTCAAACATACTAATTTTTTAACTACATTAGAATTTTAGTTCTAAAAAAAAAACTTAAAATAGCAGAATTAATTGACGGCACTATACTTCTGGAATTACACCTATGTAATCCAAATGGCAGAAAAGAGATAAATAAATATATAAATATGTAGATATCACATATCAAAATAGAAATAATGGTACAAGAAACCAGTTTCTAACTTCAAATTTCAAAGATATAGTAAAATAACATTTTCTCAATAGGGCAAATTTTGCAACAAGGGAACTTAATAGTGGTTTCTTATAGTGTAGCTGTTTGAGAAAATGTAGGTAAAGCATTTAGGGGGAATATGTTTATCTAATTCTTTCTTCATCTGCCAGAAAAAAAAAAACACCTCAACTTTTTCTCTCTATATGAAAGTTGTAGCTTCTTTTCGAAAAGAAATTGCATTGTGTGAATATAACAGATAGTCTAGAAAGAAGGAAGGAAGGAAGAAAGTACCTGAAAATAACATACTAGTGTTAAGTATCACTATCAATCTAAATAAAAAGAACTATTATTAAATTGTAAAAAAGCAAGTGATAACTTTACCTCCCAGCAAACATGGTCTCTGCCTGGGCTGCAATTTCATCTATATCAGGAACAATAGCTAAAAAGATAAAGGGTAGAAAATTTATTCTAATCAAGAGTCATAACCTGTTTTTAATATTATTAAGCTGCCTACTAATATTTCCTATTTATAAAATTTTCCTGTGCCAATAACATTATTAAATTGTATATAAAGAAGAGACACAACATAATTAAATATTTAAGATTCGTAGATGACAAAATTTTAAACTGAATTATAATTTTTATGAATTTTATTTAAAATATCTATCTGAAAATATTATTATATGCCAGTTGCTAGTGGTGCAAATGTGCAAAAAGATAGAATTCTTATTCTTTAGAAAGAGAAAGCATAATATTATTATATGTTCTATCCACAAACAGGATCTCTTACTAAAATTTATCCATTGCTTTTAAAAATATAAACCAATTACCATAAGCATCTCTCCTACCCCACATTGGTAAATATATATACTTATGATAAGGTGATTATATTCTAAATATACACATTTTCCTTAATTTCAGGCTATGAATTTCTAAAAAAAGAGAAAAAGGATAATGGAAGTAACAAAACAAACAATTTGCTCCATATAAATTAAATCTATTTTGATAAAAGAAATCAATAGACAAATCAACTTCCCTAGAGGTAAGGAAGCAAAAAAAGAATATAGGTGTTGCAAAACCTTTCTACAGAAGTTCAATCTGGTATCCAACAATAGTTATACTAGTGTTATTGCAACTGTCAGTCAATTGCTAATGTTGCCATGTTATTCTTGAAATATTATTTCTTTACAGTTCAATGCTTTGAGAAAATATAAAAGCAAATTCTTTAGAAAATGTGCCCTGCCAAAGAAATAACTCTTAGCTTAGAAAAGCTTAGGTAGAGACTCTAATGGCATTTGCTTTAATATTTATTCCAGCAAGTAGTTTTGCTCTCACTTTTCTATACTGGCTGTCTACACTTCCTTCTCCTCTTCTTCCTTGAATTCTTGACTTTACTTTGGAAGAGGCAGACCAAGGTTCAAGATGTGACTATGGTTAAAAGATGGATATAGGATTCATATAAATGCTACAAACCTCAGTTCTTGCATTGAGCCTGTATTAACTGATCAATTCTTCAATTAAATTGTTACCAGTTGACTATAGATGCCATATATTCCACAAGTTAAAAAGCAGAATTCTGAGATTTCTTTTTATTTATGTAGTTTTCTGTATTTGTAAGATAGTTTATAATTACTAGTATGCGCATCTTTTTTGTTCTGTCTCACAGAAGATCCCCAGGAGATAGACTAATATTTCAACTCTTACCTTTTCAAAGTGAAAACTGAGACTTAGAAATATTGAATACTTTGCCCTGGTTTTAATAGCAAATCACCTTAAAAAAAAACAAAAACCTCTTACCTTCAGTCTTAGAATCAATACTATGTATTGGTTCCAAGGCAGAAGAGTGAGAAGGGCTAGGCAGTGGAGGTTAAATGATTTGCCCAGAATCACACACTTCCTAGTGTCTGAAGCCAAATTTGATACCAAAACCTCCCAACTCTAGGCCTAGCACTCAATCCACTAAACCATCTAGCTGCTCCTGCAAATCATCTTTTTTAAAACCAAGATCCAATTTCACATACTCTTGGTGTTCTTTATCATTTTGAATGAGTCAGGGACTTTAAAATCTCTTCTTAAGAATTTAAGATTATGAATAATCTATATAAAAAACAATACCTGATGAAAGTGGTGTGTCAGGGGGAGTAGTAGTAGAGTTTTCAGGATTTTCATTATTGTCTCCAAATTCTTTCTTATAGATAGACAGCATATATGAGATCCTATAGTCTAGTCTAACGCTCAGAATAAACTATAAGAAATAGATTGAAAACAGCATAAATTTCTTTCATATTTCTCAGCACTTTATTTAATTACACATATGATTATTTAGTTCATTTCAAAAGACTAACAACATAAAGTATCAGGATGCTAAATGAACTAATTTGCAGACTTAACATGTTAACAATCCATTCTAGTAAATGCCTATTATTAGTATTAAGATTTGAGATACTTTTATTTCTACAAATTCCATAAATAACACCCTGATTAGTCAAAAAAATTAAATGCTTTTTTCTAGGAAATAAGAATAATTGTATTAAATTACTTTCCAAGTATCTTCTCAAAGCAAACCTGTTGGTGAAGCTCTTCAGATGAAGATTATGAGTTAATCTGTTTGAAGTATTAGTGATACATATGGTAACTGAATAACTGGTGGATTTCTTTTCTCCTTAAGAAAGGATGATGGGAATCAAATTCCTTTTTAATGCACGGAAAAGCCATGTCTTTCAGCTATAAAAGCTATGAAAAGATCTGCATGTCCTCCCAAGCTTTGATGCTAGGTATCTGGCATCTATAACTCAACCTGGGAGTCAAAGCCTAGGTTCACAGTCCAAATGGAGTATTTTGTTGTCAGGTACATGTCACATACCATTAAAAATGTCCAGGATCAGAACAAGATTGATGAATGCAACTAGGATTTTTTATTTATCTACTTTAGTGTTAGGCAAAAGATCAATTTTTTAACTCACCTGTTGACTATAAATATCAATCAACAAGTATTTATTAAGGATAACAGGATCTGTCAGAGCTGGAAAGAATCTTTAAGGACATTTTACAGATGAGGAAACTGAGGACCATGAAAAAAATTAAAAGATTTGTCCAAGATCACACAGGTGTGACCAAGGTAGGATTTGAACCCAGCTCTACTGGCTACAAGCTTTCTTTCCACTGTAGCATACTGTTTTTCTATACACTATGTGCTTATTTGTTAGATACTATAGAAGTATAAAAGTTTCCCTCACTATAATAAAACAACAGCTAAAATTTATAATAGCACTTTAAAGATTAACAAGGCACTTACATGTATTAACCCAATTTATTCTCACAACAATCCTGTGTGGTAGTTGCTATTATTGTTCCCATTTTATAGATGAGGAATGTGAAAAACTAAGCCCAAGAGAAGTTAAGTGACTTGCCCAGGGACACAGAGCTAGTGTCTCAGTAAGGAATGGAACCCCTCCTATCTCTAAGTGAAGCACTATGCCACCTAGCTGCCATTTTACAGAGAAGCTTTCAAATTAAAGATTCCTTATCTAACATATGATAAACAAGATAATAATTTAGTACTGAACTATAGAGGACAGATCTTGATATAAAGATAATAGTAGTTCAAACAAGGAAAAGATCTGTAGGGACTAAAATAGGCAAGCAAAGGTTCACAGAAAAGATGTCCTAGAGTATTATTAGAATTTGAATTGGCTGAAAGGCAGCTGAGAGACATTTCAATAAGAGGAAACAGCCCAGTCCAAAAGTATGAAGACAAAAAAAAAAAAAAAAAAAAAAAAAAAAAAAGAGTGGGTAGTCCCTGAGGAGATAATACCTGACCGGACCAAAGACATGTGATATGGAAATAATAGGAAATGATTATTACTGTTGTGGGCATATTCAACTGCCTCTCCCTTTTGGCCTGAAAAGGAGAGAAACATGTAGGCATGAAGTTTTTCCAGTAATGATTAAGAAGGGCTGTTCTCTCACCCCTTTCAATAAGATGATGACCAAGAGAAGGAAGAAAAAAATGGATAGGCAACATGAAAATAACCAATACCAAGATTAATGAATATTGCCAATGAATGAATAAAAGCATTTAATTAGTGCATACTATGTAGTCAAGCATTGTGCTAAATGCTGGGAATAAAAATATAAGGGTCTGGCTCCACCAGGTATGTACATTTTATTAATTGAAAGGAGAAATAAAATAAAGAACATGTGTGGAAAACACAGATTAAAAGCAAGCTGAAGAGAAAAACAATGCCTTGGGTACAAGGACTTAAGGAGAAATACATAAAGGTCCTGGAGTATATGCATTAAAGGAACAAGCATCTGAATGCAGGGGGGCTACAAGGCATTGTTACCCATCAGTTCCCATATAAATGATGCTTTCAAGGTTTTAAAGGATGTAGCTGCCTCTATTACTTTTTATTTGTTTGAGAAACTTCAGTTTCTTCATCTATAAAATGAGGGAGACTACGTGACCTCTAAGGTTCTGCCAGTTCTCTAGTGATTTCTATAAATTATAAATCGAAGAACTATTTGGGGACCATGGAAAAATTGTGTGTCATTTTTCTGTGCTCTACCTAATAGAACTTTTGATTTGGGGTTTCTCAGCCTGAGTTAGGGATAGAACACTACTTACTCACAAGGATTCCTCGATTCAAAGAATTAATAGATGCCAAGTAATGTACTAGATATTATTCTAGTCACAAATTCAAATACAAAGAATGAAGCAACTCCTACTCAGAAAGACCTTATGTCCTAAAGAGGGATAAAAAAGTTCATGTAAAACTACATACAGAGCCATGGGTCCTGCTGCCACCTTGGCGACAACTGTTATAATTCTTGAAAGTAACTTCTATAAAGATGCTTCTGTAGGTGCTGAAGCCACAGCCTCCTTGAAAGGCCACATCTACTAAAGACCCATTAAAGAAATTTATGGTACTGTCCAACAGTTTGATGTCAGAAACAAATATAATTTTTGTAAGCATTAATGATTATGAAAGAAGATGCACTATTATCTGCTTTGCTGTTGCCTTCTAAGGATCATGGAATGTTTCCATTTGATTTGCAATAGAAATCTCCTATATGTAATGTGACCCCATTAGAAGGTATGCTCCTTAAGGGCAGAAACTATCTCCCTTTCTTCTTGTATCCTCAGGGCTTTGTACATAGTAGCTCTTAATAAATACTAATTCATTCATCCTGTATTCATTTATAGAGTATAAATCTAAAATCAATAAATGCAAATCTAAACAAAGTAGTTAAATATAACAGTTTGAGAGGAAGGGTAAAAATATTTGGAGGGATCAGGAAAGGCTTCATACAAGAGTGTTTAAACAGTGTCTTAAAGGAAGAATAGGATTCTATGAAGCAGAAGTAATAAGAGAGTACATACCAGCCAGTATAAAGGCATGAAGACAGGAGATAGAGTTTCAGATGTAAGGAAAAAGAGAAGACCAGTTGGCTGTATTGAGGAATGCAGTAGGGGGAGTAATGTCCACTGAGGCTAGAAAGTGTTAGCTATCCCTCCCAGTTTTGCTTTATCTGCATCAAAAAATAAGATCAAATGTGATCAGATCTAAATTAGTATAGACATTGAATTCTTATGGACTTTTCTTGCTATCAAATATCTCCTGAATTTAAAAAAATTAAGTTGTGTATCACAACTTAAATAAAAAGTAACATATAATATTGAATAAATTCCATTATGAGACATATCATATTATAACAAATAAAATGATATAAAATATATTAACATTCTTTAAATGAGCTTACATGTAGCAGGTGGCAAGGTTAGGGCAAAGATGAAGGAGAAAGGTCAGAGTAATGAGATCAGCTCTCATAATCTCTACACATAACATTTTACAATTTATAATGGTTTTCTTCTCTATTTGATATGATCATTAGCCAAATCTAAGTCATTAGGTAGCTGTTATATTGTTTTCTTCAATTTATTTACCTGTAAAATTTCAATTATCTTTAGTTTCGTGTCCATAACAGTTACATCTTCATTATCGATAGTACTTGCTTGTTTGATTGCATGGGTATTGGGCTGTACGTCAGGCACAGACATGGGAAAGATAGATCCCCTACTGAGTACCATTTGGGTCATCATCTCTCCAACACCATGGATAGTTCGCATGACATTATTCCCTAGGAGAAGAAAAGCACTGTAAGCAAGCACAGAGTCCACAGAAAGTTGTAAAATCTATTAGGTAAATAAACATTTGAAAGGATTGCAAGGAAAATATGAAATGCCATTAAGTAAAACAATAACATATTTTATAAATGTGTGGATGTATATTATGTAGAGCAGCTAGAATAGCTGGGTCTAGAGTCAGAAAGTCTCATCTTTCTGACTACAAATCTAGCCTCAGATACTTTCTAACTGTGTGGCCTTAGGTAAGTCACTTAACCCTGGTTGCCTAAGTTTCCTCATCTGCAAAATGAGCTGTAGAAGAAATGGCAAATTGCTCCAGCATTATTGCCATGAAAACCCCAAAGAGTCACAGAGTCTGACATGACTGAAACAACTGAACAATAAAAATGTATACTATGTAAGTAAATGCATACACATATATGCTGGCAAAGATAGATATTCCAAAAACCCAAAAGTCCAGGTATTTTATTAGCAAATGTTATTTTTTTAAAAAGCATTTTCAAATAGAGCAATGAGGCTATCATAAGTAGTTCTGCCTAGATCAAAATGAGGTACTCATGAAATAGAACAAGCTTTACCCATAGTCTGGAATATTATGATTCTTGATCTTATCCTTAGGTAAAGGGCTCATTTGCTTTTTTTTTCTTTTGTAAAAGAAATAAAAATAAAAATTACATTAAGCATTGACTGTTTCAAAAACTGTTGGTTTTTAGAAAAATATACAATTTGTATTGAAAACTACTATGCAAAAGTCACACAAAAGCAATCCAGAGTAACTGCTGGAACAAATTAGTGACAAATATGATCATATTCAATGAAGCTCATTTCCCATCTACTTCTTTTCCTGTGTATAGCTCCACACTGGCATATTTGTTGGTAAAATGACAAAAATCTCACCACTGAATTGCCCATGTTTCATTCAATTCATACAATTCACCTGCACTTCACTAAGTCCACGAGATAAGCAAGTTGATTCAAATAATGATCTTTTCTTTGTAACAGTCTGAAGTTACATATATGCTCAAGGAGCTGGACTTTGGGCAAGGGCATAAAGGGTTCCTACTTTGGTGAATTATTTTTTGTCCAAATAACCAGGGGAATAAACCAATGGAAATGAATGATGAAATGAAAGTGGACAGAATGAAGCACTCTTTTCAAAGCAATTTTTAAAAAGGGCAGAGATATCTAAAAGATTGAAAAACAAAGCGAATGAAAATAATTTCAGGAGTAAGTGAACTTTGATGGGTTTTTTTTTCCAGGCTCTTAATTAATTACCATGGATTTCAAAACTGAAAATTCAGTGGCCAATATACTATGAAAAGTTATTAACACTTTTAAAAATGAACACATGGGACTACGTATTTAGAGAAATGTTGGGTATGCAGAAAGGTGGAGCTCCAAACAAACATTTCAAAGACTATGTAATAAACTATTCTTTTCAGAGTGGTGTGTTTTCAGGCACCTTAGGTTATCATTTTGACAGCCCTGGGACAGCTGATATATCTCCAAGGGGTTAAACCACAAAAGAGGGTGTGGGATTTAAGAGTTTGGGAGAGATTTTGCTAAACGGGCAGGAGACAACTGGAAAACCAAGAAAAATCCGCCCACAAAATACCTCACTGTTTCTGGCACAAAGACAGTGAGATCTTTCCAATTTTCCCCCCAAATCTACTGGTTTCACAGGGGAAAGGGAGGGGGGAGGGGGAACTCTAAAGAGACGGACAAATACAAATAGACACTGACAGAGAAAGGATTGCCAGAAGAGAAAGGACTGCAAACGGGGGAGGGGGGGAGGGAGGGAGCCGCGAGGGCGGGGGAGGAAAGAGAAAAAAGAGCGCGAAAGAGTCAGAGACATAAGGAAACAGCGAGACAGTCTGGGGAAAAGAGTTGGAAGGAAGTGGGGAGGGGGAGAGGAAGAAAGTGCCTCTAGAGACAGACAGTTGCCAGTCCTTTGAGAAGAGGCGGGGAAAGGAAATAGGAACAGAAGTCCGGAGTAGCACTAAAGCCAGAACGAGAAAAGAACCACTCCCGGCTCCTCCTCCCCCACAGTCATTCCCGCCAGTCTGCACATGCGCACGACACACATTGGGCGGGCACGACAGAAGCCTGGGTGACGTCAAGGAACAGTCCCTAGAGCTGCGTTCAATTCATCGGCGCAGGCGCAGAAGGCGAGCGAGTCCTGAGGACGCTGGGAGCGGGCGGGGTTGTTTCCCCTGTCCCTTCCCGGGTTTGCGAGCACCCAAGAGCACCAGGCCGAGAAAAAGCAGGAGAGAGGAGGAGAGTTGGCTTCACCCAGCTCATCAGTGCACACAGGAGGCAGGCGAGTACTGGAATCTGGGGGTTTAATTGGAGCCCGTTTGTCTTTTCCGATAAGCGCGCGCGCGGGCTGGGACGCGCGGAGACGCGCACCGGCTCATCTCGCGAGATTTGATTCGCGCCCGGGATCTGGGTGTTTGTGTTTGCTGCGGACCCTCTTTGCTGCCGCGCGCCTGCCTCCCTCCACCCCTGCATTCTCCTGGTGTTGCAGCCCCGCGTTGCCTCCCGTTGCATCAACATGGGCTTTCTAAAATTGATCGAAATCGAGAATTTCAAATCGTACAAGGGTAAGCAGATCATCGGGCCCTTTCAGAGGTTCACAGCCATTATCGGGCCTAACGGCTCAGGGAAGTCAAATCTTATGGACGCTATCAGTTTCGTGCTGGGTGAAAAGACAAGCAATTTGCGTGTAAAGACCTTGAGAGATCTGATCCATGGGGCCCCCGTGGGCAAGCCTGCTGCCAATCGTGCAGCAGTCAGCATGGTGTATTCTGAGGACAGTGGTGAGGACCGCACTTTTGCCCGGATAATTGTGGGGGGCTCTTCAGAATACAAAATCAATAACAAGGTAGTCCAGCTACTTGAATACAGCCAGGAGCTGGAGAAACTGGGCATCCTCATCAAAGCCCGGAACTTCCTGGTGTTCCAGGGTGCTGTGGAGTCCATCGCCATGAAAAACCCCAAGGAGCGGACAGCCTTGTTTGAGGAGATTAGCCGATCTGGGGAACTGGCCCAGGAATATGATAAGCGGAAGAAGGAGATGGTAAAGGCTGAAGAAGATACCCAATTTAATTACCATCGAAAGAAGAATATTGCAGCTGAGCGTAAAGAAGCCAAGCAAGAGAAAGAGGAGGCTGACCGATACCAGAGGCTGAAAGATGAGGTTGTTCGTGCACAGGTGCAGCTGCAACTGTTCAAACTGTATCACAATGAAATGGAGATTGAGAAACTAAACAAGGAACTCACTTCCAAGAATAAAGAAATTGACAAGGAAAAGAAGCGGATGGACAAAGTGGAAGAAGAGCTAAAGGAAAAGAAGAAAGAGCTGGGCAAAATGATGAGGGAACAGCAGCAAATTGAGAAGGAGATAAAGGAGAAAGACTCAGAACTTAACCAGAAGCGGCCCCAATATATCAAGGCCAAGGAAAATACTTCACACAAAATTAAAAAACTGGAAGCTGCCAAAAAGTCCCTGCAGAATGCCCAGAAACAGTATAAGAAGCGAAAGGGAGATATGGATGAGCTTGAAAAAGAAATGGTATCCGTAGAGAAAGCAAGACAAGAATTTGAAGATCGAATGGAGGAAGAGAGTCAGAGCCAGGGGCGGGACCTGACTCTGGAGGAGAACCAAGTAAAGAAATACCACAGGCTGAAGGAGGAAGCCAGTAAAAGAGCAGCCACCTTGGCCCAGGAGCTAGAGAAGTTCAACCGTGACCAGAAGGCTGACCAGGACAGACTGGACTTAGAGGAGCGAAAGAAAGTTGAGACTGAGGCCAAGATCAAACAGAAACTGAGAGAAATTGAAGAAAATCAAAAGCGAATTGAGAAACTGGAAGAATACATCACCACCAGCAAGCAGTCTCTGGAGGAACAGAAAAAACTAGAGGGGGAACTGACTGAGGAAGTTAAGCTGGCTAAACAGCGCATTGATGAAATCAACAAGGAGCTGAATCAGGTGATGGAGCAACTTGGTGATGCCAGAATTGACCGACAGGAGAGTAGCAGACAGCAACGAAAGGCAGAGATAATGGAGAGCATCAAACGCCTCTATCCTGGTTCTGTGTATGGCCGTCTCATTGATCTGTGCCAGCCAACACAGAAGAAGTACCAGATTGCTGTGACTAAGGTGCTGGGCAAAAATATGGATGCCATCATTGTGGACTCTGAGAAAACTGGCCGGGACTGTATTCAGTACATCAAGGAACAGCGTGGGGAGCCTGAGACCTTCTTACCACTTGACTATCTAGAGGTGAAACCAACAGATGAGAAGCTTCGGGAACTGAAAGGGGCCAAGCTGGTAATTGATGTTATTCGTTATGAGCCACCACACATCAAGAAGGCCCTACAGTATGCCTGTGGCAATGCTCTGGTATGTGACAATGTTGAAGATGCCCGCCGCATTGCTTTTGGTGGCCATCAGAGACATAAGACAGTTGCACTAGATGGGACACTTTTCCAGAAGTCTGGTGTCATCTCTGGGGGTGCAAGTGACCTCAAAGCCAAGGCCCGCCGCTGGGATGAGAAAGCAGTTGACAAACTGAAAGAGAAAAAAGAGCGCCTCACAGAGGAGCTGAAGGAACAGATGAAAGCTAAGCGGAAGGAGGCTGAGCTGAGGCAGGTGCAGTCTCAGGCTCATGGCTTACAAATGAGGCTCAAGTACTCACAGAGTGACCTGGAACAAACAAAGACCCGGCACCTTGCACTTAACCTACAGGAAAAGTCCAAGCTAGAGAGTGAGCTGGCTAACTTTGGACCCCGTATCAATGACATCAAAAGGATCATTCAGGGCCGGGAACGAGAAATGAAAGATTTGAAGGAAAAGATGAACCAGGTAGAAGATGAGGTGTTTGAGGAGTTCTGCCGAGAGATTGGAGTTCGCAACATTCGCGAATTTGAAGAAGAGAAAGTAAAGCGGCAAAATGAAATAGCCAAGAAACGGCTTGAGTTTGAGAACCAGAAGACTCGCCTGGGTATTCAGCTAGATTTTGAGAAAAACCAGCTGAAAGAGGATCAGGACAAGGTTCACATGTGGGAGCAGACAGTAAAGAAGGATGAGAATGAAATTGAAAAGCTCAAAAAGGAAGAGCAGAGACACATGAAAATAATCGATGAGACCATGGCCCAGCTGCAGGACCTTAAGAACCAGCATCTGGCAAAGAAATCTGAGGTCAATGACAAAAACCATGAGATGGAGGAGATCCGAAAAAAGTTGGGTGGGGCCAACAAAGAAATGACCCACTTACAAAAGGAGGTAACGGCTATCGAGACAAAGTTAGAGCAGAAGCGGAGTGACCGGCACAACTTGTTGCAGGCCTGCAAGATGCAGGACATCAAGCTGCCCCTGGCCAAAGGCACCATGGATGACATTAGCCAAGAAGAGGGGAGCTCCCAGGGAGAGGAGTCTGGGAGTGGCTCACAACGAACCTCCAACATCTATGCCCGTGAGGCCCTGATTGAGATTGACTATAGTGACCTCTGTGAGGACCTAAAAGATGCTCAGGCTGAAGAGGATATTAAGCAGGAGATGAACACACTGCAGCAGAAACTGACTGAACAGCAGAGTGTGCTGCAACGCATTGCAGCACCTAACATGAAAGCAATGGAGAAATTGGAGAGTGTGAGGGACAAGTTCCAGGAGACATCAGATGAGTTTGAGGCAGCTCGAAAGCGGGCCAAGAAAGCTAAACATGCCTTTGAGCAGATTAAAAAGGAACGCTTTGATCGCTTCAATGCCTGTTTTGAGTCCGTGGCTACCAACATTGATGAGATCTACAAAGCCCTATCCCGAAACAGCAGTGCTCAGGCCTTCTTGGGCCCAGAGAACCCAGAGGAACCATACCTAGATGGGATCAATTATAACTGTGTAGCCCCTGGCAAACGCTTCAGACCCATGGACAACCTGTCTGGTGGAGAAAAGACTGTAGCAGCTCTTGCTTTGCTTTTTGCCATCCACAGCTACAAACCAGCTCCCTTCTTTGTCCTAGATGAGATTGATGCAGCATTAGATAACACCAATATTGGCAAGGTTGCCAACTACATAAAAGAACAGTCAACTTGCAACTTTCAAGCTATTGTCATTTCACTGAAGGAAGAATTTTATACGAAGGCCGAGAGTCTGATTGGTGTCTATCCTGAGCAAGGGGACTGTGTTATCAGCAAGGTACTGACATTTGATCTTACCAAATACCCAGATGCCAACCCCAACCCCAATGAGCAGTAGCTTGGCCTAGGGAAGTAGGGTGGAACCTCAGAGCTATAGACCAAGATTAATTGCCCTAATTGCCCAATTTGGTAAATAATCATGTTGCAGCCCATCTATTCTATTAAACAGAATCATGGTCTTATTACCACTTAAGAAAGCATAAAACAGTATATGTGGGGGAGGGGGTTTGCATCTCAGCAGTGGGATAGGGGAAAGTTAGCCTTGTTACTCCTCTCCACTCCTAACCCCCATGGGCTCTAAGAATTATGTTCTACCTTGAAATAGTTGGGAATTTTTCTTTTAGAATAGGGGTTCTTAATCTGGTATCTGTGAACTTATGTGTGTTTTTTAAATATTTTGATAAATGTATTTCAATATAATTGGCTTTCTTTGTATTTTATTTCTATGTATTTTACACATTTTAAAAACAGTAATGTAGGATGGGGTCCACCGGCTTCACAAGCCTGCCAAAGGGGTCCATAATAAAATTAAGTTTTAGATCTTGTTTTAGAAAGGTGGGAAATTCCCAGTGCTTCCTGGACATGTGATTTTGGGCAGTGCATATGGACTCTCAATGTTCAGCCTAGAAATTTGTCTGAGTTTTGAGAATATGCCTGCCTTCAGGAGATAAGTTTTCATCACCAACAAAGAACAGGCCCCTTTATCATTATTATTATTACTGATTCACTTATTCTTGTTGACCTTTGGAAAATAATTACCAATCAAAATTACATTGCCCAGAAAATTATCCCAGACAACTCATTTTCCAAAAAATAGATGTCAATAAAAACTCCCAAGAGTCCAGAACTAAAATAATTATGGAGTATATGTTATTAGCAGAATTGAAAGAATCATTACTCATAAGAAACCCTTAGTTGTTGGTGGTGAAAAGCAATGTGGTATAGTAAAAGAAGCACTGAGACACAAGTTCTAAATTTTCTTGTGGGTAAAATGGGAATAATAATATTAGAGTGTCCCAGAACTACTGAAAACAGTTTTAAGCTATTCAAGCTCAAAACTTCACTAATACTTTTGGGGTTCCCTATATATTCTCATATGTTGTCATGTTGTTTTTATGATCATATGAAACAAATTTGTAAATAGTAAAACTGTGTAATTATGAGTTGCTTAAAGAATAGATTATTACAACCAAAAAAAAAGTCATGTGAATCACAGGTCTAATAGTCTGCCATTGGTTCTTTTCCACTTCTAGTGATTTTCATTACTCCTTAATAAATGTCACAGACCTAGATACTACAAAAGGGTGGAATTTCATTATATTTTTCAATTGTATAACAAAAAGTAGCCCAGAAAAACTCCAAATGAAAAAGCCACTTTCAACATCATTTATAAATGCAAACAACAGAAAGACTGTAATCCTCATAAAAGATATTTTGCTATGTTTACTAACCCAGCAGCAAATTTAAATTTATGGGAATAAGTTTTGCTTAGATGAAAACAGGAAGCTAAAAAAGGTAAGCAATGGCTAGAGAAAAAAGAACAATACAATATAAGCAGTTCAGAATTTGGTATAGGAAGATTTATTTAATACCCATATAAATATTTGGCCAGTTCTTTAATCTCTTTGAGCCAAAGTTTCCTCAATTATAAAAAGAAGAGCATAGATTTTTGTGACATTGGGGTCCTTTCTAGCTCTAAATCTATGAGCATAGGAAAAGGTTTAGAAATCAAAGAGACCTAAAATTTCATGATCCAGGAAGATTTTTACATATAGAAGTTCCATTTAAAATAACCTGGGTGTGTCTACTATAAAAACACCTCAGATTTAAAGGGAATTACAAAACACTGAAAAAATAATGACAGAATTAATTTGGAAGAGTAGAATATGTAGAATTTGAAGGAAATGTGGAAGAAAAATAGACATGAAGGGTGAGTATCATTTCTAGACTTCACATATTATATTATGGAGCTGTAGAAGTTTTTTGAAACAGACTAGATAAAGAATCAGAAAAAACCCAACTGAGTAACCCAGTAAGTCTGAGGACACAAATTGAGAAATAACTCACTGTTTGACAGGGACTACTGGAAAAATTGAAAGGCAGTTTGGCAAAAATTAGTCCATCCAACATCTTATATATGTATATTACAATAAGCTCAAAAATGGATATAAAAAGAAGGCAATGAAATCAAGAATCCTTCAAAGGGAAAAATAATGCATAGAAGTGACTATAAAAGAAAAAATAGTATCATTTACATTAATTTGAAAAGCTTTTGTATGACCCAAGATAAGCATTGATGGGCTGGTGGGGGAGTGTTTACATTGAAGAGTTCATTATGTATTGTGAATTATAAGATGTCTATGGATGTAAATATATATGAATATGTATACAAAGCAGTCAAAAGTTATGAAAAATACCTCAAATGAGTAACTATTACATATGTACTTTATGAAAAATGCTCCAATTCCCTAATAATGCGATTTAAAAAACAATTTTACACTTTACATCTAGTAAATTGGCAAATATAATAAAGAGGGAAATAGCCCGGGTCTAGGGAGCTAAGTGGAGATGTGAATTGATCCAACCATCTGGGAAAGTTAATTTAGTATTATGCTTTTTTTAAAAAATGATCAAAATACCCATACCCTTCCACCCAAAGAGCATACTGTTTGGTAAATGCCAAGTAGGGCAAAAAAAAAAAGAAAGATTTTTCTATAGCAATAACCTGGAAGCAAAATATATATGGTAATAAACATAATAGAATATTATCATTCAGTAAGATGATGAATATGAAAAATTTAGAGAAATGTGAATATTTATATGAACTGATGTGAAGTAAAGCAGAAGTAGGGGAAATGTACACAAAAACCAAAACAGGGCTGCATAGTTTTAGTAAGCAAGTCTGACCTCAAAAAGCATAGGGAAAATATACTTTGCATAGGTGTGGGACTACAGGTTGCAAAATTGCGTATACTGTCAGATAAAGATTGATATTCTGGATGCTTTTGTTTCCTCTTTAATGTAATAAGGGATGGCTACATGATTGGGAAGGGAAAAGGAATATATTGGGAAATGAAGGTATTCTAAAATTTTTCAAAATACCAATAAACTAATTTATTTTTTTTAGAAGGTAAAGATGAGAAAGAAAAACAATTGTATACAGTTGCCTCCATTTTTGAGCAGGTAGATATTTTTTTTTTTAATTTTTTTTTTAAACCCTTAACTTTTTGTGTATTGACTTATAGGTGGAAGATTGGTAAGGGTAGGCAATGGGGGTCAAGTGACTTGCCCAGGGTCACACAGCTGGGAAGTGTCTGAGGCCGGATTTGAACCTAGGAACTCCTGTCTCTAGGCCTGGCTCTCAATCCACTGAGCTACCCAGCTGCCCCCTAGATATATATTTTTTGTAGGTCATAAGTGGTAAAAAAAAAATTTTTTAACCCTACAAAAAATTAATATCCGGAACATCCATTAATGTAATGTATTCTCCAGCCACAAAACTCCCTACTATGACCCAAACCTAATTAAAATGTAATTGGGAGATATTTAACAAAATAAAAATACAGTACAACCTAGAAAATATTAAATTATGTTTTTTCTGAGTCAATATGCTGCCTGCAGGTTTGAATTTGAAACCACTGGTATAGATCATTCTTTCCACAGATGCATATCACAATCTCAACACATTACAAAAACTATTTTATTGTTTCTCTGAACATCATTTTATCAATTACTGACTGCCTAGCCATGAGCTTGATTTCATAAACTTTAATTTGACCAGAAGAGAGGACAATTTGGGTGTCTTATTTAGTTAATTATTCCAAAAGGAAGGAAAAGTGAGCCAAAAGAAGTAGAACATTAGACTTGGCGAAAAAAAAATCTAAAAAAATATTTGTTGTTAATTCACATGGTTATATACTGTGAAATGCTAAAGGCTTTATGTGATGTTTTATTGCTCATTTAGCAGATGTGTTTTATTTTTTTTCTTGATAGTAATTATATTTGCAATAAAAACAATTTAAAAGCAGTATCAACTAGTTTTTTAGAAAGTAAATTTAGTATATGAGATGTGTAAAAATATTCCATCATTTGAGATGCATAATTCATTAAACTCCAGGTTAAAAATAAGTTTTCTGTAGCTTCATTAGATTCTTTGTTTATGGTCTTAAAATTTTATTTAATGAGTTAATATTTTGAATTAGGAGGAGAGATCTTTGTGCAAGCCCTTTGGCAACTGTCATTTTTCTTTGCACAATAACTTATGAACTATCAATTCCACTAAAGAAAAGGAAGCAAAAATATTGAACACTTCCCTATTTCTGTCAAAACTCCTCTCCCATTTCTCCAGTGTCTCAGGATCACAATCTCAGCATTATCCTTGACTCCTCATTCTCCCTCACCCCGAATGCCAGTCATTTTCCAAATCTTATACTTTGTACCTTCACAACATTTCTCATAGTCAACTTTTTCTCAGCGTTCACACAACTGCCTCCTTCATTCAGACTTTTTAACTCACCTCCCTTAGATTGTTGCTGGTGGCTTCCTAATTGTTCTCACCTCAAATGTCTTCCCACTCTTGCCTGTCCTATGTCCCCTGCTCATTGGACTCAGCTCCTTCTCTCCACCAAACAAGCCTTTCTGTTTTCTCTTTCTGTTTTGGATTGGCTGTGCTCTGTGCCTGGGAATGCTCTCTGTCCTTAGCTTCACTTTAGAGTCTTCTTTCTCTTAAGGTCTAGGTCAGGCACCCACTTCTGCCTGAAGCCCTTTCAGACTTCCATAGCTCCTACCCTCCCTCTCCCAGGTTACTTTGTATTTATTTTGTAAACTCACTCACTTTGTAAGTACTTTGTGTATATACTTAATCATTTTTAGTGCTGTATGTGTTTTTTCTTTGTACTTGTCTCCCACATTAAAATGTGAGTTTTTTGAGACTAGGAGGAGTTGTTTCATTCTTAAAGCCCCAGCACTCCTTTTATCCCAGAAGACTCATGGGAGACAGTAAATACTTGATGATTTACTGGTAAGAGTCATCTAAGGTCAGTCATAAGGCACCTTTAACATCACCTAGTCTAAATATCTCTTTTTATAGAAGAAAAAGGACCTGTGGCTCAGATAATCTGAATAAATTCACCCAAGAACCTCACCGGTCGCTTGGTGTAGGCCCCTTTTAGATTAGAGCAAAGTTGTCTCTTCCAAACCTTCCATGGAACAGTTTTCCCTCCTGACAAATAACTGTTTCCACTACAAGAGGGCATCTAAGCATGCAAAGTAAACAGAGAAGTCAGTATATGTACAGACCTCCAATTAGTCACTAATAGCTGAAATATCCCCGAGTAGAATAGAGTAACTGCCAAATGTCAAACTCGGAAGCAAGATTTGTTCCTGATGAATCATATCTAAATTTATGATTACAGATTAAAATCTTAAAAGTTTTTACATGAAAAAGATTGTTAGTAAGTCAAAAACACCCTTGCTTTAGAGGGAACCAAGGCCCAGAGAGACCATGATCTATCCAAGGTCCTTGCTATAGGGAATGAGTGACAAGTGAATGTAAAACTTACCCACCAGTCCATCCTAGCATTTCCCATTACACCATGCTACCCTCTTATCTTAGAGTCAAATCTGGCCTCAGACACTCCCTAGCTGTGTGACCTTGGGCAAGTCACTTAGCCCCTATTGCCCAGCCCTCAACAGGCTTCTGCCTTGGAATCAATACACAGTATTGATTCCAAGATAGAAGGTAAGGGTTTTCTTTAAAGAGCTATCAATAAAAATGAGAATTTTTTGAAGAGAAAATCCTATCTCCCCCAACCCCCTAGAGAAAATATGTAATTTTTTCCCACATAATTTCCACACATACATTGTTATTTCTGCTTTTAAACAGCTATTAAATGGTCTGACCAGGCTTCTGTAAGCAGAAATATTTTGTCTACCATAGCAGACAAAAATTAAAGGGATTGACTGGCTGCTTGGCGCTGGCTAGGGGTCATAGGACAGTAGAATTAGTCAGCACTCCTGCCTTTCTCCTCCTTCCTCCCCTCACCTGAGAATCACAGGCTGTGAGTCAGACAGGACACCTTCAAGGCTGTGTGGGAATACAGAGCACAATCTGAGGCTACAGCCGCTGCCTCGTTCTTCTCCTCTTAAACCTAAATTGCTTAAACCCCTAAATCACAAAGAAAAAGACAGACACCTCCTCATCCTGATAAGTTAATCAGATCTGTGAAGAAACCCGATTTCAGGCAATATGTTCATTAATCATCCCAGAGGAAGAATTTTAACTTTGCCCCATTCTGGGAAATACAATCTTATGAAAAAGTCAGCGCATTGTGGTACAGTGGATGAGCACTAGGCTTAAAGCAAGGAACACAAATCTCTCATCCCTTTTTCTCATCTATAATATAAGGATGCTATTATTTCTACTCCCTACGCTATTGGAGCTTGTGAGGAAATGGCTTTGTAAACATGAAATAAAGGAAATTATGCATTCCAACCAAACACAGTGGGACTGTGTACCCTGAGAGGGGATACCCCTTCTACCTATAGCTCTCATAGGAAGCTAAATAGTGTGCAAGGAAAATTGAGTTCAAGTCCTGCCTCAGACACTTTCTGTGTGATTCTGGGCAATTCATTTGACCTCTTTCTGCCTCAGTGCCTCCTGTGTAAAATGAGGGTATTAATAGCAATGATCTCACAGGGGTTTTGTTGAGGACCAAATGAAAAAATATGTAAAACAGGTGTCAAAGCTCCCTAGTACAGCCCAAATCAGATTAAAATGGAATTGGGAGAGGCAGCCAGGTGGCTCAGTGTATAGAGAGTGAAGTCTGAGTTCAAATACACTTCCTAGCTGCAGGCACCCCAATTACCTGGCCTTTGCCATGCTTCTGCCTTAGTATTGCTACTAGGATGGAAGGTAAGGTTTGTTGGTTGTTTTTTTTTTTTAATAAAATTGGGAAATGTTTAACAAAATAAAGAAACATGCAATACAGTATAGATCATATATTCATTTGTTGTGTTCTGAGTCAATATGTAGTCCACACGGATCCTGTGTTTGAGTTTGAAAGCATTGATGTAAAAGCATTTTGCAAAACTTCTAGCATAATATAAATGCTAGCAATTAGCCCTGGAGTTGAGTCTCCATAAGCCTGTCATCAGTTCATTATAACCATTTGTTTTCTTTTATGGAGTCATAACACAGGAGTTAAACCTTCTATGTGGTCCATAACTTCATTTTTGCTTGGTCTCAACTTTGAACAGTTTTATGTTGCTTAATTTCTTTAATACAGGATGTCCCTCTCATTTATGAAAGATTAAGCACTACATCACCTAAAAATATACATGTTACTTAAATTCCTTATTGCTTAACATTCTTTGTAAAAAACATAAACTTCCTGTAAGTCTTATGAGTTTTTACAGTCTTCCTGCAGAATTTCTCATAAAATGGACAGAATATACCATAAACAAATTATTTCTGCATTTGCACACTCTTCTGCTGAGCAGCAACCACTAATTCCATACTATTCTCAAGCCAAAGGAAAAAAGTATAAAGAGTAGAAGAAAAAAGTCAACCAAAAAAGGAGAGAAATTATTGTTCAAGTAATTATTCCTCCAAAGATCTAGGACTGTCTAATAAAAGAGAACTATTGATATCTCTCCAAAGAGAATTAGAAACTATTTTGCCCAATTATATGCCCACAAAATCAACAACTTAAAGGAAATCAGTGAAAATTTACCCCCAAATGACAAAATAGCCAAATTAATAGAACAAGAACTAGATTGTTTTAACAACCTAATTACAGAGGAAGAAATTGTGCAAGCCATGAATTTCCAAAGGGAAAAAATTCCAAGACCAGAAGAACTGAATGAAACTGAACTCAATGTATGAAAATAGCAAATAAAAGGACCCCATCAAATTCTTTATATGACATAGATAAGGTCCTGATATATAAGCCAATAAAAACAGAAAACCATTATCCATGGTAAACATAGATTTTAACGTGTTTTAATAAAATATCAAATAGGTTAAAACAACATCATAAAGATTATGGATGATTCCAAGAAACATGGAAAGACACTGATACAGAGAAAAGTAAGCAGAAATAGAACAATTTATACTGTAACATTGATACTATAAAAATGACCAATTTTAATAAACTGGTGAAAATAAAATAATAACAAAACAGCAAAAACAACTTCAAAAGCTGTAAGAACTGATCAATATAATGCCCATTCACAAGTCCATTTCAAAGAAACATGCTATCCATTATAGATAGATTATTGATTTAGGATGCAGAATGAGCCATATACATTCCCTTTACCATTGAGGGAATTAATTGTGCTTGAATACCATATATGTTGCAAGAAATTTGTTTTTCTTTTTTCCTCCCCAATAAAGTACAAGGTAGAAAGGAGAGAAATTTGTTTTTTGTTTTAAATAGGTGGGGGTATGCACTTTCAGATGAAGTCACTATATTTTTAGTTTTACTTAGCTATTTTGCATTGTGTCAAATGACTCAAAAAGGAGAATAATCTCTAAATGTCTATAATGTAGAGACGAAACATCAATAAAACAGAGGCAGAGAAATACATCGAATATACCTCATCCTTGGGCCACAGGAACACTGAAAAAAATAAGGCTATTAACTGCTATCAATTACATTTTTTATTTTAAGGTAGCCTCTTCAGATCATAATTTCAGCCTAGTCTATTGAGCAGCAACTAACCTTTCATATTTAAAAATATCCTCCTGATAACAGTACACTGATAAATCTTTGGGTTCTTTCAGCTTTAGAGTGAGATGTTTTACATAAGAATCTTGAAATACTGAAAAAGCAACTTAAGAGACTCTTTTCAGTACAAACAAAAGGTGAGTACAATTTTGAATACATAAATTGACTAAAGTCAACCATCTCTTTGGGCAAGTGGGCTTAGGAGTTCAAACTTTTAAGCCTTAAAAGCCGTCTCTTTTCAGCTCCCAGTCCTTCACCTACCCACCCACCCACTCACTACATGCATTTAAATTACAGTCATCATTTATTAGTTAACCTTCATCAGAACTTACTGAAAAAATAAATGCCATTTTATGTATGCAAAAGGAGTGGGTGCTTTATAAGTAGTCATCTATAATAAATATGGAACTTAGGAGAAAGCCATTCAGTGTCTATGAAAAGGCACATTTTCATTGTAGCTCCTCAATGAGAGACTCACAAAAATGGTCAAAATGGGTATTTAGACCCTAAATACTAAAACAGCAACAAAATCAATTCTCTTTTAATCCTTTGCTTTGCTCATAATCTTTGATACCCTGAGTTTCTCCAATTTTATAAGATGAGCAGGGAACCATTATAGATATACAGGCCTCTAGCCCTGAGAAGAAAGAGGAGAAAATGAGTAGCTTCTTTGTAAGAGAGGCTTATTCTATTCTCAGAAGTGGCATCAGGCAGTCAGGACACCTGGGACCAAAAGATTCCCCAGATCAGCAACAATGTTTCTCAGCTTCCATGACCCTTAAGTCTAATAATTTAGCTTTTAACCCTGAAAAAAGAGAAATATTTTAAGCTCCTGACCCACTGCTCCTTTTTTAATCTCTCCAGCAACAAGTTGAACAATGAGACTAAAAAAGAGAATTTATTCCACGAAGAACAGTTTTTTTTAGTGCAATGTACAAGTTGCTAAACACTGGAGGAACAGGTTGCTGTGTGTCCCAGAGCCAAGTTTATAAGAGAGCTCAAGAAGCTTATTATGTAATAGGAGAAATAAAGCTATCAGTAAAGTAAAGCCCATAAAAGGCATTGCACGTGGCACAAAGTATAGGAAAAAAAAGTTCACTTCCAGTTAATATGAATAAAGAGGTCTCAAGGAAGAAGTGGCATTTTAGCTAAATCTTGATGGATAGATAGAGTTATCATTATTAATAGTAACAATAACTAGCATTTATATAGCTCTTCAAAATTTATAAGGTACTTTGTGTATTAACTCATTTGATCCTCACAACCCAGCAAGGTAGGTATTATCAGCCTCATGTCACAAATGGGGAAACTGAGGCATAAAGATTAAATGACTTGCCAAAGGTAAACAGCTAGGAAGTGTGAGAAGCAGGATTTGAATTCAGGTCCTTCTGACTCCGTGTCTTATACACCTCTGTTGCCCAGCTGCCTATTTTGATAGGGAGAAAGGAAAAAGAAGAAAGGCTCCTGGGCAAAAGGAATAGCAGGAATAAAGATGCAAAGATTTGGGAATAGCAGCTAGCTTATTTTAACTGGAGTAGAAAGGATGTGTAGGGGGAGAAATGGGAAGAACAAGGACTGAGTAGGAAGGACACAGCCAGATCCAAGAATCTCAGAAATGTCTCCTAGAAATCTCTACGATGTGGTTACTGCCTAAGACAAGAATTATAACATGATGGGAAAGTTCTCCATATCTTTCCATTTCTCAGAAGGCAAAGGGTTATGATGCTCTAACCCAGACTTTAATATTCAAGCATAGTTTTGTTTGTTTGTTTTTAAACCCTCACCTTCTGTCTTAGAATCAATACTGGGGATTGGTTCTAAGGCAGAAGAGTGGTAAGGGCTAGGCAATGGGGGTTAAATGACTTGCCCAGGGTCACACAGCTAGGAAGCATCTGAGGCCACATTTGAACCCAGGACCTCTAGTTTTGTTTTTTAAGCGAAAACATCACGCCAAGCATCCTATTCTGGCCAAATTTAAGTTCAGACATCTGTTAAACTTTGGTGTAAGAACTGGAGATGAGTGCTGTCCATTTAGTCTGAGGGAACCCGGAATCTGGAATTTAGGTTTACCAGATCCTGTTATTCACTAGGCTTATTCAGGTGGGATTCACTTTGCCTTCCCTGGCTTGTGCCTTTTTACTCTGACATCAGGAATCAGACTCCCCCCTGCCGCAGTCATACTCTGAAGTGCCCTCTCCCTGGGTGTTACCTTGCTGAGTTACTTAGGATTTTTGCAAAGGAAATGCTCACAAAGCCTCATCATCATAAATATGCATTCTCTCTGCTAGTGTCTGCATTGGCTTTCAACTGTTATCAGCGACAAAGAGAGGCGCTGTTTGATATAATGCTGCTGCCCTAGGAGAGAAGCTTGTTCATTTTAAAGCTGCCGCAAGGGTAAATGACAGGGATTAGGAAAAGCAAATTGACTCAACAACATAGCATGCTGTGAGTGAGCACACTTATTTGGAAAAACAATATTTTTATTCTCAAGTGAATATTGTGGCCGTGAGAGGTGCTAGCTTCCTATTTGCACAGATTAGCATCTTCTGTTTTCCCGCAGAACAGGCAGAGGCAGCATGCACTCCGCGTGTCCCCCTATTATTGTGCTTCAGCAGTTTTCTGAATGGACCCCCTCTGGGGCACAAACAGTGGATCAGGCTCAGAGCCCGGTAGTTTCTGTGGAGACCAACAATTAATAATAACTGTGATGGTGAACAGTCATACACTAGAAATTAGACGGAGACCACCAACCAGCACTCATACGATGGCAACTTCCACCCATATTCGTGGGGTATGAGCAGAGTATTAACCAATGACCCAGAAGAGAAGGAAAAAAAACTTCTGTAATTACCAGTTTCCTGAGCTATTCTTCCCTTATTGCAACAAAGTCTAATTACTAACATTTAAACCTACCGCATTGGCCATAAAATCTCCTGAACACTGCCTGTGCACATCCTATTTAAAGTTGCCACCTTTGAGGTCGGAACAAAGCAGAACCCCAGGAACTGCGGCTCTTTTCCTTCCAGTCATGTCTCTTTTTCCATCCCACTGCATCTGACCTGCCAGTTCATCAAGGAGGGGGGAAAGGCAATTTTTCTCTGAAAGCTGTACCCCTACTGTGCTGGAATAGAATTAGTATGAGCAAAGTTTGTGCAAAGACTAATTAAAGCCCTGGTTTAAAAACAAAAAAACAACAACAAAAAGCTAGTTAGACTCAGAACAAGAATAATAAATGTCCGATCAGAGGTTTGGTGGGTCAAACTAGGCTGAAACCAAGAGTCTAGACATCCCCACAAGATGTAAGAAGACTAGATGAATAGAAGTTCCAGAAGTGGACACTAGGAGGAAATATATCTAAGTATGTGGACATCCAGAAAGTGGGAGCAGCCAGATGGCTTAGTGGATAGAGATGAAAAGTCCAATCTAGCACTGAACCCCACTTGCCTAGTTCTTATCCCTTTTCTGCCTTGGAACCAGTCATTGATGTAGATTCTAAGATGGATATTATAAGAGGTTGGTTGGTTTGTTTTAAAGAAAGAAAAGTCCAGCCTTGGGTAACAGAAGTGCAGGCATCAGGAATGGTAGGGAGTAGCCATCCCAGCAGGCACAGAGAGGATCATCTCAAAGTGGTCCAGCAAAATTCAAGAGGGAGTCAAATGAAGGAAGGCCATCCCTGGAGAGCAGAGCTCAACGCAGAGCCTTGAAGGATATCCACAATGAACGGGCTGGGAGAGGAGACTGAGAAGAAGCAGACAGCAAAGGGAGAGGAGAAAGAACTTTCATCTTAGAAGCCATTCAAGTCGAATGAGTCCTGGAAAGAGGCCATTAAATTGATCCATTTAAGAACCACTTGGTAACCTGGTAGGAAACTGTTCATTGGTGGGGTGAGAAGTCAGATGGAATAAGGCATTGGAAGGTAAAAAAGAAAATTAAGGCAATGAGGGTAAGAAGACCCTTTCGAGGAACTTACTGAGAAAGGAGGAAGAGATAGATGACAACAGTTTGTGGGGCTGCCATTGAATAGTATGGAAAGGGGTCCATCTCACAGACGCTTAAGTAATATTTACGCATCAGGTGTCTCTAATAGAAATTTGACCATTTCTATGGCCAGCCAGCGGGTAGAGAAGGCGGGCAACCACCAAGTCCCAATTAGGTGCCGCACCCAGGGTTCACTTTCTGATGTCCTCAGGGGCTAGAGAGTCTCCTATCAGATTCCTCGCCCATCACCCCAGGCCACCAGTCGGACATCTAGAGAAGCCTGGAGCCAAAGGAATCACAGAATCACAGAATTCTGAGAGCTGGGAAGGATCTTAGTGATCTTTGAGTCCACCTGAATCTGAATCCTGGCTTCACCACTTAGTTGCCCTGTGCCCTCAGATGTACTATGTAACAATTCTGAGCTTCAGTATCTTCTGCAAAATGCTAATAATAAAATTTATGATAGTCACCTCCAAAGAGTATTGTGAGAAAAGTGTTTTAAATTATAAAGCATTGTAAAATAGAATTATTTTATACATTTATATATTTATATATAATTTATTTAACATAATGTATAAGGATTTATATGTAATATAAATAAAAATATATATGTAATATATACATAAACATGTTCACATATGTATAAATATAATATATTCCTACAGAATATCCATAAATATAACATTTATGTATAATATAGAAATAAATGTAATATGTTTATATAATATAGAAATATATTTAAATATATAAACATATGATCTGTTCATAATATATAAATATAATGCATTTCTATGTACTTATAATTAAATTATAAAATGTTATAAAGTATAATATAAATATTCTATTCACAGCTACAAAATATGATCATGCTTTAAAGGATTTTAATTATTCATCCCCAAGAAGCCAATAATAAAAATCAATCATCAAAAAAACAATCATCAAAAATAATTTTTAGCATGCTTATTGTTTTCTCCAAATTTCTCACCTCCATCTTGAAATTTGCTTAATCTTTCAAGGTAGGATGACATGGGTCCCTGTACAATATCCAGAATAGCCAGAAGTGTTCTTGTCAGTCTTAGCAACTCACTAAAACTATAAAATCCAAAGTAAATAAGATTTCGAGCCAAGTGCACCACCTTTAAAAAGGGAGACAAAAGAAAAAATGACAATATGATGAACATGGAAATACTAAGAATATTCATTATTTTTAAATATTTCTCATGCTTTAAAAACTAGTAAAAATCATTCCATACAAAAGCTGAAATAGATTCTAATTTCCCCCAAATCTAGATCTGTCAAAATGAAATCAATTTACTGCTAAATTTAGAAAATAGGGAGACAGATTAACTACATAAATTTAAATGGTACTTATTTGCATTTTTAAGTGCATTAACCATTTTGTGTCCATCCATCTTTTGGTATATTACTATGTCAACAAAATAAATAGACCCCCCTCCAAGAATTTTCACTAAGAAGAAATATGATATATTATTTTTGGCCAGAAAATGTTATGTCCTCTGCTACATTGTTTTCACGCAGATAAAGCATGATAGAATAAGGATCCAGTAAACTAAAAATCTCTCTGACTTTGTCCCAAAGTTGTTATGTAATAGGGCAAAATACGAATAAATTCTAATTCACTGTGAAAAGAAGAAGCTATGGATATACCTATATAGAAAATTTTGAGTTCACAGGGAAATATATGCATAAATGACTGTCCATCAATGCAAAAAATGTCTAATGCAAATGATGACTATAAACCATCAAAATTTAAGAATGAAATAAAAAATAAGGAAATAAGAAGTTGCTACAAATATGAAATTTAATTAAAACCAGATGGAAGACTGAAATCATCATATTTTTCATCACTTTTTCAAGACTCTCCCCTAAAAAATAGTCCTTTATTGCTTTCTTTTTTAAGATGAAAAATTTAACATTTGTTAATGGACTGGTGTAAAATACCTCAAATGTAAGCTTGTTTTTCTCTTTATCACCAAAAGGAAATGGCTGGTTTACAACCTCTTTCAAGTATTCTTCAACAAATTCCATTGTCAGTGCAAATTTCCTCTTCATATCATTTCTCGAAGAGTCTGTAATAGAATCATATCTGCAAAGATCGACAAAGGGAATCAAAATGAAATTGTTCCCAATATTGGCTGTAGACAGGTTTTTAAGTACACAAACATACACTTCGCTCTGTCTGTTGTTTTGGATTAAAGCCTAAGTGTAAACTAGCCTTTGTGTAGTTTCCATTTTAGACAAAATGTAATTTTTTCAATTTATGATTTTTAGGTAGTCTCTTCCATTTCTTTTCCTTCTACTCCCTCTTTTAATGGAAGTGCTTATTAAAAGCGATCTTTGCCAAAAATGACTGAACTGTCTATAATCTTTGACCCTAATAATCCACAGGAAGGCATACATCCCAAATTCACAATAGTGTGCCTATGGGTTTGGCTAAATAGGTTATAGCATATGAATGTAATAAAATATTACTGTATTATAAGAAACTATGAAAAACATGGGAAGACTTCTATGAACTGCTACAAAGTAAGGGAAATAAAACTAGGAAAACAATATACACAGCGAGTACAACATTGTAAATAAAAAGAACAAGAAAATAATCAAAACAAAATGTAATGAAATTATCATGACCAAGCTTGGCCCCAAAGAAGAGATAAAAAGGAACCTCTCCCTGCCTTTTTGGAGAGGCAGGGGACTGACTATAGGTATGGAACATTTTAAATTGTAAGACTTTTTGGATATTTGATAAACTGTCTTTTTTTTTATCTGAATGTATCCTTTATTATAAGATGGTTCTCCAGAGGAGGAGAGGATGGATTCATTGGGAAATATAAATGATATTAAAATATATCAATACAAAAATTTATAATGATTTTGACCCCAAATAGTGACACATTGGAATATGTAAGGTTGATCGTCTGAATAAGAAAAAGCATGAAAAGGTATTATTTATGTCATCAGAGTTGCAGGTATTGAGGCTTCTGTGAGCTTTATTAGACTTACTCATATATTGTGATCTTGGTAGGTATTTCCGTCCACAGTCTTGCATAGCGAACAGGGACCACTGATTCTTGGGGATCTCTATCCACATGCATGTGAAGCATGAGGCGGCAAAAAGAGGCTCGCAGGTCATATGGCAGGCTTTCGTCTGACATACAGCGTAAGATCAAGTCCACTGAAAGCTGGGTAGAAATCTGGTTTATGGCCAGATACTGGCGATCCAAACACATCCTTGCAAAGAGGTTCAATTGGTACCTTGAAAATATTAACCATTACATTTTTTGATTCATCATAAGAGATTTCCTTAAATATTAAGGAAATTAAATTAAAAATTCCTTAAATAAAAAAATTAGCATTTCTCCTCTACATTACCAACTGCCAATTAAATAATTCCAAATGGATTTCAAACTTAATGTCTTTCTCATAACTAGGCTTTTCCATAGATTGTCCCTCATACCAGGAGAGAGTTCACTCTTTAACTCTTAGAATCCTTTAAAAGTTCAGCGCTGGCACCACCTCTTTCAGGAGGTGACCCCACCATCAACTAGTGACTCCTTCCAAAAGTTACTTTGTACTTATTTGATATATATTTTGTTTTTCTCAAGTCTGTCCCAATGGTAGAAGATATATTTTTGGAAGTCATGGACTATTTTGTTCTTATATCCCCAGGGCATAGCACAGTAACTGGCATTAAGTAAACACTTTTTAATTATAGGCTTTATTGACTGATTGATTATTATTCTATGTCCATTTTTAAAATATTAATATTTCATAACATTAAATATTTGAAGTAAAAGAGAACCTAGAAGTCATCTAGTCTAACATCCTCCTGGAATTGTGAATCTCCTCTATAATTATCAAGTATATATCATCGGGGTATTCATTCTTTCAGTAGTAAGTGAAATAGTCAAATTAATTTTTGTTAATAATAAATCAAATTATAATTTGATAATAAATAATAATAAATCCAAAAATTAATAAATCAAATAATAAATCAAATTAAGCAAACATGTATTGAGTATCTTAATATAGCACTGTGCTAGAAATAAAGATGAAATTGTAAGTGCTTTTGCTATTAAGGAACTTACCTCTTAATGGTGGGAGGGGTACAAGATGTGTAATTTATAAATATGTAAATTCTAGATAATTTGAGTAGACAATGGGGAGAGAAAGGTGAGAGAGGAAAAGAAAGGTGGGGAGGAGAAAGCAAGGGAGAGAAAGGGAAGAAAGAGAGAAAGAGAGAATCTAACATCCATTAGAGAATTGGAAAAGTCTTCCTAAAAATATAGTAGTAGCAGTATATAAACTGAGCCTTGAAAGAAAGTAGTAAATCAGAGAGATGAGTTGAGACAGAATTCCAGAGAGGTGATTGGAAAGAGCCTCAGAATTAGTCAGAAAGATCTAGGTGTGACATACACCATCCCTGATACTTAAGCTGCTTGTAAGCCATCCACCTATGCCCCCAAAAAAGCTCTATTTCGTATATATTTTGCATTTACTTATTTATGTACTTCCCCAAACCCCTCTAATAGAAAGTAAACCCTAGGGACTATTTCATTTTGGCCTTTACATCTCCAGAACCTAGCACTGCAAACCATAGATGTTTAATAGATAATTGTGGAATGAGTGAACAAACTAATTTCTTCATCTGTAAAATACAGATACCTATAGTTTCTACCTCACAGATTTGTCATAAGCCTTAAATGTAATTATATATAATTATATATAATTTTGAAAAATTTTAAAGAATTGCACATGTATAATCTATATCAAATTGCTTGCCTTCTCAGGGAAGAGGGAAGAGAGAGAAAAGAAGAATATGGAACCCAAAATTCTAAAAAAAAATTTCTACTTTGTATAAACTTTAGCTGTTATTATTTTGTGAATGTATGGAGGCAGAGATAAAATGTTGAAGTTCTTCAAATACTAAGGGTCAGATACCATAGACTGGGTGAGTAAAGTAAAATAAAGTAGGAAAAGTTATTCCTGTATCCTTTTGATTTCATGTTCCTTGCCTTATTACTTCAACATTTTTGGTATTTAAAGTACCATGATTATAAGTTCCTAATGTCCTCCAGCATTGCAAATACAGAGAGACTGAAAGCAATCTACAGTCACATAAAAAAACCCTTGTTTTTGCACAATAATTCAAAATTTATAAGTGATCAGAAAACCATGTAAAATTGAAGAATTTTGATTTTGTTTCATTTTCAAAGTTTTAAAATATTCCATGCACCTTGAACTCTTTTTTCAGAAAATTTTCTTAAATATTTTTTAAAGCAAGAGTTTGATTAAATTACCAATAAGCATTGGAGATCATGAATTATACAATACTTGACCTATAATAGGTGAGGACTTCTAAATCAGCCTTTGTGCCTTCTTTAGCCTCTTGTGCAAGATGCCGGATAGCTTTGCCATGAGGTTCCTTGTTGCTGTCAATCCAATAGAGCCAAACTTCTTCATCATCGATATCATCTGACAGGATGGAGCACTCCAAAGGATTGTCTATTTGCATGGAAACCAACCTTCAAATACACAACACACACCAAAACTATTAATAAACTCAGGCGACAGCTATGATAAGGGCCTTTAGGGAGCTGAATTAAGTTGAAAAGAATGTCTCTGCTAGAGATGCTTACTTGGTTTGAATGAGGATGTCAGCATTTCCTGGACTCAGCATAAATTTGCAGATGAGTTCTTGAGTCACTGGTATGGCAGTGGTATTAGATACACACAAGTCTGATAAATAATCCAAAAATCTGACCGAAGAAGCAGATCATGTTGAACATAAACAAGGAATTTTATTAATGAAATGTAGATCATGCAAATTCATTTTTACATTTGTATACTTTTGTAATCTTTAAAGGTTAATATTACTTTTGTACTGTCCCTGGGCCCTATTTTATTACATTATGGGGGTAGAGACGTGACCCTGAGTTTTCAAAGGCTATTCTCACAGATTATAAACTCTACTGGATTATGCCATTCTAGAAAGGCTTGGAATATGGTCCCACCAAATGAGAGAGACAGATTTCTAGGATCCATTCAGCCACAGACAGAGAGGCTCACCTCCAGGAAGCTGGCCATTGAGTGGCAGAATTTTTGGTATGGCAACTCAAGAAACCAAAAAAGACACAAAATGCTTCTTAGTTCTTTGCCATCTTCTGCTTTTACAGGAATAGTGGCAAAGTGGCAGAAAGGAGGGCAGAGAGTTCTAAGACTCACAAGATTTGGGTGGGAATTTTTTGTTTGTTTTTTTAGTGTTTTTACTATAAATATATTTGCCCAATGACCAGTGAGTGAACATACTGACAGAAGAGCTGAATCATATTGCCTTGCATTCTCACTACAAAGGAAATCAGAAGAAGGGAATTTCAGCTAAATAAAAAAAAGCATCATGGGTACCCTGGGAGAAGCAAAGAAATAAGTTGGCAGAGTTGTTTTTAATTATACCAAAGGCACCAAGACTCCTTATTACATGGGATATCTACTCATCTCAAAATGCTCTATTGATGATAAAACTTACAGAAAGCATTCATGAAAATAATTGCAGTTCATGTACCAATATTGGCTTATCGATCAGTACATCTACCTAGGATGGAAAGGATAAATGGACATTCAACTAAGAGGTTTCCAATAGAAACAAAAGCCCCTTTTTTAAAATTTCAGAATTGTATTCTCTATTAATGACACATGGAGTGCTTCCAAAGATTTAAAAATTAATAACAGAGCAATGGAGAGGCACATGGTACACAGGAGCAGGTTGCAACATATTACTCATACATTTCGAAGATTGGAAAGGAGTAAAAGATGTCAACGAGGAAATAAATAAAAGAAAAAGAAGATGGCTTGGTCATGTGGTGAGGACAAGGATCAACAAGGATTAGGACAGCTAGGTGGCTCAATGGAAGGGCTGGAGACGGGAGGTCCTGGGTTCTGATCTGGCCTCAGACACTTCCCAGCTGTGGGACTCTTCTACAAGTCACTTGACCCATTTTGCCCAGCCCTTCCTACTCTTCTGCCTTGGAGCCAATACACAGCATTGATCTAAGATGGAAGGTAAGGGTTAAAAAAAATCAATAAATATACACTCAGACTGCTCCCAGAAAAAAGCAAGAAAGTCCTCCAGCACATTGATTAGATTTCCTGTGGCCAAACTGATGGGGAAACAGGGAGAACAGTTATGGCAGGCATGAATGAGTTGTGACTTTATTACTGAGAGCCCACGCTGATAAGTTCACAGACCCCTTTGAAGATTTGAGCCTATTTTTGTTATTTTATTTCTGACCAATTTTGTCTCAGTGAACTGATCTTTTTGGAATGAAGAATTATGCTGTTGTACTTTATATCACCTGAATCAGAAGATAAAAACTTTATTTTATTTATATATTTTATATTATGCACATAATATAAAATATATAATATAAAAGTATATTTATATAATAAACTGTATATCACCTGAATAAGATAATAATAAAACTATTAATTCCTTTTATTATTATATGATTTTATTTAATTATGTTATTGATTCCTCATGTTAATTAATTAATTCCTCATCTAGTGCTAATCTCTTTCCTGTATTGGGACTACCTCTGCTTAGGATATGACTTACCTAGCCTAAAACATCTCACTCCTGGACTGGAAGATAAAAATCAAAGGCCAAAGCTGCTTGGACAACATCTTATAAAAAATGTTTGCATTCACCTCAGGAGAGGAATGTTGGCTTCACAGAGTCCAAAGACCTAGTCTCATACTCTACAATTGATTTTCTATAATGAATACTGTAATAATTTTAAGCGATTCAATTGAAATTGAAAAGCGAACTTTTCCAACAGGTCAATTATTCTGTGTATTAAAAGTGTTTCATGATAAGTTATTGTCGTTCAATTGAAAGACCACCAGTCTTAGAGGTAGAATGTTTGGCTCATTGGGGTCTTGTCAACCTTTTGCTCACTCTTCCAGGTCTGAACAAGTTATTTTTAACTTCTCTCAGCCTCAGTTTACTCATCTTTTTTTCTCATAACGATAATAGCATCTGTCCTGTTTTCACACAAGATGATAATGAGAATCAAATGAGATAACGTATATAAAAGTGATTTTAAAAACTAAAGCAAGCTACAAATAGAATTCATCCTTACCGCCATCTAGTGTCTCTTTACTACTCATAGACACTGTAAGGAAGCCACAGAAAACTCTAAAGACCTTTAAGCACCCATGGTAGACCATTTTTAATAAGACCCAGATAGAGAATACCTTTAAGGGTGGCTCTAGATGAGAAACTTTTTTCTTATTCTACAGTGTAGATCTGCATCTTCTCTGCACCACCCAAGCCTAAAACACTGAGAATTTAAGTACCTTGCATAGTCAGCATATGCATTCTTTAATATTGCAATTATTATTAGGATTACTATTAGTGGTAGAATCATTATAAACATACTTTTTCGAAAACCTCCATATCAATAAAGAGAAATCGTGTGACAATGGAGAAAACCCCTAAGTAATAAAAGTTGTAAAAAATAAAACAAAAAGCCACTGTCTGTAAGAAAATAATATAGACAGTGGAATTGCTCATTGGCTACAGGAAGGAAAGAACATGAATCATATAACCATGGAAAAATGTTCTAAATTAAATAAGTAAACTTAAAAAATATATAGTATATGAGCTGTTTCAAACCTTGGCTCCCGGTTCCTCCGGAGTAAATTAACAAATGTTTCAATTTCTTTTGCTGTGATATGTTTTTCTAGTAGTTTTCTGTTGTTGTGCAACAAAGCTGTGATAGTATCTTCTGCCAAAATATCATAACCAATCTGGGATTGCATGACACAGAAATTCTTCGCAATATATTCCTGCCAAAAAAAAAAAAAGAAAGAAAGAAAGAAAAGAAAGGGCCCAGAATAATCTGTTAATGCAATTCAGTTCAACAACAACAAAAAAATTATTAAACACCTACTAGGAACAAGTTACTAGGATAGTAATCAAAATTAAATGGTAGAAAGTGGAGCCAAGATATAATTGAGAATTATGATTGATTAATTCATTCAAATTTGAATAAAAATCATCTTAAAATGTCTTTAAAGAGAACAGCATTGTAAAGCTAAATTGTTTAATAGAGAAAGCAAAACATTATTAATATGGAGCTGAAAGAAAAGTCTCATAAAAGATGTTCAAGAATTTTATTATTACTAAATGCTTGTCAGTGAGAAACACAATTAACCTAATTATAATTAAATATGTTATATAATGAGGCACTTAGAGAACTGACTGATGTGAAATCCAATTGCTGATTCAGTTTATTATTTGATTATTTATCATGGAAGATCCAAAAGTTAGTCTTTTCTTATTTCTCCTGAAGTGGTAGGTAGTATTGCTGCAAATTATGAATCAATTATTTTGCATAATTAAAGGGATGAAAATGGTTAATGAATATACAAGGTCTTTGTTTCTAACATTTAGATATGTATAAACTGTGAGATGTCAGGTACAGGATTTTGGATGGATTTGAATGTTTTATGGTTTATTTGTTTTCTATTCGATGTGGTAATGACATCCTATGAAAGGCACAATCTGTTAGGAAGGAAATAGTTGGATTTGACAATGTCTTCAAGTTTTTTAAAAAGTAATATTGAGTAAAATATTATTATTGTTTCCTTCTTAATCAAATGTCCTTTTTTCATAATCTTTATTTCTTACTTCTTCCCATATGTAATCCTACTTAACTCCTCTTCAGCTTCAAGTCTAGGCAAACTGTACTCAAATTCCCCAACTTTAATTTGTCATTAATTTCTAATGACTGAGATATTATTATCTAGGAAAAGACATTCTAGTACAAAAAATTTTCACTATCCTGCTCTTGGGGAAAAATGTATAAGCATTATTTCTTATAAGTAAATTTAACCCATAATATTTGTAGTTAACAGAATTTATAAAGTAGAAAATTACTATACTTAGTGTTTCATAATCTGAAGCTTCAAATTTAAGAAAATTTTAGGTAATATGTGTTGCAACATGGCAGTCAATGAAAGTGATATGATATGGTGCCTGACACAATAAAAGTGACTTTAGCTTACTTGTTAGATGCATTCCTGAAAAATTACATGTAAACTGAATTTTTATAGATCAAACCCTATTTTAACTGCTCTAAGAGAATCCATACTTTAAAGGGAATGTGTAGTGAATTATTTATAAAGCAAAGAATCTTTTTGTAGTGTGAATAATGGCCTTTTTATTTGCTAAAGAATTGCAGATTTGCACAAAAGGCAGTCTCACAAGAGAAACACCTCTATCCAAACAGAAGAATAAGAAAAACCTAGTAAATACCAGTCCAAAGAAGGAATTCATTGTAATTGACTCACTAAATTGCAGTATTGGGGGAACTTCTGAGAGGAGGTAAATCATGGGGACTTACAGCTCCGACAGATTTCAGAATCAAGAAAGTATTGATTAAATGAGATCATGTGGGTAAAGCTGTTTTAAAAATCTTGTCTCCGATGAGGCTGGATTTGAACTCAAGATTCTCTTGCCTCCAGGTCTAGTGCTACCCCCTAGCTGCCCTTGTCCCCTCGTTTGGAATAACCTCCTTCCATCATTTCCAGCTTAGAATCTCTGGCTTCCTTCAAGATTTAGCTCAAATGTCATCTTCGACAGAAGCACTTCCCCATTTCCCTCAGCTGCTAAGCACCTTTTCCCCAAGTTACCTTCCCTGTACTCGGTGCACACTGTGTACATAAACCCATTGATAGATAGATAGATAGACAGACAGACAGACAGACAGACAGACAGACAGATAGATATCTTGTCTCTCCTATTAAAAGCATCTTGAAAAGCAGAGAATGTTTTCACTTTTCCTTTGAATACTCCATATTTTTGGCACAATGCTGCTTCCTTATTAAGGGCTTAAATGCTCATTGTTTGACTGATGTTTGTTCTTTTCCCCATCCTCACTTTTCAACATCAACAGCTTTTTAAAATAAATTTGTTTGGAGGATCCTTAATTGGTAATTATAACTTTTTTAAAGTGTCTCCTAATCCCATGTTTCCTCTAGCAAAATGATTAAAAAATAACTCATGGTGGGGCAGATAGGTGGATGAAGCACCAGATCTGGAATTGGAAACAAGGGGGTTCAGATCTCCCACAAATACTTTCTAGCTACATGACCCTGGACAAGTCACTTAACCCCATTTGTCTAGCCCTTGCCTTCATGTCTTAGGGCTGTGTAAGGACAGAGTTGCAAGAGTGGAGCCTAAGGATTAACTAGGGTGGCCTTGAAAAGATTGATTAGGAAAATACTGGTACCCAAGAGTCCTTCCTCCCCCCTCAGAGATCCCAGCACGAAGACCCCAGAGTTCTTTCCTTCCCACATTCCCTTGTTCCCAGGCTCAACCATTGCTCTGTCACTCGTCTCTGCTTCGAACATTCCAAAAGGCTCCATTCTTGCAACTCTGTCCTTACAGTTGTTATTAAGACAAAAAGTAAGGGTTAAACAAAAAAACAAACTCCTGTGCTGTTAACTAGTTGTTTCTTATCTCTCAAAATATAATTTGGGGGTGGAGGAGAGGGCGTATAATCTGGTCTGGTGCTCACCTTGTCCAGTGGCTTACCTCCCAAAAGTCTTCTTAAAAATAGTTATTCTATATAGGCCTGAAACTTCAGAATAATCTACAAGCCTTTGGCCTCTCTCCTTTCTTAATTCTAAACCATGATTTCCAGCATATTTTCATCTCCCCCTCCTACACACTGAAGTCAGTATCAACAGATGCTGATTTAATTTCGAGAGTCTGATCAAGTCCTTCATAGAATGTATTTACTTCTTCATCCTTTGCAACACATAATTGTGAACACACTGAAATTATCTTCATGGTAATCATTTTGTAAGGGCTTACCTTGGATACTACAAAACAAGGTGACCTGAATTTCATGAAACGATGCTTTTTGTTGCTTTTGGAAATATGATTGAACCAACTCCCCCAAGTCCTCGATTTACTCCTCCAAAGAGAAACAGTGAGCTATATTCCCATTGAGCTGCCATGTGCTCTTATTTTCTGGTTTCATTTATAGAGAGCATTTCCAGATTGATAGGATTCCTTTCTTCTAATAATTATAACTACTCACTAGACATTGGTTATAAGTTACGCAGTTAGAAAACCAATAATTAAGTTAATGTCTAAAGATAGTCTACAAACTGTGTGGTTCCTAAGCCCTCTTCCCCTTTCCACCATTTGCCACCAGAAATAGAAGGAGCTTCTCTATGGAACCAAAGACCAATGTGATTTTTCTTCAGTTAATGGTTCGGCATGGTCATCTCTTAAGAAGATACTGAAGATCACCCGGCAATAAGGTATCAGACAATCGTGTTCCTTTCTTGAGCCAAACTGACAAATATCCAGACTCTACTGAAGAGGGCACAACTTCCCATGGACTGACCACATTTTTCAAATGCCAAACGTACATTTGCCTGAAAGATGACTTTACAGAGAACTCGCACAAGGCAAGAGCTCATGTGGAGGTCAGAAGTGATACAGGATCCCTGAAGAACTTTGGTATTGATGGGGACACATGAGAGACACCGGCAACAGGACCATCCTTCATGGCATGCCCACATCAGAGAAGGCACCGGACGCTGTGAGCCAAGCAGAAGTGCCGTAGCTCAAAGGTAAAGAGAGTTGCAGAAATTTAAAGACATCTCCATCCCAAATGTTTATACGGGCTCTTTGTGCCTGACCTGTGGAAGAGCCTACCAACCTCCTATTGGCCTGATCAGAGTTGGGCACACTTTATGGTGATCCTGGCATAAAGAAGTTATTTTGTCAGGAAACAGCCAACAAAGAGTCAAGGTCAAAAAGGTCCCAACCTAGAAGTGAGTGTATTCTAGACTCTCTACTAGGCTGGTCCTTTTCTACATGGTAGAATAAGCCCTTTGCTGGGCTAACCTTCTGACACTCCACAGTGAGGAATCACAGGAAGACTTTATGGAGGATTTCACCCATCACCTGGATAAAATTAATAATTTCATTATTATATTACATTATATTAACATATTAATTATTTATTAGTATTTTGATATATTAATATATTATTATATAGATAAAATTAAAGCACTGAACCTGCTTTAAAAAGTAAAGCTTTAAAAGAGTAAATGACAACTCTTTAACCACCATTGATGCTCTGGCTATGTTACTTCAGGAAAGCCCCTTAAATTCTCTGTGTCTCAGTTCTTCCTGTAAAAAAGGATCCTATTACCTCTTTCTTTTTTATCTAAAGGAAATACAGAAAGATTATAGGAAATAGTTTCACTGAAAGTGCTTTGAGTTTGAGTGAAAAAATGTTGTTACAGGTCTACAGCATTACTATGATGCATTTATTATTACTTTCATTTTTCACTCCTTTTATGGTCTTTGACATTACTAATATTCCTCTTCACTTAATGTAGAGCATAACATTTATTTTGGTATATTTAGCTTTATGTCACAACTAGTTATTATCAAAGAATTTAGAGCTAACGGAACTATTAGATGTCAGCAAGCCAAACTCTTAGGGTTTTGTTATTTTTTTTTTAGATAAGACCCAAAGATTTTACTTGACTTGTTCAAGACCAAAGGTGCTAAATAGTTGGGTAGGGTTTGAACTCAAGTTCTTTGACTTCAAAATTTGCCCCAAAGAACACTTCTGAGATATTCAGATTTGTCAAAAATATTTAAATACAATGTTAAGTTCCTTCTTCTGATTAATTTGATTCATATAATAGAAGCAAGAATTATTTTAGATTTTTTTTAAAAAGTAAAAATTTGTGGAGAAATTATTTAGAAATCTAACCTGGTTTTTCCGATAGTCCTGCTGGGAATGTCTAAGAACTCGATAACAGAGCCTCAACATGTACTTGTAGGGAGCATATCTCTGGTCCCCCAGATCTTCAAGTCTCAGCATTGAACCTTCTCCCCCTCTGTCCTTAAAAGGAGCTTTAAGAATTCCAAACACCTATAAGGAATAAAAATTAGGAATTAATAAAAAGTATGTTATACATTTTTAGCCAGCTAGCTGTTGCCACACTAAATGTCATTAGAAGAACTTTCTTATGGCAAAAGTTGAGCTCATTTCTACTCCTCCTACAAAATTTTCAGGGGTAAAATAACAAAAGCTATCTGAAAATGATGTCCAATATGTATTTTGTTCCAAATGAGCATATAAGAAAATGGTCTTTTACAAAACACTCACACACACAAAATATTAATGATCCTGTGATTTTGTAATACACAAAGATATATACAAATAAGAAAAGATTTTTCATCTCACAAGCTATTGAAAAACCATATTTGTAATTTTTCCCCTGTTCTACCTATGAGGTAATATAAAAGTCCTGTGTTTAATCTGGCAATTACCCACATATGTTTATGAAAGAATGTATATAAAAAAGATAGCATGACTAAAAACAATCCCTATTACATAGGTATGAACTGAGAATTAACAGTTTCGCCCACCATCACAAGAAAATGGTCCTTTGGATTGGAACTTTAACTGCTCTTCTGATTTTTAATTATAATCCCTACGTTGCAGTCATATCTGTAAGAATCTGCTAGAAAATAGTTTTACCAGATAGAAATGTAAACTTTCTTCAAAAGTGCATGAACTAGAAGCAGCTAACAGATTGAGAGAGTCAGGCCTGGAGATGGGACGTCCTAGGTTCAAATGTGGCCTCAGATACTCCCTAACTTGTGACCTGGGTCAAATCATTTAACCCCAAATACCTGCCCCCACTTTTTTTATTTTTTCTTTTCTTGAAAGTTGTTTCACTCTGTACCCTTGTTGGTTCTTTCACTCCTGTATTTTTGTGGAGATATTTAAATATTGGTTGGAGAGGATTCTCCTGGTAACTGGAGCTGCTTTGGTTTACTCTGCCATCTTGGCTCCACCCCAAGAAGTGAATTTTTTTTTTAATTTTTAAAATTTGGGGGGTTTCTTCTTGTTGTTGTTTTCTTTTTTTCTAGCCCCTTCTTCTGACCTGGACTGCTCTTCTGATTGATTTTAAGATGGAAGGTTAAGGATTTTTTTTTAAGTGCCTGAACTAGTAATTATCTTCACTTTTAAATAATTGCCTTAGGTTCTTATACACAGAACATAATAAAGGAACACATTTCATTAGTGAACAGCAATTTGGTGAGGAAACACAGAATAAAATGCTAGTTTCTTTGGGCATACATTTCTATTGAGATGGATCCATGAGCTGAAGGAATGAGGAGGAAGAGTTAGGAATCTACGAGTGCCCTGGGGCCATTAGGTGGCTAAGTGGCTAAAGAGTCAGACACAGAGATGGGAGGTCCTAAGATCAGATCTGGCCTCAGATACTTCCTGGCTGGGTGACTCTGGGCAAGTCACTTAATCTCAGCTAGGTATCCCTTACCCCAGGCTACCTTGGAACTGATATCCAATATTTACTCTATGACAGAAGGTAAGGATTTTTTTGAAGTGTCCTCACCCACCTGGAAATTGTGTAGTCTAGTAGCTTACCTAGAAACTGACCCAGTCAGCATCATGGAGAAGATTTGACCTTGATGCTGAGTCACAAAGATAAACTATTCCTGCATAGAAAACAACTCACTTGTGCCAATATGTTCTGCTCCCTCATTAATTTTTGCCTTTCCCGATTTGGCTTGGTGATTACCACATCCAGAACATCTTGTCCATTATTAGGAACATCAGCAACAAAGAAAATGAGATCTTCCAATAACTTTGTTACAAATCTATAGGGAAAAAAAAAGAGAGAAATATTATTGTATGGCAGGCCTAACTTAGGAAAATAAGTTTGCAAAGGAAGCACTGATGCCCAAGAAACCAAATCAATGTAAACCCAAAGTGAGTGAAAATATCAAGATGAAAATTCTTGAGTTAGCAAAAGGGGAAATCTTCAAGGGGGATAATTAAAAAGAAACACAGCAACAATTCAGGGTTCACCATTACTCTTCCCTAGCCAGAAACCACACACACACACACACACACACACACACACACACACACACACACACACACACACACACACAATTANACACACACACACACACACACACACACACACACACACACACACACACAACTGAAACACAAAAGTCCCTGCAAACCTCTTAGACCACTTCTGTTGCCAAAAGAACTAAGACCAGCCAGATGCTTTGGGTGGAGTCTGTCTAGTAAAGCGCCAGGACTTTGCTTAAGGCACTCATGGTTCTTTTCCAGGAACTTTGAGAATAAATCCCAGTTCTGCCACTGATTTATATAGCATTATCTCTTCATCCTCCCCATCAATGGACAAAATAGAGAAATGATGACTGACTTAAACCAAGAAACATGGTAGACAGCTGATCAATGCCTCTGAATGGAATTATTCAAAGGCTTTCTAAGAATGTTTGTGATGAACATGCTTCGAATAAAAGGTGCTCAAGTAAAAATAACAGAAAATGTTGCTCATTTAAAAGATAACTTCTCACGTCCAGGAAAAATATCCAGAGGACCATAGCTCCAGAGTTGGAAGGAACCTCCAACACCATCTTGTCCAAACCCCTCATTTTGCAGATGAGAAAACTGAAGCCCAGAGAGGTTAAGTTGTCCCCCAGTCACCCAAGAAGTGAGTGTCAGAAGTGGGATTGGAACCTAGTCCCTCTGGTTTCCTTCCATCATACCACACTGCCTTCTGAAAGGCTGTGAACCAGCACATTAAAAGCAATTACAGATCCCATATTGCGGATGAGAGGATCGAGGCAGACCTAGAAGGGGCCTCAGCAGTTGCCATCTAGTCCAAGTGATCAATTTATCAGTAAGAGAAACAGAGGTCCAGGATGGTTATGACTTACTCAAAGTCTCACAAGCATCAAAAAATAGGAAATAAACCCAAATTCTTTGACTCTAGAGCCAATATTCTTTCCATTGAACTCTGCTAACTCTAATTAATTTACAAAGATGTTGCTACTGGATTTCATTACAGAGAAAAATTGTGGCAAATGAATGCTTGGAAAACTAAAACCAAAGCCTAAATACAGCCAAATATCTACAACCAATGAACAATGGAAATGTAAAAAAAAAATTCTTTGAAATAAATGATCTATGTAATCCTACCAATAATAACACAGGCAGAACATTGTCTTATATCAGCTTTTCCTAACATGGTAGATAGGAATATCTGAAGTTCTCTGTGGTTCATAAGAAGGTCTTAAGAATCAGACATTCCCACCTATATAATCATCTATTTGTACCCACTAAAACTGACATCAGAGACAAGTATAGAGTATGGAGCTGAGCAGCCAGAATAAGAAAAAAGAAATTCTAAAGGGAGAAATACAAGTTCACATTCATTTCTAAGAAGAGAAAATAGGAAGATCTTAGAGCCAATGTGAATATTTTTTTATTGTTGAACAAAAGATATATGAAAAATAAATAAAAAAGAATCAGGCTTCAATAATAGAGTCACATAGAAGTGATCCATGGCTAAATAAGTAATTGAAGAAGCCACTGCCATAGTTCAACCTAATCTATGGAAGTTTCCTAAAATGACATTCCACAAGCATCATCAGCAATGAGTACAAACTCACTTAATTAGCTTACTATATTTAGCAAGCCCCGCTCCACACCATGCTTCCCCTGTCCCCTAGTTGTCCACTCTGTCCAACTGCTATCGACCTTGCCCATGCACTCTTCTCCCTTTCTGCCTCTTCTTCTAAGCACAATCAGTAAATCAATGCAACCACTGCTTCTGGAAAGGGCCCTGTAGATCACCAGTCCTTGGACTTCTCAGACCAAAACTCCTTTCTCTTGTGCCCGTGCCACTATTAAAATAGGGGCACCTTAAGATCAGGTCTCTTATTTTTCCTTATTTTATTATTATTCACTTTTACTTACTTTAGATTATTATTTAAATATTTAGCACAGCCCAGTGTACAAAATGTGGTTGTTCAGTCACTCAATCATGCCCAACTCTTCGTGACTCCACATAGGGTTTTCTTGGCAAAGACACTGGAGTGGTTTTCCCATTTCCTTCTCCAGTGGATTAGGGCAAACAGGTTAAGTGACTTGCCCAGGGTCGCAGAGCCAGTGAGCATCTGAACTCAGGTCTTCCTATCTCCAGTGCTCTGCCCACTGACCCACTTGGCAGCTTCACAAAAGACATAGTAAGTGCTTGTTTTTGTTTTTGTTTTTGTTTTTAGTCATGGATTCATCAGAAAAGTAATTTTGTTAGATAGAAGGCCCCCACTAAAGCAAGCAAAACATTTTATAAAAATCTTTGGTTCACAAATTAGAATTGAAATGATATATTTATGTTAGAAGAAATGCTTCTGTATGATTTATCATAACATGCCATTCATGTCGCTAGTAAATATAAAAGATGGTTTTTGATCCTTTGACTCCAGAACCAACCATCTTTCCCTTGAATCATGCTTCCTCCTCCTGAATAAATTACCCAGGAACTAAAGCCCCCACCCCAGGGGGCTCAAGCCACTGTGCTGCCCTTCTGTAACCATAAATCACAAACTTTTTCAGTCTTCCATAAGACTTTGCACTCTGAAATTCTGCAGATAAAACATGTGTAAAGGGTCACTGGACAAAAAAATCTGAATGACTTGCCCAAGGCCATTTGGCAAACCAAATGAGTTGGTGATAGGCATTATTGGAAGAAGTTCTCCCACAAGGAGTTCCCCTTTCCAGAGTAATCACAAGTCTGCCTAAAAAAGGGAGAAGAGGAAAAATAAGCTTCTTGTCCTGCAAAACCTAAAAATGCTTCCACTGAAAACAGCAAATGGCATTCTCAAAGATTTATTTTAAAGAAAAATTTTATTTTCTATGTAATATGTATATTTATATAAGTATATGTAATGTGTATGTATATGTTTATAAATGTATAATTTATATGCAAACATGTATATATTAGGTGAGGATTTATTTTGACTTTTTTTGTCACAGACATGTGTGCATATATTTTGTTGCTGTTCAGTTAATTCAATTGTGTTCGATTCTTTGTGACCCCTTTTGAAGTTTTCTTGTCAGAGATACTGGCATAGTTTGCCATTCCTTCTCTAGCTCCTTTGACTGATGAGGAAACTAAGGCAAATAGGGTTAAGTGACTTGCCCAGGGTCACACAGCTAGGAAGTATCTGAGGCTGGATTTGAACTCAGGTCATCCTGCCTCCAGATACAACACTCCATCTACTGCACCACCTACCTATCCACATGTATATGTAAGATTTATTTGAAAGCTTTATTTTCCTTGTTACATATGTATGTGTAGGTGTATAATTTGTATACATATAATTTCTTTTGAAATAAAATATTATTTTTCATGTAATATATATTTGATTTTTAACTTTTTGGAACTTCGTGTTAGAATACAGCAAAATGAGAATAGACAAAAAAAATCCTTATCCTCATTCTAAGATGCAATGATCCAAATTCTATGGCAGGAAGACTGGGCAATCTATCAAACAGGCTTTTTTGCTAGGAAGTGAGCTGAGATATGCCTATTTGCTAACTTATAGGAATGAATTATTGCACATCTCTTATTTTCAAAGGCAAATCTCAGTTCTAAAATAAGCTTTCTTTTTTTTAATCATCCAATTTTCTTGATGCTAAACTAAGCATTTAACTCAAAAAACCAGAGAAACAAAAAAGGAACTGTTCCCCAATTTTGTAAAAAATGTGAAAAGTGTTCCATAAGATTTTCATTTTAATTTATTGAAAAAATAAACTCAAATAAGAATTTTTAAAATATTGAAAGAATGAACTCAAAGTAGAGTCATGTTGGGTTTTTTTTTTCTTTTCATAGAGACAGAGATGTGGTGACCCTGAGCCTAACCTCAATTCTCTCTTCATCATTTTACTTACTTGAGATTTGTGTAAAAGCCAACAACTAATTATCCGTTACTTAAATGGCAAATGAAGTGGAGAAGCATTTACTACTCTATAGCAGGTACTGTGCTAAGAGCTGGGGAAAAAAAATATTCGTGCTCTCAAGGAGCTCACAGTCTAATAGGAAGACAGCATGCAAACGTGTGTACAAACAAGATCTATACATAAAAAACTGGAAATAATCTCAAAGAAAGGCATTAGCAATAAGGAAGAGTAGGAGAGACATTTTGCAGAAGGTGAGACTTTAGCTGAGACATGAAAGAAACTTCGGAAGCCAGGAGGCAGACATGAGGAAGGAGAGAATTCTAGGGATAAAGGGCAAGCCGTGAAAATGCCTGAAGTCTAGAGATGCAGCAGATAAAAGACTCACTTGTCCCAGCTGTGTGACCTGGACAAGTCACTTAACTCCAGTTGCCTAGTCCTTACTACTCTTCTGCCTTGGAACTTCGATTTTAAGACAGAACATTGAGTTGTTTTTTTTTCCTTCATTAGAAATTGTGTTTAATTAATTAATTTAGAAATTTTTCCCATGGCTCCATGATTCATCTTCTTTCTCTCCCCTTCTCCCACCCCACTCCTGTAGCCAACAAGCAATTCCACAGGGTTTTACATGTGTAAAACTTAAAGAGTTTAAAAGACTTAAAGAGTTTAAAAAATAAAATAAGTAAAAGACTCACTAACCGTCTTTCATTCTGAGTTATTGCTCCATTCTCCATTTTTTTCACTGTGGATGCTAAGACTTTGTTTGCATCATTGGCAAAATCTAAATCCCGAACTTCCGAGAGAGGAACTGACACAATGGCAAAAGCTTCTTTATCTTCTTTTGTTTGGCAAGTTCCAATCTGTAAATTTGTTTTGTCCTTGTTAAGATCAGTTTCTTTTAATAGCTACAATTTTTTTCAAATTAAAATTCATTTTTCAATCATAAGCAACAGTGATAGATAATCCCAATACAAGTCACCCACACAAAACAGCCAAGGGTCTTTCTATACTCTTTCCATGGCCACTCTTCCTGCCCTCTGACCAGTACAGTATTTAGAACAGTAATCCCCTTCTCCACCCACTACTGCTGCTTTACAGTAGAGTTCCAGGAGCTATACTTCTATGGTAATCACCTCTCTGAACCTCAGTTTTCCTCATCAGTAAAATGAGGCTTATAAACCTGTCTACCTCGCAGTGTTATTAGAAGGATTAAATAAGATTGTGCATGTGAAAGTGATCTAGAAACTGCTAAGTGCTGTACAAATATTACTTTTGCCCTGACTATTATTCTCTTCTCCCTTATGGAAAGAGAGGTAGAATTTTAAGAATCTAATTCAACATGACCTTTTTCTTTCTTCTTTCTCCTCCTTCCTTTTTTTGGTAAAAACAAAAAAGCTGCCAGTTCTTTAGGAACAAGGCTGGGAACTTTGGAGAGTTTGGGGACCTCCTTGTGGAATAGCACATCCATTCATTTCAACTATTTAAGAGAGGACTCGTGCTTGGTCGTGTGTTTTGAGTTTCATTGATCATTAATGAGGGTGAGGATGGGTTATAATGAACAAACCGACCACCCTTTGATCCAGTTCCTGGCTAAAAAGGGGAAGAACAACAGGATTCCTTACCTTCAGCATTACAGGTCTCTCTTCATCGGTGTCTATAGGGATACTCGTGCTGGTTACCCATGTATTGGTGCACAAATGTCTCAACCGAACATATGAGTTCCTAAAATCAAAATGATATAAAACATCATGTCTAAGAAAACTTTTAAATTGTTTAAATACCCCCAAATAATATAAATAAACAGTAATTACAAGTAATTTACCCTGCAGACATACAGACATTTATCCCAAAAGTATTTGTGCAGTTTAAAGCTTGAACTGATTGGAACTGCACTAAGACTTTTTCTTCCCATTTTTTCTTTAATTAATTAATTTAGAATATTTTCCCATGGTTGCACTAAGACTTTTGAGACACTGTATATTCTAATAAAATCTCAGCAGCTCATTTTAATTGGGACATCTAGTGTCTTCAGTAAAAAATAATCTTAATTACAGAATAATCCTTTTTTTAAAAAACTCTTACCTTCTGTTTTAAGAATTAATAGTGAGTATCCATTCCAAGGCAAAATATAGGTAATGGCTAGGCAACTGAAGTTAAGTGACTTGCCCAGGATCACACCATGAGGAAGTTTCTGAGACCAGATCTGAACCTAGGACTTCTTTCATCCAGATCTAGAACTCCATCCACTGATCCACCGGGTTATCCCAATTATAGAATTATCTTAAATAAAAGTAGTTCCTTTGTCTTAAAATAAAGATAGAGAAAGGAGCTAGACCTTTGATTTCATTATAGGGAACTAACTCCCGAGTAAGGAGATTCTAGCAATAGTGCCTTCTCTGCCATCAGAAATCTTACAGTTTCCTAGAACAAGGAGATTTTTAAGTGATTTGCCCAGGATCAGTCAGTATATGCCACGAGAGGAACCTGAATTCCAATTTCCTTTGAGGCCATCTGTTTATCCATTATGAATATACCAAGCTACCTCTCTTACCTTAAGATTCATATAAAATTGTTGTTGAATAGACTTTCTTTTTTGGGGGAAATCCATATTTATTTATTGAGAGCATAGTTGGTGAAAAGATTAGATAGGCACAGGCAGACATTTGCAAATGATTTTCTTACCAACACTCACATCTTAATAGTCATTTATGAATAGACATTCTTAATCATAATAATAATTCACATTACTATAACACTAAGGTTAACAAAAGCCCTTCTCTTATAATAACTTTGCCCTTAAGAGATCTGCTTGGCTAATAGATAATGGAGGTAGGTAGCATCCCCACTGGTTCTAGAAAAACAGAAACGTCTAAAGTGTTTAAAGGTCCATTTAAAAGTTTCTGTTTTTTCTCCTAAAACAAACATTGATCATTTAAAAAGTGAATCATCTGTTCTAACAGAGGGGCAAACTCTGCAGTTATTCATAGCTTCTTTAGCCAACAAGGTTAGTGTTGGAGTTGGGCATTAAAAGATGTGGGAAAGGGATGGAGCACGGGAGAATAAAGCCCTCTGGGTCAGGGTGGCAGCTTGTATTCCACAGTCAGACTAGTCAGATGAATGGGAAGAGGTTGTTATTTCTCCTTTCTATAATCCTCTAGTGGCAGGGGAGGCTCTCATTGTTCAGTTAAGCAGGTTCACCCCTAGAAGGGTGATGGAATTAGAATCAGATAGATTGTGGAAAGAGAGGTAAGCTAGGAGCAACGGGAACCTCTGCCCCACAAAATACTCTTCTATGGCTTTCAATTGGAAGTGCCCCCTCTCCCCCTGGGGAGAGAAGGAGAACAACATGAAAGAAGAGGCAGCTAGGTAGCCCAGCAGATAGAGCCCTAGGCTGTGAGGTGGGAGGATTTGGGTTCAAATGTGACTTCAGACACTGCTTAGTTATGTGGGCAAGTCACTTAAGCCAAATTGCCTCACTTGAAACTGATACTTAGTATAAAACATGATGGTTTCTAGTCAATATGAAAAATTCTAATTTGCACTTTGGCTTTGGTTTTTGGTTTTGTTTTTTTTTTTTAGCAAAATGTGAGAGAATTATTCTAAATAATCTAAATAAACTCTGCATGAATCATGTAACCATGGAAAAATAATCTAAATTAAATAAATACATGAATTTAAATGAATCATGTAACCATGGGGAAATATTCTTAATTAATTAACTAATTAGATTTTAGGGAATAAACAACAAACCATTAAAATAGATAGATAGATAAATAGGCTTTGTAGTGCCTATAAGATAAGAGATGATCAGAGTGGTCTCCATTGGGTTCATCATTTTGTCAGGTAGAAAACATTACTGAAAGCCATTGTTTCAAATTAATAAAGTTTTAGCAAATATTGGGTAAATATAGAAGAATTGGAGTTACCATCTTAATGTATTTGTTTTAAAAATAAGAAAGACAATGGAGGTATAGCATATGTTCTGTTGGAAATTATTACTAACTGGTGCTCTATGTGGCATTTCAGTGTTAAGAGATGGGTAATGAAATTGTAATTTACCAAAAAAAATAAAAAATTTGGGCAAAAATTAAGGTAGAAGGTAAGGGTGTTTTTTTTACAGTATTAGTAAAAGCAATATGAAGCATTAATTGTACAGTATTCTTTCTAGCCTTCAAGTCTTAAATATGTCTCAATTCATTTTAAAAGTGAATAAATGTTTATAGCAACAAGGTCAATGTTTATATATGATTTGTTTATTTGTAATTATTTCCTAATTTTAACCAATACCAAAACTTTTTATTTGACTTCTTTTCCTCAATGGTGTACTGTTTTTTAAAAAATGTCTTTATCCTCACCCCTCTACCTCCTTTTTTTTTTTACCTTGGCACTAGGCAATCAGCTCTCTGAAGAGTGGTAGCATCTAATTCAAAGAGTGATGCAATGTCATTTCCATGTGGTACAGAGACCAAAGTATACATAATCTTCTCCCCTGCTTGGCGTTTCTTCTTTGAAGTAAGAAGGTCACCATCTCTCTGTTGATAAAGCAGACGGGTTATTTGCTTTTATCAGGCTCCATTGTAAACCTCCAGTTATCTTGGAAGGAAGCAAATAATCCACAGATTATGTCACATATTAGTACAAAGGTGCCTGTTGCAGAATAATGTTCTCACATCATTCAGAAAAAAAAAATTGTTCCTGGGTCCTGACACACTGCCTTTGAGACAACTATTATCAACAATAGTAGGTCATAAGCTCCTGAGAGGTAGTTTGATCCAGGTACATTATGAAGGCAACAGTAGTCACGATAATATGCTATAGTGGGGGTCACTTCCCTTCCATTAGATCTAACTACATAGCAATCTTGATCATTCTATAATATAACTTAGTAAATAGGTTTTTCCAAACTTTAAAGAGCAGCCAGAGATGGTTTTCAAGAGTTTGCTCCTATCCCCCAGGATTGACCATCGTCACAACATCCACATTAAAAGGAGGGAGATCAGCATCTCTGCTTCATTTGGTCCAGTAAGAACCAAAAGTTGAAGGTTTGAAGAAAAAACAAATCAATGCTATTAAAGTTCTAAAATAGGATCCATTAGTTCCTTGGAACATAATCGTAGGATGGAGACTTGGGGGAAGAATATGACATTAAAGAGGCAAAAGCAAGCGAGAAAAGAGAAAAATCAGACATCAGATATTTAAAATGAGATTAATCCAGTTTACACAGCTGTTAAAAATTAGATTCAGGTTCATACAATACCTCTGCATCATTCCCTATGTATTCTATACCAGTCTAATTATTATTTGTCTTCACCACCACAAGTTGGGCTTAATGGGTCATCATTTATAGAATTAGAGACAATATAAAGAAGTAGAAATTTGGAGAAAAATAAGCAACATAGCTCTATCAACAAAGGTGTGTTGGAAAGGGTGTTTACAAGGGACAAATATAAGGAGTATCAAGCAATCAAATAGTTATCGAGCAATTACGCTGTGACTACATTATATTATATTATAATTATATTATATTATATTATATATTAATGGCTATAATTATATTATATATTAATGGCTATAATGGTGAGATAAGAAGAGCTAGCATTTGAACAGCACTTGAAGGTTTACAAAATGATTTACAAATATTAGATAATTTTTTTTCTCATAAGAACTCTGAGAAGTAGCTGCTATTATTAACCCTGGTTCACTTATGAGAAAACTGAGGCAGACTAGGTTAAATGACTTGTTCAGGGTCACATGACCAGTGAGTGTCTGAGGTCAGATTGAAAGTCAAGTCTTCTTGAATCTAGGTCCAGTGTCTATCCACTGCATCACCTAGCTGCCTCCATCTAAGCACGCCTCACTGCCTTATTTTTTCCAGTTAGTTTGCCTTTTTCAATGAATTAAGTAAGCTTTTAATTTTAAAGATTTTGTGGATTCTTAGAATTAAAGGAGCAAGGTGATAGCCCCACTATGAGGTAAGCAGGAAGAGAAAAGTAATGATCTTGTTGGGACAGAGCTATCATCCACTAAGTTTAGTTAGAACAGCATAAGCTAAGAGTATTGATTGTTTTTGACATATTTATCCCACAGAAAGGCCATATGAATTATGGAATCAACTCCCAAATATCACACAGGCCTAAGCATCAAGCTTACCAAATGTTTTGATCACTAAATTATTTGTTTCTAATTCATAATATAGAATTAGTTTATTATTTACATAGGGCGGCCAATGAGGTTTACTACTGGTAAGAAAGCTAATCACAGATCTCATATGTTGCTCCTGACAGGGTGGTTTTTCATAATAAAGGCAAGAATTTGAGACAAAAGTTCTAAAGAGGAGATAGTTAGCTCCACTGGCTACATCTGAGTCAAAAGTTCTTAACCTAAGGTGCAAGAGGGAGAGAGAGAGAGAGAGAGAGAGAGAGAGAGAGAGAGAGAGAGAGAGAGAGAGAGAGAGAGAGAGAGAGAGAGAGAGAGAGAAGGAGGGTGAGAGAGAGCAAGAGGGAGAGTGGGGGAGAGAAAGAGAGACAGGGAGAGATACACACACATATATATGTACATGCATACTATGTATCTATAAACATGAATATATGAAATACATATGCATTCTAATATAATTGGCTCCCTTTGTAAGTTTATATATTTTATTTTATTCACTTAATAACATGATGCTATAAAGGAGCCCATAGGCTTTACCAAATTGCCACAAAAAAAAATGATTAAGAACCCCTGATCTAAGTTTTTCTTGCCCAAAGACTTGATGGCAACTGGAGTTTTATGGGGGCTGGGAGAATCTCCTCAATGCAGCCCCATACAATTTCTTGGTAATTTTATTGGCTAGAGTCACTAAAATTGTCTTTTGAAAGGCTATATGCTGAAAATTGGAGATCTAAAAGGCATTATCAGAAACTGTCTAATCCAAGTTAGATGATTGGTGGGTGCCACAAACTTTAAACACTAGCCACCAAAGAACTCAAAACACAAAAACAAGCCAGGTTTAATCCCCATCTCTCAAGGTTTCTTTCTCCTAGATTTTGCTGACTACTTAAACAAGTGCTCTAGAACTACATGAGCTAAAACAGCTTAACCTTCTTTTGCAAGGGAGAGGCTTCCTAGTCGCTACCTCCCAGAGAGGGCAGCAGAGAGTGACAGCAGACTAGCTAAAGACCAGCAAATGAGTTCAGTTCAAGGTGAGAGCAGTTCAATGAACAGATCAGATGACAAGGTGGACAGAGACAGAATGCCCAGAGGCAGAATGCCTTGAAGTGAGCCACATAGTTCCATCATAGAGTCAATCCTATCCATTGCAGTAACCCCAAAATAAATGTGCTGGAATTTATTCCTTTTCCTTAGTCATCCACGTTCTCTCCAAATGTAAACTTGCCACTGGTGGTGTAATAACCTAAGAATGTACCCCTGTAGCTTCAGGGGGAGAATCCTTTCTTGTTTCTTAATTTATTATATGATTTGATCAGATATTGTTTCCTTTGAACTAATATGTCTTTTCTCATTAGCTTGGTAAAAAGAAACACATTATGAGCCATGGTTTTAAGTGAAAAACAGAGTACCTCAAAATTGGGATAACTCTCTAAGTGTCCGTGGGTGAGAGGGAGCTACATTTAGAAGAAGAAAGAAGGAAACTTTTTCTGGATATTTTTTTCATCAAATACCATTTCCTGCCACACATCATAAAGCCCTGCAAAAATGTAGAAAAGAAAGAAAATAAGGAGGCAATAACCCAGCTATTTAAATTTACACAATAATAATAGCTTACATTATGTAGCACTTAAAGATCTGCAAAGCTCTTTACATATATTGCCTTGTTTGATCCTTACAATAATTCTGTAATATAAATACTATTATATATATGTATGTATGTATGCATGTATGTATGTATGTATCCTCATTTTAAAGTTGAGGAAACTAAGGCAGATAGCAGTTAAACAACTTGCCCAAAGTCACATAGTCTCTAAGGTCTTTGAACTCAGATTTTAAATAAGGTCTTCCTTAACGCCAGGCCCAGCACTCTTATCCACTGTGCCACCTAGCAGTATTTAACAATTAATTTAGAAGTCATTAGTAATCTTGAACAAAACAGTTCCAATAGAGTGGTGGTGATAGAAAACAGATTAAAGTAGAATGAGGAATGAGTGGGTTGTCAGGAAGTACAGGCTGGAAATAAAAGTGTACATTTTCAAGAAGTTAAAGAATCAGCAGCAGTAAGTCACTTAATCTCTGTTTGCCTCAGTTTCCTCATCTGTAAAATGGGGATAATAATTGCACCTTCTTTCTGGTGAATAAAATGGAAATAATTATAAATCACAACACAGTGTCTGTCACATAGTAAGCATGATAATATATTAGCTATTGCTATTATTTGTTTAGGTCATCCATTTTTAAGGATAGGAGAGATCCAAGCATATTTTTCATCAAAGAGAGAAAATGAGGGCGGAGAAGCAGGGAACAGTGAGGTATGAAGCAAAAGCCAAAAATAAGCCATAGCCTGAGTGGAAGACTTGCCTAGAATTCACTTGCACATTCTCCCTCCACCCTTTCTTCTTTTTCTTGGAAAAATTCCTATTCCTCTCTTCTATCCTTGCCACCTTTTCTCCTGTACAACTCTTCCTTTTATACTATACTCTAAAACCCACTTCTATTCTTTGGGCTCTTTCCATTAAGTAGGGGAGAGAGGAAAAGGCCATGGCTTATCATTTAAAGCCAAAGTCTTCTGGCCAAAATTTCAATCCGTCCTGCTTTATATGACCAGTTAATACCCTTATGGTACCTCTGTAATATCATTTCTTTTTTAAACTTAAAAATAAATTTTATTTTTTTTAATCAATAGAAATTTAGTGTCTTTCCCTCTCAACCCTCATCCCACTAGAAAAAAGAAAGAAAAAAAGAGAAAATCAGTTTCTTTAACAAATATGCCCCTGGAGCAAAACAAATTATATACACAGATGTGTGTGTGTGTGTGTGTGTGTGTGTGTGTGTGTGTGTGTGTGTAGAACCATTCTACACCATAAACCAGTTATCCTCCTCTGTGAGGGATAACATATTTCTCATCAATTTTCTGGAATCAAGAATGCTCATTGTATTGATTGCAATTCTTAAAAGAGTTTTCATAGTTATTTTCACAGTATCATTACTATATAAATTGTTCTCAGTTCTGCTCATTTCATTATTCATTAGTTTATTCCCAAAGCCAGAGAAACTCCCTTAAGTAATAAAGAAATTTCAGAGGGAGTCCTAGAAAGTGCTCCAAAAACTTGATAAGTAGCCCAGTTGTACGCCACCAAATTCAAAAATTAGTTCTTATGAAAGTAGTCCATCACCCAGTTGAGACAGAAGTGACAGCCAAGCTAACCAAAATTAATGAGCTAGAGCATGTAAATGGTGTGAAGAGGCTCTAATCATCTGACCTTCTAAAGGCAGACATGAGGTCACAATGGAAAACTTTCCTCCAGGCAGGGAAGACTCAGAGAAAGCCCAAAGCACAACTCTTGATCTCAGGATTCTGCATCCATTGCCTTGAGAATAGCACAGAGTATTTGGCCTTGGCTTGGGTGGGGGGAGCCTTTTCTTCTGGGAGAGAAAACTGGTACCTTTTGAGTAATGGGAGTTGCTACCTATGTGTTAGGAGTTGAGGGGTGTGTAAAAGGTCTACTGCCCCCAAATAACTTACTACCAGTACTGATTCATTCCTTCAGGTCTGGAAGGCTTTTAGGTTTTCAAGATTTCCTTAAGAATATAAAAACAAGGGGCAGTTAGGAAACATAGTGGATAGAGCACCAGGCTTGGAGTGGAAGGACCTGGGTTCAAATCTGTTCTCAGACATTAACTAGGTGTAGGACTTTGGGAAAGTCACTTAACTCCATTTGCCTAGCCTTTGCCCTTCTGCCTTAAGAGTTGATACTTTAGATATTCATTCTAAATCAGAAGATAAGGATTTAATGTTAAAAATGAAAGCACTTTTAGGAAGGAAATTTAACCATTCCCAAGCAATGCCTGATAGTGGAATGAATTCTAGATGTAAAGCATGTTACCTAGTGCTGGGGTTAACAAAGAAAAGAAGAAAAACTAGTCACTATGTTTAAGAAGCTTACATTCTCTGCCAATCAATTTATACCATCCACAGATAGCACAAGTACAAGCTCAATCTTTGATAGCAACTGGGAGGGGAAAGGGATGAATAGGGGAAGCCAGAGAGTGCCCATTTCATTTTGTAATTTTACCAAGGGGTTGCCAGTGGTCCTGACATGGGCACTGTGCAGAGATGGCAGGGACTCTGTACTCCTTAGCTCAGGCAGGCTGTGAACAGGGAAATTCCCTTCCCCCTTCCAGTCCTCCAGACTCCCAAGGCAAAGACTATTATCCTTGGAGGTCCTTTAAGTTGGGATAGACAAAGAGTGGGCCACACCTTGATAGCCTAAGCCCAGGGGGTGTCAGACAGATCCCCCACCCACCAAATGCCTGAGTGCAAGAAGTCAAGTCCACACTACTGCAAAGAATATAAAAATCCCTGAACTGGGGCACTCACTCATGCTGTTGTGCCATGTCTTGGAGGGCAACCCCCCAGGGTTGTTCTACTCTTGCTGTCTTGCTGGCCATTAATCCTATCTTACTAATAAATCTTTCTTTTTGCTTTTTAGCTAAGTTTGGAGTCCTCTCATTCTTGAGAAAGGTTTCCTTTCCAAACCCAGGAGTTCACCATTTGCACCCCCATAACAGTCCCAGAAATCAAAGTTTTTGCCTGACATTCAAGGACCTCAAAAATGTGGTACCACCCTTTAGCTCACATAATTCCCTGTATATCCTCCATTGCCCCAATATACCATGCCCTCTTCCACACTTTCCCATCCCTTTTGCTCATTCCGTACCTATGACCCTATGACGAGTATCCCTTCTCTCTCCTCCCTCTCTCCACTCACTCGATTATTAGGCAATCCTTTAAAAACCATTTCAAAAACCAACTACTCCAAGAGGCCTTCTCGGTTCCCAGCCACAAACAACTTTCCTTCTCTCACACAGTACTTTTATTTGCAAATAAGGAAAGTCAACTCTGCTATGACCCCAGGAGCAAATTAAGCTGCCACATCAAGATGCTGAAGTTAAAACAGTTTTCCCCCAAAGGCTTTGGGATCTCTGATTGTCATAGATTGTGCCAAGTCTATATCATTGTGTTTATACTTCATTAAATGATAATTATATATATTACTATGTGTAATATGATAGTAGTTTTGATTAAGGAAGGACTAAAAGAGTAAGCTTCTAGAGGTATATAGCATATATATGAGTAGCAGCTGGAGTTTTAAAAAAAAATAGGAGAGAAAGACATTAAAGTAAGGTAGTGTTAACTTGGAAAAAACACAGAACTATTAAATAGTCATAAAGCCACTCTTTAATCAAGGGAAAGGGGGAACAGGGCTACTTGGCCTCTTAAGCAGAGCTGCGCCTTGTGCAGAGTCCAAGGATTGAACACTGCTTCGCTCTGCTCCCTGATCCCCCTGGGAGTGACACCATGCTAGATGACCACTCCAAGGAACAAAGGAAATTGGGGAACTTATATACCATTTGGGAAGATCCAGGGGCTGGGAAAGATGATTGAGCTTGTACTGGTAAGGATGGGATTTACAATCAAGCTTGGGAAAGGAATCCCAACCAGAGGCTGGGGTGTAAGGTAAGGGGCTGCTTACAATGGATACTAAAAGACGGTCCCTGCCCAGGTGTGCCTTCCTAGGAAAGCGTCTTAGATACCTAAGACAGAAGGGTATTTAGCATTTAGCCTGGGGGCCATTATTCAGTCTGCAACTGCTAGTCTGAGATTCCCTTCAGGGTGGATTCTCATGGGAACAGGGAACAAGCACAAGCTTTGGGGGTCTCCAACCTGCAAGTTATTTCTAAAACTTGGGGTTCATCCTATCTCACTAGGCCATAAGTTTGGGGTCTCTAGATTCCATGTCGACAGTAGATAACAAATTTGGGCAGGATTTTTTCTTTTCTGTCTTTATCTCTTTTCTTTCTCTTTCTTCTTTTTCTTTCTTCCTTACTTCTTTCTTTTCTTTCTCTTTCTTTTCTTTCTTCCTTCCCTCCTTCCTTCCTTTCTTTCTCTTCCTTTTTTTTTCTTCCATTCTTTCTTCCTTCCTTTCTTTATTTCTCTTTCTCTTTTTATTTCTTCTTTTCTTCCTTCCATTCTTCCTTCCTTCCTTCCTTCCTTCCCTCCCTTGCCTTTTGTCTTAGAATCCATGCTAAGTATCAATTCCAAGAAAGAAGAGCAGTAAGGGCAATGTAGTTAGGGTTGAGTGGTTTGCCCAGAGTCACACAGCTGAGAAGTGTCTGAGGCCAGACTCTATCCACTGAGCCACCAAGCTGCTCTTAGACAAGACTTTGGTCTGTTAACCTATTTGGGTTCTGAAAAGATCAGGATTTTCATGTAGCTCTGATGAACCCAACTTCACAGATTCTACAAGTTGAAAATCCTCTATAAAAAGCTAGAAGAGTGAATTCATGGCTATCTTGGCTTCTGCGTGTCACCAAAGGGTACCAGGCAGCAAAGCAGGGAGCATTTCATAACACCTCCACTGTTGACTCACTTGTGAGTCATCGCCTTTTTAGCAGAGACATCACATTGCATTTCTGCCTTGAGGAGCCAAAGAGACATTCTGTAAGAAACAATATATGTGTTTTCAGAGCTGATTCAGACCTGAGTGCAGCAGCAGAATAATAATGGACCAGCATCTGTCTCAGTCACTACAAAACCTCCTCCCAAGTGGTCTCACTAAAGAATTTATGTAACCAAAGACAATGACATTTTACATAAACACTTAAATGTGTTTTTTCTCAACCCAGGCTTTTAGTTTTTCAATTAAATAGTTATTGTCAAGGTCATTCCTAATCCAGTCCTTTCCCAAATCCTTTTCATTGGAACTACTTTGACTAAATTTTCAACTAAGGAAAATTTTGATTTGGTTTTTGTTTCATCAGATTTCATCATCTGATAACTAAAAAGTAAACAAGGCAGAATGGAATTTTCAATTATGTTTCTGCATGATGGCCAAGGGTCTCTGTGTGTATAATTTTGAATTAAATTCCTATTTAGACATATTACCATGCAAATTTACCTCAAGAAAAAAAAATCATCAGTTTATCCAAGAATTTGGCAATGATCAGGAAAAAAAATCACTTCAGCTAGCCTTGGGGCAAAATTTGAAAGGATAATAATAATTGCTGGTATTGGTATAGCTCTTTTAAGACTTGGGAAGCACTTAAGATTATCTCATACTATATCCTCACAACTACCCTGGAAAGAAACTGTTATTATCATTCCCATTTTACCAGTGATGAAATAGAAAAAGCCAGAGTTCAAGTGGCTTGCTTAGGATCACACGATTGTGAGTGTCTGAGGCTGAATTTGAACTCAAGTCTTCCTGGCTTCTAGGTCCAGTATTCTCTCCAATGTGCAACCTAGCTATCTCATCCTGAAAGATGGAATCTTTCAGAAAGGAATTCATGAATGACAGGTTCCCAGCTGAGCTCGACAGCGTTCCATCGTTTATAAGGTCCCTGTGGATGCTGTACATTTGTCAAATTGGAAATAATAGACTCTTTGGCAACATAAATACACCAACTGGGGAGTTAATAGGAGCTCTGACACACAGCTGCATTTTTGATGCATTATACATTAACCTTTGAATCTTCAAACTTGGAAGGAAGCATTTTGGTCAAGGTTTCAGATTTACAGGAAAACTTTAACTAGGTGTTTGAGGGACGGAAGAGGGGAAATTACATAAGAAAATATTTGCATATTCACAGCGAACCCAATGTTCCCGGAACCCAGACCTGAGACTTCTATATTCTCAGTTAGGAAATGGATTCCTATTTCACTGACTGGGGGAAAAAAAACCTGTGAACACTCCATTGCTTTTTTTTTCTTTCCCACTAGACAATTATTGGTAGGTGGCAAATGCTCTAAAAAATAAGAGCCCAAAACGATCGTTTTATGGTTTCCCATTCCAAGACCTGCTTCCATTGAAGCCAGGGATTTTAGAGCGAAGGAAATGAGCCGCGGCCAGCTGTGCCTTTGTCTGCCAGGAGAGCCAGAAGGCAGGAACGGCAGCAGATTCAGCACTGGGGGAGACCTCGGAAGGGCTGCTGCGAATCCCCAGCCTCTGTTTTTCCTTTGGCCCTTCTAAGTGAATGGCAGGAATACAGACACAAGCACGGCAGCAATAAAAATGGAAAAAAATCGAAATTAAAAACCTTCCTCCCTATTGATCCCCTGAGGAAGGCGGATGGGACTGTGCCTCCCTTCCTTCCAGCAGAGTCTGGCAAAGAAAGATGTGGAACTGGCCACCTACTCACAGGTAGATTGTAAACTCCCGGAGGGCAGGGACTATCTCCAGCTTCTTTTTAAGCCCCTCCTTAAGTTTATTGACTGAGTGCCCCACAGAATACACTAAAAGACTTGATTAGCATTATCTGACTCCTAGCCCTTAGTAAGTTGGTTGCCTGATGGATGGATGGATGGATTGATGCCCCACTTCATTTGGCTGAATTGATTTCTCCCCACTCCTTCCCTCCCCCTACAATATTCTTATTGATTCTAAGACAGAAGAAAGTACGGTTTAAAAAAAAAAAACCCACATATATATGTATACAGATACAAACACAAACGTGTTTATATATAAATAAAAACTTTTTAAAGGAATAAAAAGCTTATATTATGAGGGGAGAAAAAAAGCCTACCACCCTTCACTGAAAAGTCAGATAAACAAAAAGAAGTGGCCTTTCACTATACCTTACTTTTTTATAGTCTTTTGGCTGTACTAGCATCACAGAATCCATCTCTCTATATCTCCTGAATTCTTTGGACCAGAACATCAGCAGCATCCCTTATTGGTATTAAAACAGGAAAATGAGAGAGGCAGACTAGTGTAGCAGAGAAATTATAAGATCTGAAGCCAAGATCATCCAATAACAAACTACTACTACTACTACTACTACTACTACTACTACTACTACTACTACTACTACTACTACTACTGTTACTATTACTACTACTACTACTGTTACTATTATTACTACTACTACTGTTACTATTACTACTACTACTACTGTTACTATTATTACTACTACTACTGTTACTACTACTACTACTACTGTTACTATTACTACTACTGTTACTATTCTTCTGCTTTGAAAGCAATAGTATCAATTCCAAGACAGAAGGAAATGAATAAATACATAAACACATAAATATTAAGATGTTAAAGTAATACAGTATATTTGTAAAGGACATTTAATTTTTTAGCCATGTGTTTTCTCTGATCTCATTTTATCCTCAAACTACATCCTCAGTTCACTAGAATAAACCTCATCACTCTCACTTGATAGACAAGGAGGCTGAGAAGTAGGGAAGGTCTATGATGTGATTTTCCCAAAGTGATTCAAGTTGATGACAGGTCTGAAGATAAAAATTCAGATATCAAGTACAATTCCCTCTTGAGGACAAAAATGTAACGATCAGAATAAATCTAAAATGAATAATCTTGTGTTGCCCACCAAAGACTGGTTTATCTCATTCTCTACATTCCACTGAAGCTTCCTACTTCAGACTCTCCCTTGTCAATGCAAGCTAAATGTGAGATGGGCCCCCTAAACATGGAGCCATAGTTTCAAAAATAAGAAAGAACAGATTAGATAGACTTGGAATAATAAGATCAAATTTGCAAATAAAAGTTCCAACCCTATCCTGTTGGCCTCCTCTGTTGGCACAGAGTCCATTTCCATGAATATCATCAATTGATCATTTAGATTATTTCTCTATTAGACTATAATCTCCATGAAATTAAAATCTATGTATTATCTAAACTCTCTGTCCTCTCTAATACCTACCACCAAGGACTCTACACACAGTAGCTGGTTAATAAATGTTTGAATTTAATTAAAATTTTAAAAAATACAGATCAGGGGCCTACTGTACTAAAGAGATGAAACCAAAAGTTCTAATTTCATTCACTAGTCCCATATCACTGTAACCATAAATTATTCAATCTTTTCTTCATTAAATATTTATTGAGAACTTACTGTGCTAGGTGCTTTGTGGGATTCACATAATGAAACTATATTCCAAAACACAATAGTCATTTTTTTCATTGACATTCTGAATCTTTCTATTAAGGAATAGGATTTTGGGTAGGAGTTTTAGAGCAATCCATGCCACTTCCAAAAAAGGAATTTCTCCAAAAAATTTTCACTTACGGTATATTCAACATGAAAGTTCCTATTTTGTTTTCCTAAGTGCAAAAATGAAATACAGGTTGCCTCTATGGCATTAATATAGGAAGTCAATTTGACTGATATTTTGGCATCATTTAGGCACACCCAATATGAAAAATATGGGTATGACATATTTTTTTAGAAAAAAACTTTACAGTTTCTCTGGAAGTACTAAAAAATTTTATTTCTCTGATCTAACAATGCCCTTTACAGACTTTTCCCTTTAGGAAATTTGGCAAGACAAAAGGTCTTTCATGGGGAATTGGATTAAGGGTATTTATCTAATCTTGGAAAAAAGAATAACTAGTTTCTTTTAGATTGGCTGCCTTCACTATCCACCAGAACTGATACATCTAGGAGCAGTCTTTTCAGTCCTGTCCGACTTTTCATGACCTCACTTGAGTGTGAGGTCTTCTTGGTAAAAATACTGGAATGATTTGCCATTTCCTTCTCCAGCTCATTTTTTTACAAATGAGGAAACTGAGACAAACAGAATGAAGTGACTTTCCCAAGGTCACAGAGCAAGTAAGTGTCTGAGACCATATTTGAACTCAGGAATATGAGTCTTATACTCTATTTACTGCACCACCCAGTTGCTCCAAGATCAGTCTTCTCTATGCTTATTTCCTGAAACATTTGGCTCAAAGGTTTGCCCTTCTTCAGAGGGAAAGAATTAAGATATCGATGGTTGAGAGATCTTTTTGTTTATTCTAGGAGAACATGAAAAAGTATTTTCAATTAAATAACAGAGAAGAGACTGTTGTATTGGAATGTTGGTCCCCAAATTATATTTTAAGGTATTATGATCTTTTCCTTGTTCAAGATTTCCATAAATGTTACCATAAATTCCCTTGAGGATAAAGGCATTAAAAAGGGAATGGGGGAATATATGCCACGTTAGACATTTTTTTTTTTTACCTTCTATCTTGGAATCAATATTGTGTATTGGTTTCAAGGCAGCAGAATGATAAGGGGCTAGGGCAATAGGGGTTAAGTGACTTGTCCAGGGTCAAACAGCTAGGAAATGTCTGAGTCCAGATTTAAACCTGAACCTCCCTTCACTAAGCCTGGCTCTCAATTCACTGAGCCACCCAGATGCCCCCTAGATGTTGGGAGCTATTAAGAGAAATTAGAATCTCAAGCAGATATTTTTATCTGGACCCCCTCAAAAGATCAATACAGACCGGCAGAGGCATATATTGGCTTTCTCCCTATTGGGTCGAGAAATCTGAGTGGGATATCTAAGATAAAAATCTGAGATTCCTCTTTTGATTCCTTTCATAATTCTCACCTTCCTTCAAAATGCATTATAGTCTTATTGAAAAAGCTTTGGGCTCTCAGCACTCCAGCAGGAGAGGGGCTAACTCTGTTCCCCTTTGACCGATAACACAGATGGCTGGTACGGCCAAGGTCGAACACTTGGCAGGGCATTTTGCCCAGAATTAAAGTAAAATAATGAGGCTCAAAAAATTGTTTAATACCATCAAGGCTGAGAAACTGCCAGGGTTTTCCAGCCTAAACGGAGATGTCCCAGGCTCCACTTAAAGATAACACATATAGTTGATAGTTTAGCATAGTTGTTGTTTTTTTTTTAAAACCCTTACCTTCCATCTTGGAGTCTCCAAGGCCGAAGAGTGGTAAGGGTAGGCAATGGGGGTCAAGTGACTTGCCCAGGGTCACATGGCTGGGAAGTGTCTGAGGCCAGATTTGAACCCAGGACCTCCCGTCTCTAGGCCTGGCTCTCAAGCCACTGAGCTACCCAGCTGCCCCTAGCATAGGTTTTTTATCTATACCTGGAGGCTTTTAAGGCTTTTGTTTTGATTATAGTAAAAATCCTGCTCTCTGTAACTGTGGGAAACTTTCTTGGGCTTTTGGGGGAAGGGGATCTTTAATTTCCTTTATAATAAAGTGGCTACTTCAGTATTTCTTGAAGTACTATGAGCTAACAAACCGTGCTTCCAATTTGTTTCATTCTTTGCGTCCAAAGACCACCCTAGGCCACTCAGATAAGTCTCTGGTTATAGAGCAGGTTCTCTATACCTAGACATCTCTTTCTATAAGCTAGAAATGGTTTGGATATTAGATTAACTTTGAATAAATAAAAAATTTTCTATGCAATGTAGGATTAACATTTTTCTTTGAAACTAATAAGTGGTGCTTCAATTAAAATTAACTTCCCAATAATCTTAGAGAAAATTAAAGGTATATTTCTATTAGAGGCAAGTAGATTTACAGTGGATAAAATGCTAGACCTGGAGTCAGTCAGTCAATAAACATTCATTAAGCACCTACTATGTGCTAGATACCGACCTAAATAAGCTGTGTGACCATGGAAAAATCATTAACTTCTGCCTGATTCAGTTTTCTTGTCATTAAAATGGGGATGGTATCATTTGAGGCAACTAGATGACACAATGGTAGAGTACCATGTCTGGAATCAGGCAAGCCTGAATTCAAATTCAGCCTCAGATACTTACTAGCTGTGTAACCATGGGTGAGTCACTTGACCCTGTTTGCCTCCATTTCCTCATCTGAAAAATGAACTGCAGAAGGAAATGGCAAGTCATTCCAGTATCCTTGCCAAGAAAATACCAAATGGGGTCAAAAAGAGTCAGAAATGACTGAACAATCCAAAAGCCAGGTAGGTCAAAAACAGAAAGAAAACTACAGACCAATCTCCTTAATGAACATAGATGCAAAAATCTTAAATAGAATACTAGCAAAAAGACTCCAGCAAGTGATCACAAGGGTTTTTCATTATGATCAGGTGGGATTTATACCAGGAATGCAAGGATGGTTCAATATTAGGAAAACCATTCACATAATTGACCATATCAACAAGCAAACTAACAAAACTCACATGATTATCTCAATAGATGCTGAAAAAGCCTTTGACAAAATACAACACCAATTCCTACTGAAAACACTAGAAAGTATAGGAATAGAAGGGCCTTTCCTAAAAATAATAAACAGTATCTATCTAAAACCATCAACAAGCATCATCTACAATGGGGATAAATTAGAAGCCTTCTCAGTAAGATCAATAGTGAAACAAGGATGCCCATTATCACCTCTATTATTTAACATTGTACTAGAAACACTAGCAGTAGCAATAAAAGAAAAAGAAATTGAAGGTATTAAAATAGGCAATGAGGAGACCAAGCTAATACTCTTTGCAGATGATATGATGGTCTACTTAAAAAATCCTAGAGAATCAACTAAAAAGCTAGTGGGAATAATCAAAAACTTTAGGAAAGTTGCAGGATACAAAATAAACCCACAAAAATCATCAGCATTTCTATATATTTCCAACACATCTCAACAGCAAGATTTAGAAAGAGAAATTCCATTTAAAATTACACTAGACAATATAAAATACTTAGGGATCTATCTGCCAAGAGAAACACAGGAATTATACAAACACAACTACAAAATACTTTCCACACAATTAAAACTAGATCTAAACAATTGGAAAAACATTAATTGCAAGTTATGAGCTAACATAATAAAAATGACCATCCTACCCAAATTAATTTACTTATTTAGCGCCATACCAATCAAATTACCAAGAAACTTTTTTATTGAATTAGAAAAACTATCAAAGTTCATTTGGAAGAACAAAAAATCAAGAATAGCAAGGGAAATAATGAAAAAAAATGTGAAGGAAGGTGATCTGGCAGTACCAGATCTTAAACTGTACTATAAAGGAGTGGTCATCAAAACAATATGGTACTGTCTAAGAGACAGAGAGGATCAGTGGAATAGACTTGGGATAAGTGACCTCAGCAAGACCATGTATGATAAACCCAAAGAGCACAGCTTTTGGGACCAAAATCCACTATTTCACAAAATCTACTGGGAAAATTGGAAAACAGTATGGGAGAGATTGGGTCTAGATCAACATCTCACACTCTATACCAAGATAAATTCAGAATGGATGAATGACTTGAATATAAAGAAGGAAACTATAAGTAAATTAGGTGAACATAGAATAGCGTACTGGTCAAATCTAAGGAAAAGGAAAGACTTCAAGACCAAGCAAGAGTTAGAAAATATTACAAAATATAAAATAAATAATTTTTATTACATTAAATTAAAAAGATTTTGTGCAAACAAAATTAATGCAACCAAATTTAGAAAGAAAGCAACAAATTGGGAAAAAAATCTTTATAACAAAAAACTCTGAAAAAGGTCTAATTACTCAATTATATAAGGAGCTAAAATCAATTGTACAAAGAATCAAGCCATATCCTAATTGATAAATGGGCAAGAGACCTGTTGTGAGGAAGATTAGATTAGGTATTGATTATGTATTGATTAGGATGTACCTAGCAGGAAGGAGCTGGAGCTGGGAATTCCAGGTTGGAATGAAGGAGGAGGAAGTGTATCTGTGCCCTGACTGTGGACTCCATTAGTGGTGGGTAAAAACTGTTGCCAGCCTGGGAGACCTCAGAGCAAAGGACACCCTGCTTCCTGTTTTCACCTGGGATCCTGAGTGTGGCATCTAGCAAAAGGACAAATCAACAGAGCCAAGGGAGGAAGTGAAGTTTGAGAACTGGTGGACAGTGCTTCAAGCAAAACCTTCTCCACTTGGTACCTGAGACAACTTTAGCTCCTGGCATCCAGAGATCATCAGTGGTTTGCAGTGAGAATCCCAAAGCCACAAAAGTCCTAGCTGTACTCAAGCCTGGCAGGTTCCAGGTTTGAGGCAGAAACCCAGAGATTCCATTTACAGCTCCTTGGGTCCTGTTAGTTTAGATCACTTAGATTAGTGTAGTAGAATAAGTCCTTCCCTGTCCCTATGGTTTTTGTTATTAGGTGTTAAGGTTTTAGAGTAGACATTCCTATCCCTCCTTTTGTTGTTCCTAATTAAACCCAGTTTCATCCTGTTACCTGGTCAGTTGAATTTAAGGCCTCTGGCCAGAGTGACAGTTGACTGTTATTTTTCAGTTGGGAGTGATTTAGCTGTACAAGTCTTCAGTGTTCAGTTTTAGTCTCTCTTACATCCCAGAGTGTGTTCCCACAAACCCCTTAGTTAATTTATAATATCCCTGGTGACCCCATTACCTTACTTATATTTCCTACAGACATGAATAGGCAATTTTCAGATAAAGAAATCAAAACTATTAATAAACACATGAAAAAGTATTCTAAATCTCTAATAATTGGAGAAATACAAATCAAAACAACTCTGAGGTACAACCTCATACCTAGCAGATTAGCTAACATGACAGCAAAGGAAAGTAATAATTGTTGGAAGGAATGTGGCAAAATGGGGACATTAGTGCATTGCTGGTGGAGTTGTGAATTGATCCAACCATTCTAGATGGCAATTTGGAACTGTGTAAATGGAATTAACTCTAGCAGATTCATAGTCAAAACTCTACTCATCCTAGGCATAGAAATGATGTCATCCTCACCTCACTTAGTGGGGAGGGGAGATGAGTTACCCACAGGTGACAATAAGTAACAAATCAAGAACAAGAACAATGTAGAGACTGCCATTTGTCCACTTGAATTAGAGTTGGACCCACAGGAAGTGATGAGAGACACTTTCTCTTCAAGTATGCTGGTTACTTTCTGTGGAGGCAGTTCCAGTCTTGAACTTGGTGCTGAAGGAGCTCCTGAGACCACAGGCCGCTTACACTCTGTATTGTCACGTGGGTAAGTTAGGCTGACTTCCTTGGCCTACCTAGGCCGCTTCCAAACCCTGCCTTAAGTAGGCACTAGCCTATCTGGTTGCTAGGCTTTGTGGCTTGCACCCTAATTTATTTAGTCTTTTAACCTTCTCTCTCGTCCAGGCCTCCAAAGGCCTGGACTAGCCTCTCCCTTTCTCTTTATTCCCATACCTTTACCTTCCTAATTGTAAATAAACTGCCTTAACCTGATGCTGACTTGGGTCTGATTTAATTATGGAATCAACCTGAATTGTTGACTCCTGGCAGCCACACTTTAAATATATATCTATAAAATACCTAATATCTCCCTCTTACAGAACTATGCCCAAAAGGCTTTAAAAGACTGTCTGCCTTTTGATCCAGCCATACCCTATACCCCAAAGAGATGATAGGGAAAAAGACTTGTACAAAAATATTTATAGACATGCTCTTTGTGGTGGCGAAAAACTGGAAAATGAGGGAATGTCCTTCATTTGGGGAATTTGTCCATGAATTGGGGAATGACTGAACAAATTGTGGTATCTGTTGGTGATGGAATACTATTGTGCTCAAAGGAATAATGAACTGGAGGAATTCCATGTGAACTGGAATGACCTTCAGGAACTGATGCAGAGTGAAAGGAGCAGAACCAGGAGAACATTGTACACAGAGACGGATACATAGTGGTACAATCGAATATGATGGGCTTCTCTACTAGCAGCAATGCAGTGATCCAGAACAATTCTGAGGGACTTATAAGAAGGAACACTATCCACATTCAGAGGAAGAACTGTGGGAGTAGAAACACAGAAGAAAAACAACTGCTTGAACACATGGGTTGATGGGTATATGATTGGGGATACAGACTCTAAACCACCACCCCAGTGCAACTATCAATAATATGGAAATAGGTCTTGATCAATGATATGTGTAAAATCCAGTGGAATTGCATGTCGGTTATGGGGAGGGTGGGAGTGAGGATTTGAGGGGGAAGGAAAGGACATGAATCATGTGACCATGGAAAAATATTTTTTTAAACATTTATTAATATTCATTTTTAACATGGTTACATGATTCATGCTCCTCCTTTCCCCTTCGCCCCCGCACTCCCCCTACCCATGGCCGATGCACATTTCTACTAGTTTTGTCATGTGTCCTTGATCAAGACCAGTTTCCAAATTGTTGGTAGTTGCATTGGAAAATATTTTTTTTAATTAAAAAAAAAAGTGAAATTAAAAAAAAAAAGTGAAATGCCTGAAAAACGACAGTAATATCCAGGGATGTGGTAAGGACCAAACCTTAAATACCAACCTTAAAGCACTATATAACTGTTGGTAATTAAAGTATGATAGACTATATCAATTTATTTAAATAAAATCATCTAGTTCATAAGTCTTTTAACTGGTCTTTCAGTATCCAATCTCTTCTCTTTCTAATCTACCTTTTTTCTGCCTTTCTAAGAAATATTCCTAATATTGCTTATGATAATACAACTACTCTGCTCAGGAACTGTATATTCTAAAGGAAAAAAATGAAAAAAAAAAAACCCACAGGTATGTAAATACATGTACTCCAGTTCTGTTCTAAAACAAATAAAAGAACTGTAAGTGGCTCCCCATTGTGTACTGAATGAAGTTGAAACTCTTAACCCTATTATTCAAGGCTCCACAATCTTACTCCAGTTTATCTATCCATACCCAATACTACTTTCTTTCACTTGCTTAAAGTCCTCTCTCAGATGCCATTTTTCCACAAGAAATTCCCTTACATGCCCCATCCCCACATCCTCAGACAAAAACTATTTGTCTCCTCTAATTTCTCATGGCATTTGGCAGAAAAAAGGTTCCACACATGTGGGCTTTATAAGGTGGATTATTGAATAACATCCTGGGGACCAGAGCAGTAAGAGGCCAATAGTCTGGCTAGAGGGGAGGTTTTGGTCAATTCAGATTTGGATGAAATACTGCCTCTTCCACATATCCACCAGAACCTACTAGAAGAGTTCGTATCCTTTACAAAGCCTGCAGACTTTCATTCTCAGTTTTTAGAACTAAAGACCTTATATCATATTTTTGTACTTGCCTTATCTGCATTACCTCTCTGTTGGATTATAAGCTCCTTGAGGACAATCAAATAATGGGTCGCTTTTCATCTCCAGTGTGCAGTAAGGCGCACAATACTTTGTTCATATTCTCCCATGGATCTGTGATTTAATTCATGCTTTCCTTTATAAGGACAGATCACCGCCCATCTACATCTCTTCAACCTGTATGATTCTTGTCTTTATTTTGCCATCAGTCTATCACAAGAAGTCCACCCAACATCCTGGGGACTTTCCCTTAAATAGCTTGATATCACCAGCTCCCAGTGTAGTGGGTAGACTTTCCATACATTATTGCCTAATCCTTGCTATCTGGCCATCCTCTTTCACCAACTGCAAATCTCTTTAATGATTTATCTTATGATGCTTTGTACATGCTATTTACTACTGGCAAAACCAAACCTTCCATGTGCCTCTCCTTAGTGTGAGCCACAACTTTAATTCCTTTTATGTAAAAAATTATGTCATTCATAGTCAGTTTTGCCAGAAGAATAAAGAGATATATAAATACATTATATAATACAAAAAAATAATATCTATATATAAAGATATATAAATATATTATATGTTTTAATGTATATATAATATGTATTTAACTATTTTGTTAAGAGTGATTAAAAGCATTGTGTATTTTTCCAAAAGCAATCCAGTTCTATCCTCTCTTGTTCAGTTCCAGGGTAAGTAAGTGTTAGTCTGTAGTATCAGTCCAAGATATATTTACTTAAAAAACAAACAAACAAACAAAAAAAACCTTTAGCTTCTGTCTTAGAATTGCTATTAACTATTGGTTCCAAGATACAAGAGTAGTAAGGACTAGGCCATTGGGGTTAAGTGGTTTGCCCAGGGTCACCTAGCTAAGAAGAATCTGATGCTGAACTTGAACCCAGGACCTCCTCACTCTGGGCCTGACTCTATTTACTGAGTCATGTAGCTGCCACAAAATAAACTTACTAAGGGACAAACTCCATGGACTGTCTTTTCAAGCATGTCTGAAATGCAATTGTATTTTAACAAGCATTCTTCTTTTACTTTTTTTCTGTGGATGGTGAAATTGAACTTATGAAATATTTTTATGGTACTAATAATTCACAGATTTAGAGTTGGAAGGGACCTCAGAAGACATCTGCTCCAGATCCCTCATTTCACAAATGAGAACACTTGAAGCTGAGAAAGATGGAGAGACTTGCCCAACACCTGGTGACAGATCTAGGAACTGAATGGATTCATCTTCTAATTTCAAATCCTTAACTGTTTTTTCACTCTGCAACACTGGATCTCTTAGGAGGTTCTCCATAATGTTCTAAGAATTCATGCAATCAGACATCCACAATTATCTGGAGTATCTGGAGATACTTTCTATCTCAGATTTCTCTATAATAGCAGCACACACCTTTACTGAGCCTCAGATCTCCCACTTTTATGCTCTACATAGTAATCAAAGAATCTCTCAACAAAGTTAAATATGTTGCTGCATCTATCAAAGAATCTTATATGATCTTAAAAAATTCATGGAAGACATCATGATGAAAGAAAACCTTTAGGGCTACATTTTGCTCTGTTGAATAAAATATTTTTTATAATCAACAAACAATACATAGAGTCAACAAGCACCTTTTCAGTCGATTATTTGACTTTATCAAGATGTGATTGGCTTTCAAATATTTTTTGCATTTTTGTTCCCTTTTTATATTTTCACTAAGGGAAATCTTAATACTTGTATAAATTATTCTCAGTGATTTTGCAGAGATGAGAAATAGGTATATGGGTCAAAAGGGAGTGAAATCTTTTTGATCACCTTTTAGTAGCAATAATGTCTGTGATTTTTTTCCTCATTGTTCAAAATCTTCAGAAATCCTGAGGGTCAATCCCTCAATGTCCTTTCACTATGTTTTCACTATGGACCTTCTCTATGTAGACAATTTAATCCAAAAACTTTCTATATTTTATCTTTTTCATAACAGTTTATGCTTTCTCATGTAGTGCTTAATCTAGTTCAGTGAAATAGCTCTCTCCAAAGTTACTAATAATCTCTCTTTTTTAAATTTAAATATTTTATTTTTTTAGAAAAATTTTCCATGGTTACATGTTTTTACTTTTCCCTTCCCCTCCTTCACTCCCTCCCCCGCCCAATAGCCTACACACATTTCCACTGGTTTTAACATGTGTCATCAATCAAGACCTATTTCCATATTATTGGTAGTTGCATTGGTGTGGTCGTTTCAAGTCTACATCTCCATTCATGCCTGCATAAACCCATGTGTTCAAGCGATTGTTTTTCTTCTGTGTTTCCTCTCCTGCAGTTCTTCCTCTGAATGTGAGTAGCATTCTTTTCCATAAATCCCTCATAATTGTCCTGGGTTATTACATTGCTGCTAGTTCAGATGTCCATTACATTAGATTTTACCACAGTGTATCAGTCTCTGTACAATGTTCTTCTGGCTCTGCTCCTTTCACTCTGTATTAATTCCTGGAGGTCTCTCCAGTTCACATGGAATTCCTCCAGCTTATTATTCCTTTCAGCACAATAGTATTCCATCACCAGCATATACCACAATTTGTTCAGCCATTCCCCAATTGAAGGGCATACCCTTGTTTTCCAGTTTTTTGCCACCACAAAAAGCATGGCTATAAATATTTTTGTACAAGTCTTTTTATCTATGATCTCTTTGGGGTACAAACCCAGCAATGGTAGGGCTGGATCAAAGGGCAGGTATTCTTTTAGAGCTCTTTGGGCATAGTTCCAAATTGCCATCCAGAATGGTTGGATCAGTTCACAACTCCACCAGCAATGCATTAATGTTCCAATTTTGCCACATCCCCTCCAACATTCATTACTCTTCCCTGCTGTCATTTTAACCAATCTGCTAGGTGTGAGGTGGTACCTCAGAGTTGTTTTGATTTGCATTTCTCTAATTATTAGAGATTTAGAACACTTTCTCATGTGCTTATTGATAGTTTTGATTTCTTTATCTGAAAATTGCCTATTCATGTCCCTTGTCCATTTATCAATTGGGGAACTAATAATCTCTTAATTCCTAAATCTAAATACATTTTCTCAATCCTTAACCTTCTCAACCTCTCTATAGTGTTTGAAACTATTTATCATCCCCTTCTTGACTCTCTCTTCTCACTAACTTTTCATGACACTCTTCTCCCTTGTTTTACCTCCTACCTATCCAACCTCTCCTCCTCCTGAAGAAAACAAGAAAAAAATTTCTATGATAAACAGAATCAATCTTCTGGAGAAAATGGGGATAGAATTAGGCCAAGGATACATGTAGAAGGATTTGTCTAAATAAGAGGGACCACCTATTTATGAAGACAAGGATGAAGGTAGAAATGGGATGAGGAGAAAGAAAGAAGAGCTCTTATTAAATAGCTTTTTTTTTCAATAAAGTATGAAGCAATGTCCTTACCTAAGCTGGTAGGGGCAGTTATGCCATAGAAAGTTTGAGGAGGGATGACAGGAAATTTGTCCTTTCACAGGAGATTTGTATTTATTAATGCCATGCAATTTAATACTTTGCCAGAAGTTTGAATTTCTGCAGCCTTTTCACAAACTTTGGGTTAACTAGGTCTGGAAATGTGAGTCTTTGCAGGCTTAGAGTAGCCATGATGGAGGAGCAAATGAATTAGAGAGGTATAAAAGGTTTTCCTATATCCAAGTGAGATTATGTAACATAGATTTGCCATGTACCTCTGATTTCCTCCAGCTCCATTCAGCTGCTCATGAATAGGAGTGAAGATGGAAAATACTGGGCATAATTTGAGGTTGAAGTTGGAGAGGCATGCTTGACAAAAAAGGTAATGGAGCAAGGCATTTGAGTGTAGATAATACTATGGGGTTGAAATGATTTACCACAGAGTAGAGATAAACAAGGGAGGACATAGCTAGTGTAGGATAATAGTCTGAAAAAAAAGAACTGAAGGTTGGAGGGACTGGAGATCACAGTGAGGATGGAAGAGGGAAAGCTGTAACGATAAAAGGCAAGTATCATATAAATGAGTTTCAATACTATGTACTCTGTAATGAGTGCAAAGAGTACATGCTTTCAAAGAACTTTGGTCAAATACAGTGACTGATTAGGAAATGACAATCACAACCCAGTCTTTTCCTGTCTGTTAGTGACAACGTTGTTTAATGAAACCTGCAAGTATCCCTGGATCACCCTAGATAGGATTAGTAGGGGACTGAACAATAAACCTTCAAGTACCCATTGATAGCCATAGATAGAATATGCAGATACCTTAATCCTAAATGAATTTAATTTAATAATTTAATTTATAATAATAAATCTAACAATTTAATTAAATTTAATTAAAATAAAATTTTAAATTAAATCTTAAATATCCTTTTTGTCTTCTCAGTTCTTTTACCGTATCTAGGCAGCTCCCAGCCTCTTACTGGGTTAGCTTTCCCTAGCCTCTATTTAAGCCAATCAGCAATCCTTCCTTTCTTGTACTCCCTAAAGTAAGACCCTGAGTTCTACAGTTCTGTGGAAATTCCCATTCTTAGTATTTTTCCCAGAGACAATGTTCCCAGATTCTCAGAACTGGGTGGCTCTGTGTGAGTATTGTCTCCCTTGTCCTGATTAAAGATGTGTCCTTTTGTAACTACTTTGGTGGTTCTGTGTTTTTTTCAGGTTGACATTAGAATATAAACAATTTCATATTTTGTGACATTATTGAAAACTCTTTGTGTTTAGTATCTCCTAACTCTCTCTTTGAAAGAGTGTTTGTGATTCTATTGCCTTCTTCATAGGCTACCACCCTTGGGATTCTTTTGCATATTGATCCTGAATCATATTTGCCTTTCTTCCTTATGCCCAAACTTTACAGAAGTCACTGAGTATTAAAGTGACTCTAGTCTCCTTATTGTTCTTCACACATGATATTTCATTTCCTAACTCTATTCATTTTCTTTCTTCTTAAGAAAACAAACAAACAAAAAAAAACCTTACCTTCTGTCTCAGAATTAATACTGAGTGTTGGTTCCAAGGCAGAAGAGTGGTAAGGGTAGTGGTAGCTGTAAGTGGAAGAGTGGTAAGTGGCCATTGGAGTTGTGATTTGCCCAAGGTCACACAGCTAGTAAGTGTTTGAGGCCAGATTTGAACCCAAGATATCCTGGTTATAGAGCTGGCACTCTATCCACTGAGGTACTTAGCTGTCCCTAGCATCCATTTTCAATGGTCCTCCCCAAGCCTGGAATTTTCTCCTTCATCATTTCCATCTCCTGACTTTCCCAGCTACCTTCAGATCCCAGCCAAAATCTTACCTCTCACAAGAATTTTTTCCCCCTCCAATCTTCCTTAAAATCAGTGCCTCCCTTCCAGGTTTATCTCCAATTTGTCTTGGATAAATCTTATATGTACATAATTGTTTGCATTTTGTCTCCCCCATTATCATGCAAACTTTCTGAGGTCAAAGACAGTGTTTATGCCTTTCTCTGGATCCCTGGTACTTAGCATGCCTGGCAAACAGTACATGCAAGAAATGCTTGTTGACTTATTGATTTGACAAACGTATTTGTTCATTCAATATGAGTGTCATCAATATCTTCATAGCATTTTTCTACCTCCTCATCTACTGCAATTATTTCCACAGTGGTCTTTTTTGTTGTTGATTTGATTTCTTTCATATTGTTCCCATTCATAAACCACATTCCAGAAACACAGGACTCCTCAATTCTTGTTTTGTGCCCTCCCATCTCATTGATTTTTTTAAAAGTCAATTTTACTTTATTTTTAGTTCCAAATACTGTCCCTTACTCTTCCACCGAATGAAAAGGCAAGAAAACATGAAAAACAAAATCCATTACAAATGTGTAGTCATGCAAAACAAATCTGCATGAACCATATCTCCCTCTTCCAACCAAAAAAAAAAAAAAAGGAAAAAGAAAGAAGAAAAGAAAATGTGCTTCAGTCTACATTCCAACTCTCTCAGTTTTCTATCTAGAATTGGCTAACAACAAGAGTCTTTTGGAATGATGGTAGATCATGATCAAAGATGTGAGTGAGAAGGTAGATCTTGACTAATAAAAACAAAATTATATTTATATGGGTTGTTTTTTTCAGTCTTTTTTGGTCAAATCTGATATTTCATGGCCCCATTTGGGTTTTGTTTTGTCTTTGTTGTCAAAGATACTGGAATTTCTTTCTCCAGATCATTTTATTTTTTAATGAGGAAGTGGAGGCAAACAGGAATAAGTGATTGACCCAGGTCACACAGTTGGTAAGTGCCTGAGGCTGGATTTGAACTCAGGACTTCCTGACTCCAAGTCCAGCACTCTATCCATTGTGCAAACTAGCCCCTCTATATATGTGTATATGAGTGTGTATATATGTGCATATAATGTATGTGTGAATAATGTATACATAAAGAACCAGCCACAAATTCCTAAGGACTTAGGATTAAACATTCTTCTGGCCTCCTGATAGAGAGGTGTTACCTGCAGGACACAGACTGAGACATACTTTTTTAAATATGGCCAATGAAAAAATGTATTTTGTTTGACAATGAAAGCTTGTAATGTGAATTTTCTTTTTTCTGGCTTTCTCAACATGGGGGGGGGGGGGATAGGGTGATTGAAGGAGAAAGACAAGGCTAATCATTGTTTTAAAATAAAATTTAATCAAAAGGAATAAAACATTTTTAAAAGGAAATATCAATCATGAGCACTAAAATATGCAGTGGCTAAGTATCCCATGAAATGGTCTTTCTTGTTGCCTTTTGTTAAAGGGATTTTCTTAATCTCTCCCTCTGTCTCCTTAAGAGGCTAGAGAGCAGGGTTTATCAGAACTGACAGGAGTCAGTAAACTGGAGCTAAAGATTCTGTTACCAAAGAAACCATGACTAAGGAGAGGAATTAGCCAGCCCTCTGACAGGAAGTGAGGGGGTGGGGGCAGTTGGTCAGTGAGGAGAGAAAGGAAGCAGCCGCAGATAGTTGAGGGTCTTTTGCCTCTGGGATCTCTAGAGGGCAGGAGGTCTGTCTCTGAGGCAAGGATCTGCTGGGAGTTGGCTACTGGCAGTTGGCTACTGACCATTGGGCTGCTATAGAAAATGGATTGAAGGAGTGAGTGAGTGGTGGCTATCTATTATTTTAGGGAGTTAGGTAGTTAGTGAATCATTTATAGATAAGAGTAGGTTAAGGTAGGCTTGGCATTACAGGCAGAAGAAACTGTCCAAAGAAGACAGAGATAGGTTTAGGAAATTTTAGGTAGTATTAGGAATTTTAGGTATATTTATAGGGTATAAGATTAATAATCTCTCTTTCCTCTTTTCTATCTTTCTATCTGTACTTCTTTCTTAAATTAAACAAAGTTTCTGTTAAACTGCTTTCATCACTTTATCAAACTCCTTAATTTAACCCTAACACTTTAGAAGTTTGATAAAACCAATTCTGCCAACTACTTTGTTTCTTTTTTAAAAACCTTGTCTTAGAATTGATACTAAGGATCGACTCCAAGGGAGAAGCTCCATATGGGGAAGGTTACTGAGGTAAAATGAATTGCTTAGGGTCACCATCTAGGAAGTGTCTGATGTCACATTTGAACCCAGGACTTCCCATCTCTAGACCTGGCTTTCTATCTGATGAGCTGCCTCTCACTTTATTTCTTAAAACACCATTTTCTGTGTGATCTCCCCAAACAGTGCCCTATACTTCCAAACAATCTTGTATTACATTATGAATTATATCGTATATATTTGTATTATATGCACACATGCACTATCTGTCTATATTTATGTACTTGTCTCAATTAAAATATTGGTCAATAAACATTTACTAAGTGCCTACTATGTCCCAGGTACTGTGCTAAGCACTGGGGAAAAAATGAAAAGAAAAAAGTCTGCAAGAAGCCATCAAAGCCTGTGGCATTTAACACAGCTCGTCACCATCTCTGAAAACCAGCATGGCAGGGGTAAGAAGGATGAATGTTCTCCTCAGTTTCCCCTATGTGACTTTTTTCTCACTAACATCCTCTTACTGAAATTATTGTAATCAGTACCCTTACTCAGCCCCAGGGAAACACAGAAAAACAATACAAGCTAATGGCAAGGCCACCCACAGACCTCCCACAAAACCCTTAATAAACCCCACACTTATATGTTATAATACAGAAACTTCCACTGAAGTCACTTCACAACAAAACAGAATATAGTGAGCTAATGTTAAAGATTTTAAAACTCTAACTCAGATTCCCATACGCAGGTGCCTACAAGAACAGACCAGAACAGTCTCCAAGTTTCCCCCCTCCCAGACCCGATTCAGTACAGTAATTTAACATAAAAGAACAAAGAATGAAATATGGAGAAATTGTCTCTCATGAAAAAGCCTGTACTTTTTCACCCCTGTGGCCCAAGAGATATGTCAAATACACCTAACACATTGTCTCCAAAGATAAGATGTATGGTGGGAATGAAATTCATGCCAACATTGATATAATCTTGAGAAAAATGATATAAAGATTAACATCAGCAGATGGCACTTCAGATCAGCCACTGCAAACCTCCTGGGTCTCTGGCTTTTCTCATTCCATTTTCGCTCAATTGTCCTGCCCCCAAGAGGAGGGACTGCTGGCACCCTCCCGGTTTACCCCACCCAGCAAAAGTCCTTGTCATTAATGGATTAACAGTATAATAAAAGACTATACCCAAAAGAAAGCTAAGGGGCAGTTGGATGGCTCAGTGGATTAAGAGCCAGGCCTAGAGACAGGAGGTCCTAGGTTAAAATCTGGCCTCAGACACTTCCTAGATGTGTGACCCTGGGCAAGTCACTTAACCCCCATTGCCTCGCCCTGTAACAAATAAAATTAATATAGAAGGATATATATAAAAAAAGATATTAGGGTTTAAAAGGGGGCAGCTGGGTAGCTCAATGGATTGAGAGTCAAGCCTAGAGACCGGAGGTCCTCTGTTCAAATCTGGCCTCAGACACTTCCCAGCTGTGTGACCCTGGGCAAGTCACTTGACCCCCATTGCCCACCCTTACCACTCTTCCACCAAGGAGCCAATACACAGAAGTTAAGGGTTAAAAAAAAAAAAAAAGAAATTTAAAAGGCAGAGGGGGAGGTACCAAATGAAGTACCTATGGTGGAGAAGTCAGATAAATCCCAAAGTAGGATGGCCAGTGAGAAATAAGGAGTTGTATCTCCTGAGCTCAAACAAACAAATAAATAAATTTAAAAAAATAAAATAAAATAAAATAAAATAAAATAAAATAGAAGTTTTGGAGTTCATGGCTCTGCCCTCTAATCAGAAGGGCGAAGGGTATTGAGGAAGGGCAAATACCAAGAGTGATTCAATCTTGCAAAATGATGAGATTTTCTGGGGTGTAATACATAAATCTGAGAAATCTCAAAGGAGTGTAGAAAGGTAGGAAATGTAAGTTCAATAAAAGTAGACAATTTTTCATACTTCAAAGTTGTATTTCTAGCATGATTGCAGTACCTGCCTGGCACATAGGTAGATGCTTAATAAATTCTCATTAAATAATTGACTGATATTTCCATTTACCTGCAAATCCCTTTTAGCTTCTGGTTTAATTTTAGCAAGGATGTCTATATTGGCATGATTTAGTTCTAGAAATATTCCCATTTACCAGTCACTGCTCACTGGACAAGGATTTCATCTTTAGAGTACCAAGAACATTTATAAATGATCTCAATTGGTGATTCTTGGTATCTTTTGGCTCCAAGAATGGAAAAATCCATACTTCCATTGTTGTTGCAACAATTTTTTTTCCTTCATCATTGGGTTACCATGGCCAAAGAATTCATTCTGTAGTAACCATATTTTTGATGGTGAGCCTCTGTGTATTTAGCAAGTTTGGCTCACAAAAAAGAAATGCAGTTTGCTGCCAGGATCCTATTTGAAATTTCTCCAGCATAGTAGAATCTGCCAGAGGTTGGGTGCTAACACTGGCATAATCTTTGAAAACCAGAATCCTCTCAATACCATGTCAAGGCTTCACTGTAGAAGAATTATTTTACCTTGCACACATCACTCATTTAATTAATAGTTGTTGGATGTTGACTATTCAATAAATGTCTTAAAAATCAGAAATTATTCACAGTCATCTTTAAGCTACTGGAATATTTCAAAATTATGGAAAATCAGGGCCATTAGTAACTGCTGGTGCCTCAATTTCTCACCACAAAGAAAAAGTACTGAAGGCAATTGACTGCCCAAGCATCTGGCCTTTCCTCCTATACTAAAAACATGCCATGCCATATGACCTTAATCATTTTCTTTTCTCTCCCAAATCCTATACACTCCTGAATTAAGCCAACTTTGGTTGCCTCTGTTATAGCTATTCATAAATCAAAATGAACTCCCACCTGCCAAAATCTTCCTAGTTACTGAAAATCGTCCCATAGACCTCAATCACATCCTAATCCTTTCCACCCACATAAATATACCTTACTTCTGTTCTGCCAGGAGTCTTAATCAAGACTTCCATTTTTTTGCTTATTATTTAAAGACTAATATTTTCAAATGTAAAAAAAAATAAATTATATGCTTCCTTTATTTTTTTAAACCTTTACTTTCCATCTGAGAATTAATACTAAGTATCAGTTCCCAGGTAGAAGAGAGGTGAAGATAAAGCAATTGGGGTTAAGTGAATTGCCTGAGGTCACACAACTAGGAAGTATCTGAGGTCACATTTGAACCCACATCTTCATCTCCAGGTCTGGATCTCTATCCACTCGGTCACTTAGCTGCCCCTTCTTTATTTTTTTAAAAGCCTACTTACCACCACTTTTCCTTCATTATTGGCATCTCGATAATCCGGATTGAGCTGCAAAAACAAACCAAAAAGAACTTATTTAGATTTTAAATTAGGTTTAAAATAATTTATCAGTTATTCTTCCTTGAGACAAACAATGGTTTCTCTGTTTATAGGAAGGTCTATAAATGTTTCTATTTGTAGCTAAAGCTATATTTTACTTATCTCTTTACTGACTATAGAACATATCAAAACAAAAGTCCCTAAATAAAACCCACAGAAATTCAAAATAGGTCTAGGACTATATAATAAAACTACTTGGAAATAAAACAGTTGAAAACAGTTAAATAAATAGTTATTTTGAAATATTAAATTGTTGTTTATAGTTTGGACATTCTTTTTTTTTTTTTAACTACCTGTTTTGTTTTGTTTTTTTAAAACTTACCTTCTGTCTTAGAATCAATACTGTATATTGGTTCCAAAGCAGAAGAGCGGTAAGGGCCAGACAATAGGGGTTAAGTGGTTTGCCCAGGGTCACACAGCTAAGAATTATCTGAGGTCATATTTGAACCCAGGACATCCTTTAGCCAGGCCTGGCATCCTTTAGCCACCTAACTGCCCCTAAAATAGCCTTCAAGATAAACTTCAACTGTCATTTTTTTAAAGATCAAACCTGTTCCTATAGGTCTTGGCATCCTAAGAGCCATAAATTGAGAATACTTAAAATCCTTGGCTATCCACTGAGTATGACTTTCTTAGTAAGTAAATCCAAGGGAATCATTATCAGTAATCCCAACTTCTTTGTCTTCCATCCTCCTCAGAGCCCACTTCTGGAGCCAGAATTCTGGGTACTTCAAGCAAAGCACCAGTGCTGTCATAGCTAGGGTTGGCCACTGAACCTGTCAGAGTCATCTGTGTGTTTTACAAATGTAAAAGTTTCTGAATGTATCTCATCATTCATCTTGTGCCATCTTAGGATGGGATTACCAAAATGGTACCATGTGAGAATATCATCCAATCCTTGGGACCCCACTCTTCTGTACTGAATCACCATTCCCACCTCACCTCCAACCACCATTCCTATTACTCTATCACATGGAAAGAAAACTCTAGACAATGTGGTCTGGGTATGGAAGCCTAAGTGAAGGACAGTGGGAAAGCGGGGCAGGCACACTAGCCTGACTCTTAAAAATCTAGCTGGCCTCTATCATGCTTCCATCTACACTGGACAACTTCTGGCCCTGTAGTTGGTTGTGTACTCCCCTCACCTCAACATATGACCAAATACTGGTATCCTTTCTATACCACAACTTCCCCTTTTGTGGTTTTGATATATCACAGATCAGCATAAGAAATTAAATGAGAATTTGGGGGGAGTTTTGTGGAAGCCACGGATGATACAAGAAGACCAGCAGATGACACAGAAAAAGTTTAGAAACTCAGAATGCATAAAGTATATGTATTATATTGTATAATCTCAACATAGTTTATCTTTTAATACCATATATATACCCAAATTCTTTTTTAAAGTTAAAATAAGTAAAATGTTAAAGTTTGCAAAAAGAATATGAAAGGCAACAGATGACAAACCTAGTCTAAAAATGTAGAGAGATCTTAACATTGACTATATATGTGTGTGTGTGTATATATATATATATATATATATACACAGATACAGACATATAAAACCATATAGCCTATGACCAAATACTCAACCCAAATTTTACAATAAGGTACTGTGAACATGTTTCTTTGGTATGAAGAGAGGGTCCAAAATTTTTACATGGATTTTCCAGATGGGGGAAGGATGCTGCACCTCAAACTCCCCACCCTACCTGTATTTCCATTTTTCCTAGAAAGGATGAAGTCAAATCTTCTAATTTTCTAAGCACCCAGTGACTTCTCAAACCAACACACCACTTCTCTCCCTAGACATTAAATGAGCAACAAGCATTTTATTCAGCATTTAATTTTTGTTAGATTGGGGGTGAAGCAAGGGCACCTGGGTAGCTCAGTGGATTGAGAGCCAGGCCTAGAGACGGGAGGTCCTAGGTTCAAATCTAGCCTCAGACACTTCCCAGTTGTGTGACCCTGGGCAAGTCACTTGAACTCCCATCGCCTAGCCCTTACCACTCTTCTGTCTTGGAACTAATACACAGTATTGATTCCAAGATGGAAGGTAAGGGTTTAAAAAAAAAAAAAGATTGGGGGAGAGGGTGTTAGGGCAGTGGAGACAAGGGATGGCCATACTGCTAAATAATATTTTTTATACTTTTGATTTAAGCACAATGCTTTAGTAAACAAGTAAATGTTTTCCCATTTACTGACCACCATTGCCACAGAACTCGACTTACTGGTAGCTTTGGCTGTTAAATTTGCACCTCTTGCTCCCAGAATCCTAGAGGTCAGAAAATCCATCTCTGAGGGAGAAAATCTCCATCTTCTGTAATCTCCCATTATTCTCATACCCCTAAGATATCTCCTCTCATCTTGGGTCTCTCTCTAGATTTATGATTGGGTTCCCCTGCTATCCCCCCGACCTCCCATTTTATTAGTGCTTTTTGTTTTTCAAATACAATAATAACTGGATATATTCCTGCATTCCTGACCCAGAAAGCCTTTCTTCGAAACTTAAAAAAAAAAAAATCAAACACAATCAAATAAAACATAACAGAAACCAACACTCCATTGCCCATAATCCCCCATCTCTCTAACAAAAAGGAGAGAAATGAGTTACTTCATCACTTCTCCTAGAACATGCTCAATTAGTTTTTTCTGAAAACTCTTCATCTTCAATCTCTTCTTTTCATACTTTCCATCTTCTTGCACTAAATTAAATCTGCCTCTCTCCAAAAGATATTTTATCCCTGTCTACCCTTCCCAGTAACTAATACAAGAAATTTTTTAATTATTATAATTTTCAAAAATTTCTCCTCTCTGTGAAAATGCCCTTAAAATTCAGATAATTACAAGTCAATATTGTGATTTTGTTTTGAAATAAAAATTTCTAATTCTACTGTATGCAAATACTCTTCTGTAATTAAATCATATCAGTCCTTCAAGTTGTACTTAAATTCCATTCCTCTAAAAAATGTTTCTTGTCTTAACTTGACCAAGTAGAATGGAGATTCTTTGAACAACTTGATTTTTGTCTTTGTCTCCATTACCTAGCATAGTGCCTTGCATACAGCAGGCTTTTAATAAATGTCTGTACTTAATAATAGTATTTTAAATGGAATAATTAAATAATAATTTAATATCAGTTTTTGTATACAGCATTTCATTTGCTTTCCATAACAACCTTGAGAAGTTAGCAGGATTAATATTAATTTCCACATTTTGTAAATGAAGAAACTGAAGCTCAGAGAGGTAAATGGCAAATCTGTAAGTTGCACAGAGCACTGAGCTTGGAATCAGGAAAACTTGAGTTCAAATATGACTTCAGTCATTTGTAGGCCATTGTGTGACCCTGAGCAAGTCATTTAACTTGTTTCCCTCAATTTCTTCATCTATAAACTACGGATAATAATAGCACCTACCTCCCAGGATTGTTGTGAGGAACAAATGAGATAGTCATTAGACAATGTTTAGCATTGTAATACATAGTAATCGGCATGCTTTTGTGGTTCAGTTATTTTCTGTCGTATCTGACTCTTTGTGACCTCATTTAGGGTTTTCTTGGAAAGATACTGGAGTGGTTTGCCATTTCCTTCACCAGCTCATTTCACAGAGGATGAACTGAGGCAAACAGGGTTAAATGACTTGCCCAGGGTCACACAGGTAATAAGTATCTGAGTTTAGATTAGAACTAAGGAAGATGATTCCAAGCCCAGTGCTCTATCCACTGGGCCACCTAGCTGCCCCCTAAACACTATATAAATTTTAGCTCTTACTAATACACTGTTGGTAGAATTGTGAACTGATCCTATCATATTGGAAAGCAATTTGGAGTTATACCCAAAGAGCTATAAAACTATGTATAGCATTAGACCTAACAATATACAATTGTATTGCTGGGTCTATTTCCCAAGGAGATCAAGGAAAAAGGAAAAAAACTCTCTATGTTCCAAAATATTCATAACAGTTCTCTTTGTGGTGACAAAGAGCTGGAGGTTGAGGGGATGTCCATCAATAGGGTAATGACTGAACAAACTGTGGTATATGATTATGATGGAATATGTAAAGAAATATAATGGCAGCCATGCCATTATATAAAGAGTGATAGGCAGTTACCTGCTTAGAATGCAGAATGAACTGAGGTGGTGTGAGCCTGGCATGAGCCAGGGCAGTTGAAATTTTCCTATAAAAGGAACAGACCTGAACCCATCTGGGTCTCAGTTTGGAGATATTTGGGCAAGGCAGGGAGAAGGGCTTAGGCAAGGCTTATTCTCTCTTTACTCACAAACCAAGTCCAGCTTACGGACTGATTCAACTCTATCCATCCACCTCAGTTCTCTGATTTATTATCAACAAGAAGATCTACAAAGAATTCCATCATCAGCAAGGGTTGAGCCTTGATTTAGGGCTGGGCCAATCATGCCTAGTCAGGCTGTCAGCCAACCAAGATCCTTAATCAATAATAATCAATTGAAGATTCAACAATGAGCTATTCAACTTAGATTTACTTGGGAAATCCCAATTCTCGATTTCCATCTTTACCCAGTTCCCCTTTTCCCTAAACTCTTCAACAATTAAACCATCTTTCAAGAAGCCACTTGCCTGTGAATTCTCAAAGTTCCTGTGGGAGGCTTCAGTTGGCAGAATCCTGTGACAGCCAGGAAAGGGGTTTTACTTTCAATATTCCTTCAACCAACAGTTAAGATTAAATCCGCAGTTAGAACAAGTTGATAGTTAATTAGTCTTAATAGACGAAACATCCAGGTCTTTAGTTTATTAAGTTAAGGAATATAGCCACCTTCATCAACTTACTAGGGCTTCAGTTAGGACAAGGGTCAGCTGTGTTCCCTAATCAGCTGATTCCTTAGTTCAGGCTGTTAGCCCTGGGTTACTGTTTTGTTATTTTGGGATTGGAGTAAGAGGATTCCACACATTCTCTTAGTACCATCTATATTTGGGTTGGCCTTTGGGGATCCCTTCTTATCTAGGTGTCCCATTAGGATCCCTCAACAATCTCCAATTAATTCCATATCAACTCCCAAGATTTACATAACAAATACTACTGTATAAGAAATGATGAGCAAATTAATTTTTTAAAAACTTGGAGAGAACTACAGGAGGTATTGAAAAGGGAAATGAGTAGTACCAAGATAATATTATATACAGCTAGAGAGTTAATATTTGACGAATAACTTGTGAATGTTCACCTCTAGAGAATGAAATAAGAAGTACAAACCCAAAAGATATAGTCTATATATATACACATGGGTTTCCCAGATGATGCCTTCTATGTTTTGGGAAGGCAAGGGAGGGGCTGAATTAAAATTAATAAATTAAATATTACTATTACTATTTTGGGTATGTATATATGTATTTATATCTGATACTGAGTCCTGAACCCATTAATTATCACCTTTCTCTTAGAAGGTAGATAGAACATTTCATCACCATTCCTTTGGAGTCTTGGAGAGTTATTACATCCACCATGGTTTTTACAGCTTTCAACTCATTCCACTTTTGTACAGTATTAATTTTTAGGAAGTTTATCCTTATATGAAACGTAAATCTCAGCCTTTTATATCCATGACTCTTAGATAAAAACAGAAAACTCAAATCTGCCCCTTTTGCAAATGGTATTTACAAATACCTACCACTTCCAGTTTTCCCTTCTGGGGACAAGTAGAATAAATTTCATCCCTTTTTCACATATCAATCCTTCATATGCTAAAAGATAGCCATCATGCTCCATCTTCTACTCCCCTCAAACATTTTCTTCTTTAGCTAACTCTCTGTCTCTGTCTTCTTGTCTGTCTCTGTCTGTCTCTCTCTCTCCTAAGACAGAAAGAGTAGCAAGGGGTAGAAATTGAGGGGGTTAAGTGACTTACCTAGAATCATACAGCTAGTTAGTGTCTGAGGCCAAACTTGAACCCAGGACCTCCCATCTTCAAGCTTGACATATCCATTGTGCTACCTAGCTTCCCCCATGCTCTTTCTCATAAGGCATGATCTCCATCCTCATTTAAGACCATCCTACTCACATTCCTCTAAACACTCTCCAGTTTGTCAATATCCTTCCTAACACAGAGCCTCCTGAAATTAAAAAAAAAGTCAAAATATGATCTGACCAGGAGGACTGTCACCCTAGTCCTAGACACCACACCTTATCAAACCAGCATACAATTTTGCTAGATTTTTTAGCTGCCAAAAATACTGCTCAGTGTTCCTAAAGTCAATCTCTTTTATACCAATAGCATGCAATTCATGGGCAGCCCATCCGTTGTCTTATTTTCTGTTCATAAACTATTCATTCCCTTCTTCTAGTTAGACATGCCTCTAATGCTATATTCTATACTATTACTCACATGCAGTTCAATATTCATAATATGGTATGAGTTATTGACACACAGAACATGATTCCCCATTGCCCCACGCATTATTTGTGATTTTGGTTTTCTAAAGATGACTCAGCTCTATTTTGTCATTGAGAGATCCTGCTGTCAAAGATATATAGACTACAGAGGCATTGGCCAGTTTGGGACAAGTCCAATATCATCCCTCACCTCAGTTCTGTATACTTGTTTCACTTATACATGCTTGAACATAAACACAAACAACAAATATATATTTACACACATATGCATTCACACACATACACATATATATGATATACATGACATATATATGTACACTTATAGAAGGAAGCAATAGAAAGAAATAAGTATTTATTGGCTATGTGCTACACACTGTCCCAATCCTTCAACAAATATTTTATTTGATCTTTATAACATTCCTTAGAGGGAGACATTATTATAATTCACATTTTGCAGATGAGGAAACTGAGGTACATAAAGGTTATATGGCTTTCCCAGGGCCACACAGTAAGTGTCAGAGGCTGGATCTAAACTCTATTCTTCCTGATTCCAAGTTCTATCAACTGTGTCACCTTGCTGTCCCTATAGACTAACTCAGTGAACTGTTGTTCTAAATGCATGTCGCTGTCTGTAATATGTGTTTTTCAGCATACATAGAAAAAAGTTGCTACCCCAGAAGTTAATAGACCTAGGTTCAAGTTCTGGCTATAAAACTCGCTAGCCATGTGAACATGCACAACTCAATTGACTTCTCTAATTCTGTTACTTCTTCTGGATAATGTCAAAACCATAGGAACTTGGGCAATATTTTCACTGTTGCTGCCAATTTAAGGCAAAGAATTTTTAAAAAAAGAAAGGAACATTTGAGAAGTGAACATTTGCTTGAGAAGATGGTGTCTAAACAATGCAATATGGATTTCAGGACCAGAGCTTAAAAAATAAAAATGTTCAATTCCTACAAGTGATGGAATACAACAAACAGAGAGTGATAAAAACCTTTTTGCCTAAAGTCTGATAAAATCAAAAAGACCTTAAACTGAAAAAAGAGGATAAAAACTTATGTATAACCTCCATTGTAGGAAGAGAAAATATGAATACCCAGTAATTCGTAGGAGAAAATATCCAAGAAAGCATTTTAAATAAAAATCCATGGCCACTTGACCCCCATTGCCCACCCTTACCAATCTTCCACCTATGAGACAATACACCGAAGTACAAGGGTTTAAAAAAAAATCCATGGCCTCAGATACAAAATAAAATACACAAAATAAAAAAAGTGAACTAGACAGCCTATGGCAAGGAGGAATATTTGACTAAGCTTTGATAGTAAAGAACACATGATTTGAATATGACACTAGAAAAGTAGATCTTATTCAAAAGGAACAGGTTGGAAAAAAGTGGTAGGACAGAAGGAATAGCACTAAAACAACATTAATAACAATAGTTATTATAACATTTATATAGGACTTCAAGGTTTGCAAAGTGCTCTCCAAAATCTCCAAAAATCTCATTTTATCACATTTTTATCAATTTATCACAACAATCCTGAGAGGTAAATGTAATTTTTACCCCTTTTTTACAGATGAGGAAACTGAAGCAAGCATAGGAGAGGTGAGTTGGCCAGGGTCATGTGGGTGGTAAGTTTTGTTGTGTTTGAATTCAGGTCTTCTTTATTTCTTCACTCCAGGTCCAGAACTTTTTCTACTCTATCTATCATGATACTCTACTGCCTAGTATGCCTGCCCCTAGCTATGTAGAAAATTAAGTTAATAATATCTGAAAGGAAAATCAGGACTATTGGCATCTGAGCATGCTCTAGATGTCTCAAATGTAGAAAGGAAATAGATACAGAGTTTAGATAATACATCATAAGCCAGGAAGAGAGGTAAGATTGTAGTAAAATAGGATTTCAGTTAAAATCCACACATCTGTAGGAGTTTTCTGTCTACCAAAAGCAAAGCAGAAGAGAGTTTCTTGACTTCCCTTAATGATAATTCCATCCTCCAAAATACAGAGGACTCAATAAAGAGAATTGCTATTCTGGCCTTGATTCTGATCAAAAAGATGAAATTAAAATGACAGGAACCTTGGGAGAAAAGTAAAGAAAGCATTTCATCTTTCATTTTGGATAAAGAAGGAAGGGGAAAACAAGTTACGATATGATATATACTCAAGAATTTTGGAAAATGTTTCAATGGTGGTTTTAAAAAAAAATAGAATCCTATACACTAAAAATCAGCCCAGGAGAAATGAGAAAATCTCTTTAAAAAATTCTACTGAGGAGGTAAAGAGAGAATTGTCTAAAGAAATTGGTGTAGGAACACTAGGAAACCACTGACACACTAGATTTTTGTAAGACATCTAAAGAAGATGAAGCACAGACAAGTAGGAGGACAAATATAAAAGCACAAAAAGGTACTGTAATAATGTCAGGCATGCTAAAATTCAGGCTGGCAAGGAGAGAGCTAAGGACAGCAAAAAGGTGGTGCAGTTTTTAGACAAACTAGGGGAAGAGGAAGATCAAACAATGGAGAAGAGGACCACTGTGCAGGGTAGATGGAGTGAGGACAAATGACGACAGGGAGAAAGTTAGAGCTGCTCAGTTTTTATTTCCACTTCTTTTTTTCTCTGCCAAGGAGAATATTTTTGGATGGGAAAGGGACAGCACAAAAATAGCTAATAGGGAGTTGAAATCTAAGATAAGTAGGAAGATAATGAGAGAGCAACTGACAACATACGATGATTTTAAGTCATTGCAGCATCCTGGGGTACAGAAAGAATGCAATTGAAATCAACAAATATTTAGTTAAATGCTGGCAATGAGGAAGGAAGGCCCTGGAGTAGGAATGCAAAGACAAAACAAATAAAGTTCAAGCCTTTCAGGAGCTTCTACCCTACTTGATTCAACTACTAGCTAAATAAAAGCCAGTGTGAGGAGGCAGAAAAAAACTAACTGGGAGAGATCAGAAATGGCTTTAAGAAGAAGGCTTTGAAGGAAATAAAGGATTTTAAGAGGGGAGTATAAAAGGGAATTCTTAATACCTTTCTTTAATTTAAAGAGGGACCTGGAGGTCCTTTTTCCATAGAGATGTATAGGGATTAACCAGTAGAAACCAAAGAGACAAGATGGAGAGACCATAGAGACAGGAAGGAAAAAACCATAGAGACAGGAAGTAAGGTAGAAGAAGGTTATAAAAGGGGTCCAGCATGGGTTGATTGGGCTGTCACTTGCTGACAGTTAAGGGGGGGTGGTCAGTTGCTGACAATTGTGTTCTGTCAGTTATTGACAGTGAGAGCTTGCAGTTGCAGGAAGTTGGCTGCTGGGTGTGTTGATCATTGGGGGTTGGTTGGTTGCTGGTGGTGTAGTTGGTGATTAGTTGGTGGTTGGCATTTAGTTGCTGGAATATAAAGGTATACCTGAATTTACTGAGAAGGCTTTTGGCTTTAGCCTTTAGAGGGCTTTTTGCCTTTTTTTTTTTAAACCCTTACCTTCTCTCTTGCAGTCAATGCTGTGTATTGGCTCCAAGGCAGAAGAGTGGTAAGGGTAGGCAATTGAGGGTCAAGTGACTTTCCCAGGGTCACACAGCTAGGAAGTGTCTGAGGCCAGATATTTGAACCTAGGACCTCCCATCTCTAGGCCTGGCTTTCAAGGCTTTTTGCCTTTTGCAGTTTTGGCTTTTGGTTTGGACTGTTAGGTTTTTTCCTTTCCTTGAACTTTTTGGAAGGTGGCTGTTCTTCATTGACAGACCTAATTGGGATTGGATTAAATACTGATTGGGTTGGTTTTGATTGGGTTGGAATTTTGTGGGGTGGTTGTTATTAGCAGAAGATATAGGCAGGGGGGGCAGCTGGGTAGCTCAGTGGAGTGAGAGTCAGGCCTAGAGACAGGAGGTCCTAGGTTCAAATCCGGCCTCAGCCACTTCCCAGCTGTGTGACCCTGGGCAAGTCACTTGACCCCCATTGCCCACCCTTACCAATCTTCCACCTATGAGACAATACACC
>NC_058134.1:181551516-181594622 GCF_016433145.1 Gracilinanus agilis | reverse complement strand
CTTCTTCTTCTTCTCTCTCTCTCTCTCTCTCTCTCTCTCTCTCTCTCTCTCTCCCTCCACTCCTCTTACTTCAGTCTTAGAATCAATACTAAATATGGTTCTCAGGGCAAAAGAGTGGTAAGGGTTAGGCAATGAGGATTAAGTGACTTGCCCAGAGTCACACAGCTAGGAAGTATCTGAGGTCAGATTCAAACCTAGGACCTCTCATCTCCATCCTTGGCTTTCTATGCACTAAGCCACCTAGCTGCCTTCTTTCTTCTTTTTCTATTTGTATTCCCACTATTTAAAATAGTGTTTGTCACTTAGTAAACATTCAACCAATGCTTCATTCATTCATCCCTTCGTGTGAGTAATGGTTCTTATGCAATTTGGTTTTAATTTCTAGTGCTGATGTAACCTTGAGAATCCTCCTTAGTATTACTATAGTCACAGAACATTTCTGACTTGGGGTATATTGAGGATAGTGTCATATCAATTCAAAGTGTAGATATCCTACAAACACTGAACTAAGGTGTTTTTTTCTGGTCTGAGCAAGCCTAGAAAGCAGAAAAGGCCCAGAAGCTAAATCAGGAGGCCAGATGTAACATGCATGACCTTAAGTGGGGTGAACTGCCTCATAGAATTCCACAGTACCCCCCCCCCAGAACTCCAAGAGAGGGGGCAGTTGGGGCAGTTAAGAATGTGGGTATAAAAGCAGGACACCCAGCTTGGCAAGGACACTCTTTGGAGGGAGATGGGTGGCTTGAGAAGGGTAGGATTTTACTTCTCTGTTAGCTTAACTCTGACCTCAGGGAGCAGGGTGATTCTTTGCTGTTTATCCATACAAACTAAACCAGGCATTGAGCACTGTGGAAATACCTATAGGCAGTATCTCAGCTAATCTCTAAACAATATAGATATACAATCAAGATTACCTTCACCATCTTAACTAGATAACATTAGATTCAAGAGAAAGTTTAGTATGTGAGGGTGTTAGGAGAATAAGTTACTCCAAGGCATTCCCCTCTGGGGGATTGCTATTTCTGTCAATATACTGAAGATACCAGATAGCTTTATCTCACCCTCTATCCTAGAAATGATCCCATCTTCCCTGTTTTCCTGAATTAATAAATCCCTTCCCTTGTTAAATTTGTGGGTTGTGTGAAGTTATATTTATAGGCTTTACCAACCCAATCCATACACTACCAAAGCCAAATCTTCACCCAGGCAAGCTTTGAGCATAGCTGTGATCCAGAGGGCAAGGCAGCTGTTTGAAGTCATCCTGAGCACTTTATCTACCTGAGACTTTGGGAATAATCTTCCTACAGTGGAAGCTGCTAATTTCTATGGGATAATTCCCATAATTTGTCAGCCAATTTAGCCCTGAGATACTCAAGTTAATATAGCCTCCATTCCTGGTCTACAAGGGTTTCTGTTATAACTGTTATTCTGGGCAAACAACTGCCTCAGGACGGGGAGGAGAAAGAATTCTAATCACTCACTCCCCTCCCCCCTGCTATTGCTAGCAGCTTGACACCTTTGCCAACTGGACTCATCTTTACACAGACAAGTTCTGAAGGCTAAAGCAATTGGGAAGAAGCTACAATCTGTTTTCAGTTAATTTTTGATCCTGAGAAATTCATCTTTAGGTATAAAGCTATGTGCTAGAAAATGTGAATTATTCTCCTAAAGAAAAACATATGGATGTTACATTTTCATCAGCATTATTAATATTTATCCCATCTGCTGCCAGCTTGGACTAACATTTAAAAAACATGACCGGGGACAGCTGGGTAGCTCAGTGGATTGAGAGTCAAGCCTAGAGACAGGAGGTCCTAGGTTCAAATCCGGCCTCAGACACTTCCCAGCTGTGTGACCCTGGGCAAGTCACTTGACCCCCATTGCCCACCCTTACCACTATTCCACCTAGGAGCTAATACACAGAAGTTAAGGGTTTAAAAAAAATAAAAGACATGTCCCCAAATCTCTAATGATCTTCACTGCAGCATTTTCATAATGCCTCTTATTAGATGATCATTATTTTTTTTTAAGAACACAAACACATTTTCATTAACTGCAGATGCTCACATCCCATCCTTTGTATCTTTCTCTTTTCCTACCACTCCAAAATAAAATCTTTTCTTGCTTGCAAAAACAAACAAACAAACAAAAAGAACTGTGAACATTAACTCTCTTGGTCCTGAAAAGATAGGTAAAAAAAATTATATCCCTCAAAATGTAGATGTAGTTATAAGAGTTATAGAAAATTTTACTTATAAAATGCTAATGACTCAGGGTTATAGGTATGTGTTAGCAATTAGGTAGCATGGCTTGGAATCAGGAAAACTCATCTTCCTAATTTCATCAGAAAATTACTCTTGTATGACTCCATGGGCAAGTACTTAATCCTGCTTGCCTCAGTTCCTTTTCTCTGTAAAATAAGCTGGGGAAGGAAATACCAGACCACTCCAGTATCTTTGCTCAGAAAAACTCAAATGTGATCATGAAGAGTCAGATATGACTGAAACAACTCAGCAACAATAACACTAACAACATAGTTGTATTTTGTATGTACACAGTTGTTTGTATGTTGTCTCCCTCATTAGAATGAGAGATCCTTGAGGACACAGGCCAGATTTTTGCTTTTCTTTGTATTTCCAATATTGGCACACTCTATGGAATATAGTAAGCAATAAATGTTTATCAACTGACCATTCATGAACAACAGATGTAACAAAATATCTAGTTTATGATTCATGTCTTTTCTTTGTAAATTATTTAGAAGGAAAATAAATTTACATACCTCAATTTCCCAGAGTGCTTTAGAACTTGTGGCAGATGTAGCTGACTGACGCAAAGTCGTACGAAGAAAAATATATTGTATTTTCTCATATTCATCACAGGTCAGAAACTTTTCTTGTTCTGCATGAAACAATCTAACAACATCACCCTAGAAAAATAAACAAGTGAAATCTTTATTTCCAAACAAAAGATTAAGTAGATGCTCTCAATTCACAAAGGAAGTCAGTGAAAGGAAAGCTTATAAATCTATTTGATTTGGGAATATGACAAAAATAACCACTTATCGTGCCTGTCCAGTAAAGACTACAATACAATCCTTTATTCACTCAAGAGGCTCTGGTGAGGATTAACTGAAATATTTGGCAATGGATTGTCTACTTCAGATTCCACATTGAAAGTTCTTGAACGTATTCAAGGAGTTGCATTAAGTGGTTTGTCATCCAGAGGCAGAGAAGAAGAATTTCAGGAAAAAGTAGATTGTCTAATAATTCTGGAAGTATAGCCACTTTCAGTGACAGTGGTAGAAACCAGACACTTTTTCTTTCTTTGTTCCCTTCAGGCACTCCCCTCTATTCTTCCTGGAGGGCGTCCCAGTCAATCAATTTTCTCCCTTGATTCTACCCAACCTTGCTCACAGAAACATAAAAACTAAATTTAATGAGCTAAAAAAAGAAAACAGGCTGCCTCTGGGCTGTTTACTTTAAATTATTAGATAGCATACCATCTCCCTCATAAAATGATTATAATAAACAATATCATTAATATGTCCCACATCTGTATGACAATATAAAGATTTTAACCTTCAGGAGTTATTGCAAATATTATCTCCATTTTATAGATAGACAGAAGCTTGGAGTGTTATATAACTGACCCACAATTAGTAACGATCACTTGGGTCAAAGAATAAAATTAAGATTAGTAACAATTAATATTCAATTTTTTATTCAATGATGAAGTGAACATATAACTAATTCAAAAGGAAAACCTTCATTTCCCCAAACTACATACCCCTTTGAGAACATCTTCACGGTAGCAACTGTATTTCATGAACAAAGTGATTTTCCAGCTAGTGTTGCAATTAACAGCATTAACCTATGAGAGAAAAAAATGTGGGACCATTATAAAATCTCTAATCATGTTCAATAATATATTGAGGTTTTATTGTCATGTAATTGAGGAAATAAAAAGTGACTTTAGTCAATGGCGTCTGTATCCTAGTACAATAGTCTTCCATAATGGTCTCTCCGTTTCCATGTCTCTGGCTTTGGCTCCATGGAACATCATGCCCCTAGGCTGGTACCTCCTGGTATCCCTCACCCCTTTCAGCTTCCTTTTGTGTATTTTTCCCCCATTAGAATGCAGGCTCCTTGAGCACAGGGACTGTCTTACTTTTTCCATTTTCCCATTCCTTACCATAGCAGGCACTTAAAAAATGTCTATTGAATTGAATGCCATTAAGGTCATTACAAAAATTGCAACTTAAGCCCTGGTTTTGCAGGCTGTTTCTTCACTTAACCTTTATTTCTGCCCAGATGTTCATTCCAGAGAACAGATATAAGGATTTGATGGGAAAGCAGTCTTTGTTGTCATAGACAGAGCTTTAAAAAATCCGCTGCTGGGGGATACCTTGCCACGTTACCCCACATAGCACCGCAAAAAGAAAGTTGGGTCAAGGAGTTGTGTGAAGGGAGTGAGGGGGCAAAGACAGACAGTACAGTAGAAGGGGAATCCTCTCCACATTCCCTTTCTCACACACTGATGGCTATCTGCAGGGTTCAAGACTAGCAATGAAGGAACTGTCTCAGAAAGGCTACTGTGCCAGGATACACCACATTCTCCCCAAGATGCAGTGGGACTGCCTGCTTGTAGCCAGAGTTCACTAGCTGAAATGGATGTTGATGGCACAAATTCTTCCCTTTCTCCTTGAGATTTTGGCTAAAACAAACAAGAAGATCTTGCTAGAAAAGCATTTGCTGTCTCTCAGTTTCAGGTATTGAAGACATGGATGCAGGGAAGGATGGGGTTCAGTTCCCTTGGAGAAAGTTATGAATACGTTTTCTTAAATAAAGGGATTTCTGCTACTGTTGAAAATGGAAATGGCTGACTCTTTACCTTAGCCATAGTCTTTGGATTTTTCATTGCTGTGTCTTTAAATCTAATTTCTTGCAGTGAAAATACTCTAATCTATCCATAATGTGACTGCAGATTTCCTTTTGGGTCATGCAAAGTGAGAACAGAGGTAAGAATCTTAATGGGAAATGAAACACAAGCTATATTTTCTGAACATTTTCCCAGAGGCCTGGGTGGGGACAAAATAATGAGCCAAATTTGTGAGAAATTTATGAAATACTTTATGTGAATGATTCTAAACCATAGATAGAACCTGGAGGAACCAGGGCTAACAGAGGAAGGGCAGGGGTTTCTGTGGTGAGGAAAGTTACTTCAACAATATCTTATCCATGTCAGATTGCTAATTTGGTCCCCCTCCTCAGCAGTGAGGACTAGGCTACCTCTCAAGCACTCGGGCGGTTCTGCCCTACACTCTATAACAAACTAACAGTCTTAGGAGGGAGGAGGCGGGATTCTTTAGTAGCATCTAGCAAGGTTAAAAAGCAATGATTGGACTTTCTTTTCTCTTTTGTTAAGCTTTGTCATGTATGGTACTAATTGTTCATGAAGTCAGCGATAAAAGAAATGATGTGTACACTAAAACAAAAACTGTACAAATATGCACATTCAGTCTCTTTCCCGATCTTACCTCTTTACATCCTGGGTTGTCTAGAAGCTCTATGTTACTTGCATGTAGTGGCTGTCCAGCATTGACTGGCATCAACACAACTTTATCTCCTACCACAATCTAGGGATCAAAAATAAATGGAAATTGAAGCACACTAGACTGCATTAACATGAGCTCTTTAGGGCTCAGTTAGAAGCTAAAAATAACTCCAAAGATAGACTTGGTCATTAACTGGACACCACACTAAATTATTGTAAATTCCACTTTTTAGTTCAATGTGGTTCCCATCCCCTCTTCTATTTTTAACATCTCTGAACACACAACACATATCTATTTCATATTGGATAGCCATCTGGATTCAAATACCCAACAAAAACCTTCAACTGATAATGATGGTGGTAATCACAGCTTACTTTTACAAAGCACTTTCATGTCTTTTATCTCATTTGATCCTTACACTGATTTTGAGAGGTAGGTTAAGTAGTGGTGGATAGAGATCTGGTTGCTTAATGGATAGAGTCAAGAAGAACTGAGTTCAAATCCCATCCCAGACATTTACTAGCTCTATGATCCTCAGCAGATCACAACTGCTCAATTTAGTTTTGTTAGCTGTAAAATGGGCATAAAAATGGAATTTAACTCATTGGACTGTGGTAAGGGTTAAATAAGATAATACAAATAAGATGTATAGGTAAAGTGCTTTGTCAACATAGGAGCACAATATGATGTTAGCTATTGCAAATGCAACTATGTCCATTTTACAGATGAGAAAAATAAAGTCCAAGTGACATGCCTAGGATTATATTTATTCTATTGTTTATCCTTCTTTTCGAAGAGATCCATTGACATCACAAGGTGTCTTGACTCTAGCATGAATTGGCAGAGCTGCAAAAAGTCTTCAGGTCTCATTCTGTCTTCTGAAGTCATTGAAGTCCAGTGGCAAGACCAAAGTCAGGATAACTGGCGATGGCCTGGGCTGCAGTGGATGACTCTGGCATCTTCAACGTCTGACCAAGTTCTAAGCATTCCATAGCATCTACTTCAGCTTCTTTCATTAGAGCAAATTGTTCTCATCTGCCCATCCTGCCAGAGGAAATCTTTACATGCTTGGGGTAGACACCCCCTAACTCACTGATGGGCTCGTGGTTTATTGGTTACCCACAATCTGTTTTAGCCCACCTGCTAGGACAGTTTTACTGGGATGCAGCTGCTACAATGCTACAGCTTCTGGGAGCCACAGGTGAGAGTTGGGTGAGAAGCAGACCCCGAAGCTGGATGAGCAGCCCTGAAAAGGGCTCAGCGAGCCTTTCCCCTAGAGGTGCTCATCTGCCCCGAACATCCCATGCCTACTAAATGGCAAAGCCAAGATTGGAACCTCAGCTTTTCTAACTTTAAATTTAATGTTCTTTCATACTGATTTAAAGTAAAGAAGTTGTTCCCAAACCCTCTATGCTAAGTCTGCTACTGGTTGTATTGCAGTGAAACAAAATGAATTTGTCAGACAAATGTAATGTTAGCATAATTTTTAATAATTCTGAAACATACACAAAGTGTTTCACTTTCAAAAGAGCAAAAATCAGAAGCATTACCTAATGCATGAAATAAGTCATTTAGCAAATTGGCTCCTCTTTATGATATAAGAAACTTGTATTATATATTCCAATATCACTTGCTAAGAATGGAACAGCAACTATGCCCTGGGACAGAAGTTCTCTAAGTGTGGTCTAGAGATGGATCCCTCATTGTTTTTTCATGCTTTAATTTCTCATGTGGTAAATACTAATAGACACGACTCACATAAGTAAAAGCTCTCTGGGGTTCTCAACATTTTTTTAAAGTGTAAAGTGGTTCTGGAGCAAAAAAAGTTTGAAAATTGCTCCCCTGCAGAAAAAAAGATTAGTTCAACATACAAGGCCATTCCAAAAGTTTGCATGTGGTTTTAAGCTACTAATATGCAAAGACTTTTAGGAGACTATAATGAAGAAACATATTTATAGCTTGGTCTTTATGTATTTGGATTCAGGTTTACCTGAGTCTCCTAGAAGACCTGATTCCCCAAAGAAAGTTCATTTTTAAAATACTTGGAATCATGGGATATGTTGGAACTGGCTTTGTATTGGCTTAATTTTTAAATTTTCAGAGTAAACATTCATACCTTGGAAATCAACCCACGCTATAAACTGGGACTTGGTTTATTGTTTTGTTGATTGTCTAGACTTAAGAAAGTGATGAATAAAATGCTAATAATTTGAGTTAAATTTTAAAATGTGTTATGCTTACATTTTCCTTCCCTAGAGAGCTGGTTGCTAAACATATATCAGCACACCTTTGCCTAGGACTCAAATTAATTGTAGGAAACCTCTATTGAATACAAAGATTCAAAGGACTTATGATGAAAAATGCTATCCAGCTCCACAGAAGGAACTGATGGAACCTGAATGCAGATCCAAGCATCTAATTTTTGACTATTTCTTTGTGTGTCTCTTCTGTATTTTGTTTCACAGCTGAAAGATTTCATATATTTAACTTGAATCGAATTGCTTGCCTTCTCAATGAGAAAGGAAGAGAGTGAAGGAGAGAATTTGGAACTCAAAAAAAATTTCAAATAAATATGATGAATTATTTTTACATGTAATTGGGGAAAATTTTTTTTAAAGGAAACTGCATTGAAGGTCCAAGTCCAAGACAATTTAGTCTTGTTAAACTTGTTGATATTATCTATCATTTCTACAAGTTTCATTTTCTCATCTTCAGAAATTACAGCAATAAGAACTAAAACCTATACCCCTGCCCCATGCTATGAAAGAGTGTCCTATCAATTCTTTCTTTCTAATAAATGCATACTACTCAAATTTGTCTATTTCTTTATCTAGCTTTACTCCCCAGTGACTCTAATATAAAGCATAGGAGTACCATTCCTTTTGCAGCACCTAAGTACCTTGTCATATAATACTTACACATTAACACACCAAAAAAAGAAAAAAAGAAAATCCTACTCTTTTTCTATTTTAGTGGTCCTGACCAGCCCAATGTAGAGTGAACCCTGCCTCCAGTTCTTCCTTCCACCAATACAACCAGATTTCATAGTTCTGATCATTTCACACACACACCCTCTTCCCCTACTCTAAAACCTTCAACAAAACTCTGTGGTCTATTTAATGAAGTTCAAATTTCTTAGGTAGATATTTAAGGTCTTCCACAATCTATTTCATAGTTCCCTTCATATTCTCCACATTATAGCCAAACAGTACTCTGCCTAACTCTCTGAATTTGGTCTTAAACTGTTCCCCTTCCATACCTTTTCTCACATTGTTCCCTGTCCTTTAAAATACTTTACCTCCACTTGACTTCTATCTTTTTTTTAATTTTATGCATTCTTCAAGGCTCAGTTCAAATGATACTTTCTGTGAAGTCTCTCCTGGTTTCCCATGCTGGAAGCAATCTCACCCTTTTATAAAGTCAAACAGCACCTTGATTATACTTCTCACCTATTTGTATCCTGTTGTATTCACTTTTAGTGAACATAATTTATCCTTTAATATATTATAAGCTCCTTAAAAGCAGGAATGATATCTCATTTATCCTCTCTTCCCCAGTGCAATGAACATAATAGATATTTAATGAATGTGTTTTGAATCAGCGAGTAAACGATAAATCAGATAACCATGGATAATGACTCTTGGTCAGTCTTAAAATTTAAGGGATCCTACTAACTAAAAGCAATGGCATGGTCTTTTCAAGAATTTATAAATTGATTTAAACCCTAGCAGAACAGCATTCCTTAGCCTAGATCCAAATCAAGCTTTGTACCCAAACTACCACACCTCCCTGTATAACTGGCACTGGGTAAACAGTTGCCAGATGAATCATTCAGTGAACAAATTAATAAACATTTTTGCTAATAGCTGTTGCTGCCAATGTTGCTGTCTTGGATCCAAATAAGGACCAGTGAGAAGACTGAGGAGAAGATTGTTCTATGGTTTGTGGCGGTAACTGACATTTGCAGGATTGTCCAGGTTAATCATTTTACCTTTTCAGCTAAGTAGCAGGTGGGGAATTTTGTAACTCAAAATGAGCTCTCCTAGTAGACACAAGATTGGTTTTTTAGCCACTATGATTCCCAAACATCCATGCCTATATTCCTCTAAAGTCATACTTCAGTACGTCCTTAAAATAAGTCTGACGCTACCAACTTATAATCAACACACTTCATCTCACTGTAAATATGATAGCCATCTGGGCATCTATCAATATGTGCCCATCTGATTGAAGCATCATTTCAGTGTTAACTGCATTCCAGGAAAACTCTGGTTTAGCTATTCATTATTAACTTGAAACTAAGAATAATAAAAATTGCTAAAGATCTTAAAGTGATACATTAGACTAAGTTTCAAAGCCACAAAGATCAATTATTTCAATCACTCTATAAATCAGTGGTTCCCAAACTTTTTTGGCCTACCGCCCCCTTTCCAGAAAAAATATTACTTAGTGCCCCCTGTCACATACTATCGCCACCCCCTTACAGTTATTCACCTCCCCCAAATGCACCTGTGGCCATCACCTCTTTCCGGAATCGCTGCAGCACCCACCAGGGGGCGGTGGCACCCACTTTGGGAATCACTGCTATAAATCATTGATTTGCTAGAGAACTTAATGCAACTTCACCTTACTTGCCAACATCCCAAATCGGATGCCTCCTAAATTACTCTTCTAATTTCATTTCTATCAGCATTATTGAACAATCTTCTTTGAGGTGGAGCTGAACTGATTGATAACTTCCAGAAATACAAGCTGCCCTGACATTGTAGCATTTCTCACATTTGCTCCTTTCTCTCCTCTGGCAATGACACAACCCTGGTCCAGGACCCCATTCCCCAACTCCTGGACGATAGTAATAACCTGCTCATTGGTCTCCCTGACACAAGCCCCTCCCCACATCCAGTTCATCCTCCACTCAGCAGCGAAAGAGATACTCCTAAAGCATCTCATTCCCCATGCCCATTCCATCAGCTCTAATGGCTTCCTATCACTTCTAACATCAAAGAGAAAATCCTTTGTTTGGCATTCAAACTCCTTCATAACCAGGTCTCCATTTCCTTTCCCAGGGTACTTCTTATACCTTACAATCTTCCCTCCACATACTCTGTGATCCAGTAACGCTCGCCCCATTGCTCCTCCTCAAAGGAGATACTCCAAACCTCCTGACTCTGGGCATTTTCACTGACTGTCTCCCATGTCTGGAATGCCTCCTCATCTCCATCTCCTGGGTTCCCGGCTTCCTTTGAGTCCCACCTAAAACCCCATCTCCTAAAAAAAAGCCTGTCCTGATCTGTCTTAATTACCACGCCTTTCTTCAGTTGACTATTTCCAATTTATTCTGAATATGTCTTGTACAGAGTTCTTTGCATATTGTCTCCACAGAAGACCATGAGCTCCTTGAGAGTAGAGATGACCTATATTTGTATCCAAGAACTTAGCACAGGACCTAGCACAAAGTAGACATTTAATAAATGTTTACAGACTAATTGGCTTTTTCAAGGTCATGGTCAGTTCATAATACTGGGCTTACTTTGTAAAGCCACCCAACTTTGTATTTACATATCTAAAGAAATCTTCTATGAATCTTCTTTAGTAATTGCTACAAGGCTTTTGGCAATCAAAATTACTGAATTGATAATTGCCCAGTATTTCATAAATCAACAAACACTTAATTACTTAATATGCTCTGTGGCGGGTACTATGCCAGCCACATACATAAATATATATAACTATATAGTATGTAGTATATAAATATAAAAGTATTGCTGTCCTCCTAGGGCTTAAATTTTTTTTAAAGCCACCTTAGACTCCATACCGTGGATTAGTTCCAAGGCAGAAGAGCAGTAAGGGCTAAACAATGGGGATTAAGTGACGTGCCCAGGGTCACAAAGCTAGGAAATGTCTGAGGTCAGGTTTGAACCCAGGACTTCCCATCTCTAAGCCTGGCTCTCAATCCACTGAACCATCTGACAGACCCTGAGAGACTTACATTCTACAAGGGGAAGACACTTTCATTTATTAATTCAGGTTGTATACCAAAAAATACTTGAATGGTAGTAGGGGGGAAGGAAGCACTAACAACTGGAGGCTTTTTGAATGAGGGAGCACTTGAACTAACCTTGAAAGGGGGTGTGGATTCTAAGAGGAGGAATGGCATTCTAGGCAGTGGGGACAATCTGCAAATCGAAAGGGGCATCTTTGAAATGTAGTCTCATTTCACATTGCTCCCCTTTCAAACATTCGATATTTCAGGAAAAATGGACTTCTTGTTGTTACCCAAACTCTACATTCCATCACCACCCTCCCCCCTTTATCCAGATAATTCCCATCTTCTTCCACCCCTCGGAGCCCAGAATTCACTCCCCCAATCAATTCTGCCCCTCAGATTCAGTATCTTCCTTCAAGGATCAGCTCAGATGTCATCTCCCCTAGGAAATCTTTCTTGATTACATTGCATTGACTGAGAGTTGTACATGCTATATTCTCCATTAAAATATAAGCCCTGCAAGGGCAGGAATGAAAACATTTTTCCTTTTATATCTTCAGTGCCTGGCACACCCAGCATGTAGCTGACATCTTTAAAAACCTGCTGACTTAAAAGGAATCTGTTGTGTCATTAATCACAGCTGGATGAACTCACTCTCTTGCCTACAATTGCATCTGACTGGAGAAGGTAAGATGTGTCAGTAGATAGTGGTTGAGCCCTTACTACATGTGAGATTCCAGATGCTAAAAGGAAGGGGAAAGGTACAAACAGGTGCAAGTTCAGTCCATGATGTTATGGAGCCTGTGAATCTATTTAGAGAATCAATGAATTTGATAGACTTGGCAGAAAAGTCTAATTTGCTTATTAGCTGCCAGAGGTTGACCTACCAAAAGTATCAGTTGCCTTTTTAAGGAAAATTATCAAGGCTTTGGTATCTTCTCTTCTTTCATATTTCTGTCATGAAAAATGACATCCTCTTTTCTGAGTAGAAAACAACTCGGGCAATTCCAGAAAGGCATTTTAGATGACACTGTGATCTGGAGACCCCTCAGCAAAGACCATTTGGCACAGAATAGTTGTCACCTTCCATTCCTTGCCTTTCTTCTTGAAGTTCTGTCATGATGGTATGGAAAGATATCTGGTCTATGAGAAAAGACCTTGGTTTTAATCCTGGCTCTGGCTCTAACTCCAGGACATCAGGCAAGGTAATTATTTCCTCAACAGCTGATTCTTCATCTGTAAAATCATACGGTTGGACTAAATCATGGCTAAAGCCCACCCCATCTCTAAAACTGAATAATTCTTAAGTTGGAAATTACAGTGATGACTTGTCTGATAATGGTTCCCACTGGAATGCCAGGTAATTTTTCCAAATGAAAAACTCATAAGATAACATATCTACAGTTGAGAGTGGCTTCAGGAGTCATCTAAGTCCAAACCCCTCATTTTAAAGATTAGGAAACTGAGGTATGGAAAAGGCAAAGTGATTTGATCAAAGTCATTGTCGTTCAGTCACATTTGAGTTTTTATGACCTCATTTGAGATTTTCTTGGCAAAGATACTGGAGGGGTTTGCCTTATCTTTCTCCAGTTCATTTTACAGATGAGGGTACTGAGGCAAACAGGGTTAAGTGACTTGTCCACAGTCACACAGCTAGGAAGTGTCTGAGACCAAATTTGAACTCAGGTCTTCCTGACTCCATGCCCAGAGTTCTATCCATCGAGCCATCACAATGCCTTTGATCAAGGTCACGCAAGAAACAAATATCAAAACTAGGATACGAACCCATATTCTCTTACAATGAAACTTATGTTTTTTATGCTGTACCACAACATTAAAGCTTTCCCTTAATAGTTCAAGATTTCTATTTCTTTTATCTCCATTCAACAAGAAATAAGGGACCATCAAAGCTGACTTTACTTTATTATTTATAACCCACTGTCCAGGAAATGAAACTTTGTCTTGGGGGGATCAGTTCAGTGTGAAAAATGAAATAATAACAAAAATAAATTATTCCAGATGAGTAATTGTGTTTTATTTCTCAAAATAATGCATGTCAGGTACAATAATTTTTCATGTGGTTCCCTTAATAGCTTTTACAATAACTATAGCTGAAGACAGGTTTTCTAACTTGTTGAAAATTGTAGAATAATGGTTTTCTGACCCATGAGGATGTTTTCTCATGTGGATATCAACATCCCACAAATCTCTGTGACACATTCAACCTCTGCTATTGTTAATAGTTATTGTTAACAACCCCCAAGAGTCCCTACAAATTTTGTAAGGATTGAGCAAATCTACCCATTCATTTTTCTTGGGTCCTGATGAACCTATTGGCTGATTATTATCAACCTGAATGCCACCTGATGTAATGACTAAAAAATAACCCATGCTGACACCATTTACAAGTATTTGACCCTAACATTCCCCTGTTTTTTTTCTTGACATTAGCACAACTTGAGCAGTTGTTGATTCAATTATAAAATACCATTTATTGAAAAATATTTTCAACAAATTATAAAACGTTTGTATTTTAAAAGAATGGAAAACATAATTAAAAAGGAAAGTACAACAATTTGGTTAGTAATATGGCATACATAATGACTAGGATGTGCTTTATATTTTCACAGCAACTTCATACACATACAAATGCTAAACATGATCTGTGACTAGCAACAACAACAAAAAAGTGAGAAGTTTATACTAAAAGCAGTGTGGAGGATTGTCTCAGCCATGCCTTTTGGATTGCATCTATTTGAAGATGACTTCTCTGCTATACATAGCTATTGCATCTCATATTAAGAAAATCCATGTGTTTTACTTTGGTCTTAGCTTATCTTTTCCAGTAAAAATACATTATTTCAAGGTTCATTACATTCAACTCTCTAGATGTTTGGGGGCAAGGAGGAGAGGTAAATGAAATTTGTAAAAATAAATGAAAAAGGAAGACAAACCCAAATCCAAATTTCACTCAATAATTTTTAACTATTCTCACAGGTCTTCAGAGCTTTAGTTCTTTATACTTTGTTGACCAGCAGATAGAAATCCTAGTTAGCAATTAAATGGACAAAAGAAATTAGCTATAGGACAGATTGTCCACAACCTAGATAATCAGTCCCTGAATATTTGAGAGTTGATTGTAATCAACGACACAGTACCATGCTAAAAACACACATAAAATACTTACTGGATGCAAAAACAAATAAATAAGTAAAGGGGGCTTTAAGATATTTTTTAAAAGAACTCAAGAAAATGGAATTTAAAGTGCATTACATTCCTGCATGCCATGCATCACTCGGCCTTACCTATAGAGATTAACCAGTAATTCGTTAACCAAATTTAACCACCAAGCTTGTGTCCTGTGGAATTGAATTAGTACTTCAAAATTCACTAAAAGTACAGTTCAGTTAGAAAAAGATGCAGATTACCATGACCTTTACATGACATATAAAAAGTATTCATCAAAAAATGATAAAAGATATTATATCAGCTTTGTTACTTAATCCAAATATATATAAATGCTTAGCTTGTAACTATCCTGAAAGTTTCCTGTTCATTATAAACCCACTATTTTTAAGCTATTCCTTAAAAAGTGATGTCACCAGTGAACAATTAAGTTACTTGTGTTATTTATTCAAAGTCATCTAACCTTAAAAAACTTCAAAAATATTCAGAAAGATTATTTTTACACAATGTACATTGAACAAATTTGTCCAAACCACAATTATATTTTATTTAAATGCAATTAATTATATAATCCCTCACCAAACCAAGCTAGAAATTGGCTTAAGGACTAATGTGAAATTTTTTAATGTTTTATTCATATTTATTATAAATAAGTCATTTTAATGCATGCAAAAAAAATAGAGGAGGCAGCTAGGTAGCTCAGGGTCATATGTATAACCCTGGCCAAGTCACTTGACCCCCATTATCTTTCCCTTACCACTCTTCTGCCTTGGAACCAATACACAGTATTGATACTAAGATGAAAAGTAAGGATTAAAAACAAAAAAGAAAGAAAGAATAGGTAGAAGCCCCCAAGCTCCCCTAACATTATACCTTCCTCATTCTACAGATTATTAAGAATTATAGCTCTCTTTACAAACCCATTTTTTCCCTTCTAAGTTTATGTTTACATACATTGTCACCTTCACTCCTCAGTTTCCAAAAGGGATGAATATAAAACCAAGACCCTTCATTTCCCGCTGCATCCAAGGACACACGCATGGCATTCTTCTCCAGTAAGGCAGGCAGGCGCTTGTTGACTGTTAGGTACTTGTTGCTTTTTATGTGTAGTAGCTGTTAGGAAAACAAATAATCTTAGTTTCTTGCATATCCATTTGATAATAATGTTCTATACTTGCATCACAAAGATATCAAAAATCCTTGAAGCAGGTATGAAAGGAAGAAACCCTTTCATACATCTAATTTAATTCAAAAAACATTTTTAAACAGCAACTATGTGCAAGGCACTATTCTATGTCCTTTGGAATTAAAGATAAAATATAATTTTACTTTGTGTTGTCCATAACCTTAAATGATCTATTTTCCCAATTATACCTCTCTTAAAAGACCCCTACAATCTAAAATGGGAACCAGATTTTTTTAAAAGTAAATTTCAGAAATATTTTTAACCACTCAAAACAGCAGAATTAAAATCCATCAAATCAGAACCAATTTTTTCCAGACCTGCACATAAAAGAAAAATAGAAATATAACAAGTAAAAAAAGTAAAAGAAACCTAAATAATGATGTCGTTCTGCTATTTATCATAAGCCAAGGAACCCATGAAAAGTTCTATATAAAACGGGGAAAAAATAACAGTTGAGATCAGTCAAAGAGTATGCATGCAGATCAACTAATAATTAAAACCAGCCTGTTATTCCCATTACGAGGAGTATCATCTAGCTGTTTTTGAAAATCATTATCTCTGTGACACTTTATTGGAAGAGGGAATGGATTTAATCTTCAAGTTACAAATAACAAAGGACTACTATTTTCATGTATTTTGCATAAGATAGAGACTGGGCTTTTTTTAAGTTTTTAATCAAATTGTTTCACTATATAGTCTAAAACTACATAATAACTGGGTCCAACTACATGTACCTATGCAAAACTATTTGATATAGGCACAACTCCAAACAAATAAAACTCTGATACACCTTAACTGAAAACATCAAAACCTTGCCATATTAATTTACACCTGAGAACACTGATTTTAATGCTTCAAAATTTTAACACTCTGTTAGAATTTCTAGAAAAATTTATCCCTTCCCTCCCCAATTTACCATGAAAACCTTAAAGTTTTTTAGAAGAAAAGTAAATAATATAGGTACTTACTTGTATCACATTACTATATTTAACAATTTCTCCCAACAGCTTCCTGTTCTCTGATTCATTTTGCTTTTGTTCCAGTTCTGCAGCATGCTAAAAAATAATTATCAGATAATCAATAAGAAAACATAGCATCTAGGGTTTAGTACCTGAAAAGAAAACTTTTTGACATGAAAATTGGCAATGTAAAAGAGCATTTGTGGTTCCCATGATCCTCTAAATCCCCCAGGGCATGGAATCCTTTCAAGAAAGTTCTGGCCACCTTCACCCCTATTTGCGAATTCAAGATCAACCTGAATCTTCTCTATATTCAGTTTCTTCATCAAAAAATTTTGTTGTTGTTCAGTCTACTAATTTCTGGTATAACAAGGCCCTAAAATGATAATAATTTCTGCCATTTGCATACACGTTAAGAACTTTACCTAAAGTATTTCATTTGAACCTCATCACTAGCTCAAAAATAGATCATCAAAATTAGATGAGCAAACATTTTTTAAATGCCTACTATGTGATGGGTACTGTGTTAGGGATAAAAAGACAAAAGCAAAAACAGTACCTGCCTTCAAGGAACTTCAACAGGCACATAAATAGATATGTGTAAACTAAATTTAAAAGTAGAAACAAAATTATTTAGGGGGTGAGGGGAATGACACTAGTAGTTTAAGAGATTAAGGAAAACCTCAGGTAGAAGGAGGTGCCATAGCTTAGCTTTAAAGGAAAGCAGGGATTCTGAGAGACAGAAGGGGAAAAAAGATTAGAAAACAAAGGCAAACAGGGCTAAGGAACTTGCCCAGTTAAGTTATCTGAGTTAGTTATCTGTTAAGTATCTGAAGCCAGATTTGAACTCAGAAAGATGAATCTTCCAGACTCTAAGCCCAACACTATCCATAGTGCCACTTGGCATCCTAGAGGAAGCTGAGTGGTCAAAAAGGTAAGAGAACCAAGAGAGAGCAGGGTCATAAAATTCTAGAGGGAAGAGGGCATCCAAGAAAAAGTAATTGATCATATCAAAGGCTTTAAGAGAGGTCAAGAAGGATGGAGATGGATGAGAAAAGACCATTAAATTTGTCAATTAAGAGATCATTTATAACTGTGGAGAGAAGTTGGAAGCCAATTACTGAGTTAAGGGAGCAAGAAAGGAAATAGTGGGGGGCAGTCAGAGGGCTCAGTGAATAGAGAGCCAGGCTTAGAGTCAGGAGAACCAAGTTCAAATCTGGCCTCAGACACTTCCTATTTGTGCCACTCTGGGCAGGTCACTTAATCCCATTTGCCTAGCCTTTGCCCTTCTGTCTTAGAGTTTGTCACTAGGACAGAAAGTAAGGGTTTAAAAAATAATTAATAAAATGTTTAAAAAGAAAGGAAATAGACGCAAATAGAAAAATTTGGTCAGCCTGTAGACTGGTTCTTGAACTGATGCCTGTTATGAGAAAGGCATGGAGGGAAGAGATGGAATAATGAAACAGCCCACAGATCATAGTTAATATAGAGTATGGGAAGAGAAGTAATATAAAGTTAAACCTAAAAGATAGATTGGAGCATGACTGTGGAGGGCTTTAAATGCCAGGCTAAGGATCCTGTTTTGTTTTTGTTAGTTTGTTTTTTTTTGTTTGTTTGTTTTGTTTTTTTATCCCAGAAGTAAGAGAGACAAACTCCAGCTAAGGTTATATTCCATTCCTTAGTCCAGCTTCCAAGAGTATTCCTCTAGCTGGAGATCACCAAGTTTCTCTTTAGTGGGTTTTTGATGGCATTTTTTTCTCAAACTCTTCACTGCCTTCACCCCCTTGTATGCCAGGAAATGTTAAGTGGGCACACCCTATGATTTAAAATTCCTATCCAGTTTTATTTTTTTTTTGTTATTTCGGATATTTAAGAATTGATTAAAAGTGGAGAGTTTCAGAAACTGATAGGGAAGTGTTCCCCTCTTAAACTAAATCCAACCTAAGGACTCAAAAATAATAACCAATAATAGATCTTACCTGTAATTTCTTAAGCAAGGCTGCTTCTGTGTGGTTTCCTTGTTTGGCTTGCTTGGCCTTCCAGTATTGTTTCTGTGCAGAATATCGGTTCATAGGACACACTTTGAAAAGGCAATCTGTAAGAAATTTTTTAAAATAATGAGACTGGTCAATGCTAAACAATTTTTGCAAATTCCTACCCATAGTCAAAAGTTTTTATGCTCTGGTGTTGGAGGTTTTTAAAAACACAATATATCTATAGCACTCAACTTAGAGATCACCCTGCCCAACTTCCTCATTACCCAATATTATTTTAAAAGAAAATGAACCTGAGAGATCAAGCCAATACAGCCAGGCAGAAGGAAAAAGCACAACCCTGCTCCTCCCACATCTGCTCTAACAAAGAACCATGAAGAATTCCAGAAGGGAAAAAAACCAAATGCTTAACAAATGAAAAAAAGAATAATTTAAGAAAATAAAAGAAACTCAAGTAGTTGGGGGGAAATCACATTTTAATTATGACTTGGCTACCTAATTTCAAAATTAACTGGTTTCCATAAGTGACTTTTTTGGCCTCAGTCTTTTCACTGTGAAATGTCTTTTCCTTGAGTCCATCTTACATGGTCAAAATGAAATTGTATCACAGAAATGATTAAGGTTGTCCCCTGCCCCATTATGTAGCTATCTATGTTCCATAACAAGCTGCAGAAAAAAATATTCTGAGGGAACTGAGAGGTAACATAGTATAAGAAGAGGCTGCTAGGTGGCACAGTGGATAGCATGCCAGACCTGGAGTCAGGAAGACCCAAGTTCAAGTCTGGTCTCAGACACTTCCTAGCTGTGTGACCCTGGGCAGGTCACTTAGTACCATTTGCTTGGCCCCTGCCCTTCTGTCTAAAGGGTTGTTACTCAGAGAGAAAATAAAGGGTTTGTTTTTTTTTTAATGTAGCATAAAAGAAAGCACTTTGGATTAGGAGTCAGGAGATGTGGATTCCATTTGTTAGTTCCACCTCTTTAGAGTTGTTTCTTCATCTGTAAAATGAAGGAAATAGATGAGATCCCTAGCATCCCTCACTGCCCTGATATTCAAAGAGTAATCATGAACAGTTCAAAGTCAGCTTGGCAGGATGTCTCTAGTGGGTACCCAAAATCTCTGTGCTTGCTCCTGTTCCATTTTTATCAATAGCTCAAAAAAAAAAAAAAAGACATACGAGGCTGTTATCAAATTGGAAAATAACACAAAGATGGCAGAAAAAAATTAACATACTAGACAACAGCACCAGCATCCAATAAAATTCATGACAAAATAATAGAACTGTTGATTTAGAGCTGGAGGGGAAGACAAAGGTCATCAAGTCCAATTCCCTCAATTTATAGATGGGGAGACTGAGGGCAAAAGAGGTAAATAACTTTGCCCAGGCACATAGTAAATATTTGTGAAAGGATTAAAACTCACATCTTCCCGACTTTATAACCAGTGTCCTATCCATTCTGTTGTGTTCCTCTCAAGTGTAATATTCATGTGTGTTTTTTTTAAACCACTAAAAAACATGGGAATGAACTGACCCTTCCTATGATTTTGAAGATCTATTTAAAACTACATTTTTGTAGTAAAGAAATACTAGAAGCTTTCCTGGATGCTCACTATCATCATTATTATGTAATACAATGCTAGAAAAAGGAGCTATAGCAAAAAAAAAAAAAAGGGGGGGGCAAAGAATAGCAAAAAGGGGAGGGGCAAAGAAGGAATAAACATGGGCAAAGAGGTAGAAAATATAGGTCTCAGCAGATGATATGATGATTTATATACAAAATGCTAAAAATTCAGCAAATAATAAATAACTCCATCAAAGAAGTTAAACACAAACGATAATAAGCAGGTAAAAAAATCACCAGGATATATGTCCTATGTATAAGCTGGTAATTATATATGTGGGAGCTCCCTTCTCTATGTAAACCACAAGTTTGGAACAATACATATATATGTAAATATATTTATATGAATATGCGTATGTGCGTTATATATTGTACATGTATGTGTGTATATGGGCAGCAAAGTAATGGAATGGATAGAACAATGGGCAGGAAGACCTGAAATCAAATTTAGCTTTAGATACTAGGGATGTGAACTTAAGCATGTCACTTAAACCCTGTTTGCCTCAGTTTCCTCATCTGTAAAATGAGCTAGAAAGGGAAATGGCAAAACACTCCAGGATATTTGCCCCAAAAATTCCCAAATGGGGTCACAAAGAGTCATACACGTCTGAAAAGCAACTGAACAACAACAAAACATATGTGTACCTATGCCCTGGTAAATACCTGTAATTTCCTCCATGTAGGAAGCTCCTAGTGAAAAAATTCCCTTTATCTATGAAGAATGGCAATTATTCCACAATGAAAAGCCTTAGCATTAAAAGTTTAAGTGACTTTCCCAAGGTCTCATAGCTAATATGTGTCAGAGGTCAATTTGAACTCAGGTCTTCCAGGCTCTTAGACCAGTCTTATATCTACCACACCAAGCCATCTATTTCCTTATATGAGAATGTATTGGGGAAATATTTAACAAAATAAATAAACATGATTCCGACATAAATAATGTTAATACATGGGTCTTAAAGTCAAATGTGGCTTTTGGGATGCTTACGTGTGCTTTAGTGGGCCCCTTTCTATTTAAAGTTGACATCTACTGGATATCATTAGAAAGCTCCCTCTCTACCCCCACCAAAAAAAAAATAGTCTGGAGAGCAATAATAATAGTGGTTGACATTATATAGCTTTTCGGAGGTTACAGAGCAATACACACACACACACACACACACACACACACACACACACACACATAATCTCATTTCTCATTTGAGGCTCATGAATCCCTCTGGATAGGTGCCAAAGGTCCTGCCATTATTATCGTCATTTTATGGATGTGATCTCTGAAACTTAGAAAAGTCAGCTGATTTGCTCTTCCTGACTAAAGAAGGAAGTCTCAATAAAGAGAGAGGAAAGGTGGGGAGCTATCGCTTAAGCACAGTGGCTTTCAATGAGAGCCGACTTAAATAAAGCATACGTTTTAATCTCCATCGTTCATTCTCCAAAGTAGTTACGGCAACTTAGTAGGCTCATGTGATAGGCTTATTCAGCCACCAATAACGCCGCCCTACGGCTGGGTAAAACTCTCTTTAGGTGTGTATCTCTGTTTGTTCCTGGGACTTGGCAAATGCCCATCAGTTAATACCAATTAAATTTTTTATCTTCTCGTTTTGCCTCTTGATTTATTGACCTCCAGTCAAAGGAGAAATTACCCTCTGGAAGAATTTGAGGTCCTCTGGGTTGGGAAATCCCCAAATGCCCTCCATGCAGCCTGTGGTAATGAGTAGGTAGTTTAGTGCCATGTAACATTTTCGACTTGTACTGAACTTGCGGTCAACGGAAACCTCCTGGTTCTTAACGTGGAGTCCATGAACCTAAAAAAGGGGTTGGGGTAGCTGCACTTCAATATAATTGGTATCCTTTATAATCTTATATATTTTGTCTTGGACATTTTTAAAAAACACCTTCTCTTCCATCTTAGGATCAATACTGCGTACTTGCTCTGAGGCAGAAGAGCGGTAAGGGCTAGGCAATGGGACTTGTCCAGGATCACGCAGCTAGGAAGTGTCTGAGGTCACATTTGAACCCAGGACTTCTCTTCTTGGCATTTTTAAAAGTATTCCGAGAAAGGAGGTAAAAACGTAGGTCCCTGGTTGAATGGTGCTTCCTTTCTTTCTCTTTATTCCATTCTTTAGCTCTCTCTTTAACCTACTCACCCAGGTGAGAATATACTTTAGAGTTGTTTCTCTTTTTGATTCCTCCTAGAAGTACTTTCCCTATTGTTTCAAAGGACGTTTCCTTTCCCCTGATGCCTTTGGGGAATACAAATGTATTCCACTACCATCACTTTCACTTTTCCTCCTCCAGACAGAGACCTTTGAACAACACTGGGGTGCGGCGTGTTATTAACAGAAACAGAAACAATCCCTTTAAGCAAATCATGGCAAAATTTTTCTTGCTCTCCAACTCTTGATTGAAAAAAAAAATAACTAAAGATCCTTAGATTTTGTTTTTTTGAGGGGGGGGGGAGATGCCTCTTGGCTATGCTTGTGGCTAACTGATCTAGCATACTGCTTATTTGCCATAACTGGTCATCATTTTGAATGCTCTGTCATTGAGAACTCTAGAACAAGACAATCTATTTATGGAAGGGTTTCTACCTTTTGCAGCATTAATACAGCACACTTCCCCTCCATTTGGGCACAGCAACCTCCAGTCTCCCCACTTTTCAGCTTCCTTTTATATACTGTTTTCTCCCTTTAGATCCTAAGCTCCTTCAGGGCAAGGACTGTCTTTTTCTCATTTGTATCATCAGTGTTTAGCACAGTGCTTGGAAAAAGTTTATCCTGAATTGCTGTATGTTATTCTGTGTTTGGTGGGTTGCATTGCATTACACTGGATTGTACTGCCTCTGCTGGCAAATAACAATCTACAAACAGAAACCAGTTCATCTAATTAATTAGATCTACTAAAGAGAGAACCCATCATAAAAATCAATAGAGATCCAATTATTGGTGTCATTTCTTTTTTGTGTCTCTAGCACTTAGCGGAGTGCTTTGTCTAGCAACTAATAGGCACTCAGTAAATGCTTGTCAAAGCGAAATGCTTTTTTTTTTTTTTTTTTTTTTTTTTTTTTTTAATTATAAGCAAGTTGCAAACAAGTTGCTCTCTCTGAGACAATATAGAGCCTGGCTTGGGACCATGCAGGTCCTGTAGACAAGAGAGTCTAGATTCAAATGTCATCTATAGATAACATTGTGTGACCATGGGGAAGACCGCTGCCTGCCTCAGTTTCCTCATCTGTTAAATATGGATAATAATTGTACCTGGTCCCCAAATTATTGTGAAAATAAAATTTGATGTTTGTAAAGTGCTTTGCAAACCTTAAAAGTCAATATAAAGACTAGCTGTTATGCTTAGAATTGAATGAGACAGTGTTCTCAAAGTACTTGGTAAACAGTAAATACTTCAATGGGTTAGTAAGTACTCCTTCCTACAATGAAAATGTATCCGACTTATCCATGCCTTTTCATCCTTTGTGGCTCATGTTCATATTTTTCCAAAGATCCTCCCCAGAGGTTCTAGCCAATAGGGAGACCTTCCTATAGGTCAAGGATACTTAATCTTCTTTGTGATATGGAGCCTTTCTCAGGATAATGTCTATTTTTCAAATTTTTTCAAATGTATGGATTCTATGTTAAGAATACCTCCTTTTTGTCCTTTTACATGAGCTACCTTGTTGGCCCTTGTCCTCAATATATCTCATAATATCTTCATAGTAAGTTGTTGCTATTATGGTTGTTATTAATATGATGATGATGGTATATGAGAAGATGCTTGCTGACTAGAAGAATTTAAGGGTAGACTTTTTGAAAGAAATGCCATCTAAATAAACTAAGCTTTCAAGGGTGAAAAGAATTTCAACAGGAGGGAAAGGGGAATGGGTGGCATTCTTAGGGTAAGGAAAAATGGTGGCCATTAATAGGACATATATGAAGAGAAGATGAGTGCTCCAGTTTCTCTAGAATACCGAATACATGGAAGGGAGCAATTTTAATTAGAGAAATGCAAATGAAAACAACTCTGAGGTATCACCTCACACCTAGCAGATTGTCTAAAATGATAGCAGGGGAGAGTAATGAATGCTGGAGGGGATGTGGCAAAATTGGGACGTTAATGCATTGCTGGTGGAGCTGTGAACTGATCCAACCATTTTGGATGGCAATTTGGAACTACGCTCAAAGGGCTATAAAAGATTGCCTGCCCTTTGATCCAGCCATACCATTAAAATGAGGTTTGAATAGTAGGATGGTTCCAGATTGTGGACTGCCTCAACTGTCAAGAGTTTGAGCTTTACTGAATAAGAAAGAGGAAGCTATTGAAGAGCTTTGAGCAGAGTAGCAACATGACTTAATCTAGGTATAAGTAAAATTAATCTAGGCAGCTAGGTGGTGCAGTAGATAGAGTACTAGGCCTAGAGTCAAAAGGTCCTGAGTTCAAAACCAGCCACTGATCCTGAGCAAGTTACTGTTTGCCTCATTTTCCTCATCCATCTATAAAATGAAGTGGAGAAGGAAAAGACAAACTGCTCCAGTATCTTTGAAAAAAAAAAAAAAAAAAAAACCACAACCCCCAACAACCCAAATAGAGTCATGAAGTCAGATACAACTGAAAATGACTAAATGACAAATAAGATTAATTTAGCATAAACATTTAAAAATAGAGGGTCAGGGAAAGATAGAAGTTGGAAACCCTAAGCTCAAGAGGTTATGACAGCTGTCTAGGAGAGTTGTACCCCATGGTAGTTAATGACAATGAAGAAGAAGGGATAGATAGAAGAAGTATTAAAAGTCAGAATCAACAGCACAAACGTTAACACAGTAATATGGCCTGCTTTTTTTTTCTTCCCATTTACATTTTGCCCATAACTTCTTTAGATTTAGGTTTATTTTGGCTGGTAGTTTTTCAGCCTCCTTTCAATTCAATGGCCTTTCTTAAATAAATACAATATGTATGAATGAAAACAAATTGAAAAGAGTGAGAAAGACTATGGGAATGTAGGGCATCGTTTTCACTGGGAGGACAACTAAATATCTAACCCTAAAAGGGAATTATTCTTATCCTATTAACTAAAAATTCTAAAACTTAACCAAATTTATTTTTATAATTAGAAACTAAACTTTGCTTAAAAAGACAAACAAACAAACAAAAAAGCTAACAAAAGGCATCAATTTGCCTGGACATACCCTATATTCATGCCTATAGAAAAGGTTTTTCCAATTTTGACATTTACTAGAATTTTTAAAAAGTGCATGCAATTAAATGTCCATTTCACTTCTATGTCAGAAAAGTCTATAACATATTTAAGTATCATCTTAAGAAAAAAGGAATTAGAAATGTATCTTTTTCAAAGCTCATTGTGGGTGCAGCTAGGTGGCCCAGGCTAGAGTGCCAGGTCTAGAGAGGGGAAGTCCTAGGTTTAAATGTGACCTCGGACACTTCCAAGGTGTGTGACCCTGGGCAAGTCACTTAACAAGTGCCTGGCCTTTACCACTCTTTTGCCTTGAAACTGATACTCATTATCAATTCTAAAACAGAAGTTAAGTGCAGTTACCACATTTTATAGAAGTGATCAAAAAAGCTAGCTGTGCAGATTTCTAAGGTCTTGATTTTTTTCTTTTTTAAAAGAACACTAGTTAAGAAGACTTCTTTCAGAGTTCGTAACCATGAACACAGAGTAAATATTTATTGTCTCCTACAAGCCTGTGAAAACTATCATTATTTTATTGATTTCTGATTTTGAAAATACTCACAAGGATGAGGAAATGTCCTATAAATAACTCTAACCACCTACTCTCCCATTTCTAGGTTCAAGTTGTTACTTGATAAAAGCCTACTTGGAAAATCACATGTACCACATGCATGTGAACCAGGGATGTGCTTCCTGCTTCATTATCTGGCAGTGAATAGGTAAAAACAAAACAAACAAACAAACAAAAAAACCAAAGAACTGAACTAGTGATCCAATTGTACTTAGCAATTTAACTTAAAGACCTAGTTCTTATTTGCTATATAACAACAGTTGGGAAAAGAATATGCAAACCAAAAGGATTTAAAGTGACACTAACAACTAAAAACCTACTTTCTGTTTTTTTATTTTTTGCTTTTTGGGTGTTTTTTTTCCCCCCAGTGCTAGATCAAACAATGATATCTGAGCTCTGCTTTGAGAAGAGTTCAATGTCCCAAAGAACAATTTCAGGTAAAATGGGACCATTATAATCACTATGTAATGCTAATCCATTATACTTGCAAAAAGAGGAGCCCATTTAACTCCACCAATGCAAACCTAAAGGTATCATGGCACAGCAGGAATGGTACTGGAGTTCAAATCCTACATGTGCTACTTATAATTGCCATGACTTTGGGAAAGTCACTTTACCTCAGGTTCTTCATTTGTAAAAGGAAGAGGTTAGACTACATGATGTCTTCGGTCTCTGTTAGCTCTAAATCTATGCACTCTATGATCCTATAACCCAGTGATAGTAAACCTATAGCACTCTCTGTGGGCACATGCACCATCTCCTCCCCAAACACTGCCCCCCCCCCAGAGTTCATTCATAGAAAGGCAGAGGGACGACTCAGGTGGGGCTGCTCCCCTCCCCCTCTCCACCCTGCCTGATGACATTTTTTCACATCCCCCACCCCTCTGCCCAGCAGCCAATGGAAGCACATGGGTGGGGGGCGCATAAGGTGGGAAGCTCACAGGCAGCAGAGCTTTAGGGGAACAGAGCATTTGGGCCACTCCTCTTCCCCCCTCTACACTAGTTGAGGACATTCCTCACTTCACCTATCCCTCTGTCCAGCAGCCCCATGGAAGTGGGGTAAGGAAGGGTAAACCCAGCACCTGAGGTGGGGTGAGGCACAGTATGCAGTTTCTAAAAGGTTCACCATTACTGCCCTAACCTATGAGCTTCAATCATTCCCAACTCAAAAAGCACACGAGGGGCTGTCGTTTTTTACTTTGTAGTTCCAACAAACAGCATCAATTGTTACTATTTCCATTTCCTTTAGGAAGCAAATGTTTCTCTCTTCTTCAACACAGAACTTCATGCCTCCCTCTTGCAAGCAGAAGAACTGGTGGGGAGAGAAGTAGAGCACATTCACAAATGGTTTGGTTCTAGAAGCTATTTTTGCTGTTGTTGATAGTAAAACAATCAATAAATCCCCCTGTAACTCCTCCCTTCAAAGTGTATCTAGTACAATGTCTTCATATGACACACTTTGATCTCCAGACCTGCAGCAGCAGCTTTATACCAGGCAAAGAGATGATTAAGACACTCAGCTTTCTAAGGTTCACAGCTTCCAGCAATGAGGGGAAAGAGCATGGGGCTTTTTAGCTATGTAGCATTTTTACATAGGTCTGATGCTACATCCAAGATCAGCATATTATTTTGGGAAGGCAAATATTCAAAATAGCCCACACCCAAACATAATTAGTAAGCATATAAATTAAATAGGAAAAAATTAAGAAAAATAAATGAAGGAATGAACTAGTGGAACATTCTCCATATTCACACATGATCTTGTATGCCCTCCGAGGGCATTATAATCTAGTTCCTCTTCAATCCATTTAACCCAGAGAGAAAGAAAATAGTCAGAGGGATGTCTGTATGGTATGTGCAGTGGTCTGTTTCCTGAAGTCTTTTCCTTGGGTCAAACTGAAGATCAGCTAATAGTGCTTTTCTTGGCTCAGCTGTCCAGATGTAAGGTTCATGATATCACGGGTGCCATCTCTGCAGTCACCATCTTCCCAATCACAGTTCTCTTCTTATAATTCCCATCATTCTCTCACTCATGCCTTTCAAAACCCTTGCACTACAGACTCTTTTCACCTAATCAGAGATCTCACCTGGTACTATCACCATGTTGTGGGTTCAAGCAAAGTCTTCTATAAAATCTAAGTCAAAAGATTTCCTGTAATGAGCAAGGTTTTCTTGGTGCCCCAGATTTTGGGAAATTGAGTTCACAAACATGCCTTCTAAAGTGATGTTTAAACATAACTTCATAAAATGTTCTGCAGTCTATAAAGATAGTTGTTTTAGGTGGGGAGTTAATTCAGAAATGTGGTCTCACATAATTTTTTGTAAGACAAAAATTCCAATGACATAAGTTTACAAATTACTATTTTTGACTGTATTCAGTGTAGTTACTAGTACCACTGTAGGTAGAAACTGACTTGACTCCTGTATATGTCTTGATCATTTTTAACCATAATTCACTTTTAACTATAATGCATTTCAAGACTCTGGGGAATTTCTTGAAAACACACACACCAGAAAGATTGATTCCATATAATCCCAAAATCTCCAGTAAAAAGTGGCAGTTATGGTGCCACACATGTACACAAACTGACAAGATAACTCTGGATATACCTTCTTTTTTTTTTTTTTTTTTTTTTTTAAATTTTTATTTTAAACCCTTAACTTCTGTGTATTGACTTTATAGGTAGAAGATTGGTAAGGGTAGGCAATGGGGGTCAAGTGACTTGCCCAGGGTCACACAGCTGGGAAGTGGCTGAGGCCGGATTTGAACCTAGGACCTCCCGTCTCTAGGCCTGGCTCTCAATCCACTGAGCTACCCAGCTGCCCCCTGGATATACCTTCTTAGAGACAAAGTGACACAAGTTTAGAGAATCTTAGATATCAGACACTACATGAAATGGGCAATCAGGCCATATTACAAGAACAATGGTTTGGAATTAGCCCATTTGTTTTTCACAGCTAGAGAAGGAAATTAAACCTCCCAATAGCTCATTTAGAAAGAAAGAATTGCCGACATTTTTAGCTAATTACAAATGCTTCTGGGTAAAATAACTACAGAAGTCTGAAGGGTGTAGCAAGTTTTATCCCATGTCAAACTACTATCCACAAATCCAATCTGCTGTTCTTATTCATATACAACTCAATCTATAACAGTTATGAGCTAGTTTACAATTCTAATATAGAATTTTAAAAGTTGGTTTTAAATATTTAGTTTGGACAAAATCTGGATAAGCCTTCTCTTGATCCCCCTTATCATAGAACCTTCCCCCTGTTATCTCTAATTTATTCTAGCCATATTTTGTTTGTACATAATTGTTTCTCTGTTGTCTCCACCATTAGACTGTGAGCTCCTTAAGAAGAGGAGAAGGAGTCTTTTACTTTTCTTGTATCTTCCATGATTATTATAGTTCCTAATACATAGTAATCAGTGCTCAAAAAATGCTAGTTGATTGTCTTCTTTAGATGGAAAAACAGTTTCTGAAAACTCAGGTTAAGTGAGGAATTTTGAGAATTCAAGTGTTGCTAGGATCATATTGTTCAGATAAACTAAAAGAATTGTTATTGTAGGAAAATTTCAAACTATGTCTGACTAGCAAACACCATCACTATCATGGGCCTCTGAAACTGTAGGGAAGACACATGGACATCAGACAGAATCGACTGGGAGTTTTCTGGTAACTCCTAAATATTAATAGAGAAAATGGAGGCCTTTTCTTTGCTTGACTGGGAAATAACCAGAGGACTTGAGTAAAATGCTAAGATAATCAAGTAAAATGCATTTTTATACCAAAAGTTATTTTCTAACCAAAAATAAATGCTTTTAAACAATAAGCTAGGATTTAAAGCTGATAATGGAAAAAAATGGAATCTCTAGATTTGCACAGGCTAAATTCAATCTGTAGCTATCTCACAAATCACTTTTTTTTTGTTTGTTTCATATTCCAATGCAGCATTTTCCCAGAGACCATTAGAATATAATTTATTTCAAAGTCTTTTTATTTTTTTTAAACCCTTACTTTCTGTCTTAGAAACAACTCTAAGACAAAAGGGCAAGGACTCACAGCTAGGAAGTGTCTGAAGCCAGATTTAAGTCCAGGTCCTATCAAATCTTATATATACATAATTTTTCATTATAATAATTAAATAACAATAGTTAGCATTTTGTAGCACTTATTATGTGATAAGCACCGTGCTAAGTGCTTTACAAATATCATCTCATTTGATCCTAGCAGATAAATTCTATTATTATTCCCATTTCACAGTTGAGGAAACTGAGGTAAACAGAAGTGTAAGTGTCATGCCCAAGGTCACCTAGTTAGCAAATGTCTGAAGCTGGAAATGAACTCAGGTTTGTGGAAAGAATACTGTAAATATAATAATTGCATTTATACCTTGTTCCCAGGTCAGCCCTAGACCTGCTTTGTAATATTGGATAGATCATCTAACTTCTGGTAGCATTATGAATACTAAATATAAGTAAACTATCTGAAGCCTTCCAAGAAACTAGTGATTTAATTTTTCATGGGGAAAATAATTAATCATTAGTATCAACAACTGAACAACCATTAAAACATAGCTTTGATATTTCAAAATCCAATAAAATTATAAAAAATATGTTAAATACATTTAGTTACTTGATTCACATTTTAAGTATATGTATACATGAACTGAAGGCTAGGAAAAACTTCCATCATTTACTGGATACAAAGTGGGAAAGGTAAAGAAAATATGGAAATAATATGTAATTTGTAGAATTTATAAAAATAATTGCTAGTTATTTTCAATTTCAATGTCAAGTCAGTCATATGCGGGGCAATTTTTAAATTTAAATTTTTTTAAAGCTACATTGAGAAAACAGAATTTACTATAAGAAAATATTATTAAATCAGAATTTCTTAGTTTTCTCTTTCACAAATGACTATAATATTCACTTGGTTAAATATGATAAAATGAAACAGGAACTAAAATTTTGGTCCTTTGATTAATAGATCAAATTAAAAGATGAATCTGAGAAAGTCATTCTTTAACAATATATGTCTAAATTAAATATTGTAGTTAAGAGGTATTATTAAAAAGGATGGTAGGTAAACATCTAGAAAGAGAAGGACTCACAAAGACCCACCATGGCTTCATTAAAAACAAATTAGGCCAAACTAACCTCATTTCCTTTTCTGATAAAAATCACTAAACTAACAAACCAAGGACAATTCTGCAGGCATAGATTACCAAGATTTCAGCAAAGCATTTGACAATGTTATTGTTGTGACTCATGTTATTCTTATGGACATGATGGAATGATATGGAGTAGATGACCGTAGATTTAGACTACAATTAATTGAATAGCTGCACTCAAAGATTAGTCATTCGTGGCTAGATATTAATATTGATGGATATCAACTGAGTAGAGTTCCCTAAGGACCAACATTTGGTCCTTCATTGCTTAATATTTTTGCCAATGACAGATAAAGTCATAGATGACAAGGTTATCAAATTTTCAAATGATGCAAAGTGGGAAGGGATAACTAATACACTAGATGGCAGAATAAAAGATTTGAAAGGAACTTGAACAGACTAACATGCTGTGCCAAATCTAATGAGATGAAATTAAATCACAGGTAGCTTATCCAGTACTCAGCGTAGTGCTTGGCACATAGTAGGCACTTAATAAATGTTTATAGATTAAAATTCAAGGGAGAGGACTCACCGAGAGCAGTTCACCTGCCAAGAATCTAAGGGTTTTGGTGAACCACAAGCCTCTAAATTAGATAACCTTTTGTTTCCAAAGTGTCTCTTCAGAGGGGATAGAAACTTTTTACTATTCTCCCTTTAAGAACAGAGAAACTAGAAGTTACAGTTAGAATTATCACTCTAGAGACTATCCCTCCTTTTTAGTCAGACAGAGTAGGTCTGAGCTTAATTTGAATCTTTGAGATGAACTACAGAGAAGTCGAAGTGAAAGAAAGTGAGGAAGATCTTTCTTGTTAGAACTGTCTAAATTCTTTTTGAATAAATATTATAGAGAGGATTTTATGAGCAAAATGAAAGGAAGGAGATAGAGTGATGGCTTCAGAAACGCCAAAGAGATCATTTCCCCATCATAGACATAGAGAAATTAGAAGAGATACAGAGAAAGAAGATTGAAATATTTTCTTTCCTCATGAAAGAATTATAATCTTTACCTCACAAAGAGGAGGAACAGTATTCTTGAGAAGAGACTCTATTTGTCATCCTGAGTGGAACTGTGTTCTCTGAAGTCATATATAGACCCAGTAAGGATTTGAAATGGTTCTATCGACTTTCTTAGAGCTAAAATGTTATAAGTAATCATATCTTTGTTATTACACATTTTATTATCAATGAATTATATGTTTAATATCTTTGATATCTGCTGATCCTAGGAGATTAGGGATTTTATAGAGAGACAAGGGGACAGTTATAGAGAAATATCAGAATGTAGGTTTCCATAGTTTATTAAAGAAATAATATTTGATTAACTGGGGTGGGAGATCTAAGTTGATTGAAAAAGGCATGGGAATTTTACTAATTAAGGAAAGAATCTTCAAACATCATCCTGGATTACTCTAGGGCTTGAGAAAAAGGAAAATAACTTTAGAAACAAGTAAAGTAGTTGACCAAGAATTAGTCAGGTTGACTCCAAACTCCATAACCCTGCAATATAAGCAAACAGCATAACTGAACAGCCAACAAAGCTAATATAATATTAAGATACATTATAATCAGTATAAAACTCAAGAATAGGAGCTGGTAGTTCCACAATACTGTGCCCTATCCAACCACATCTGGACTCCTGTGTTTAGTTTTTTAAAAGAATGTTGATAAATGGAAAAACATTCTAAGTCAATTAAATGGTATAGGGAAGGGCCTTTTAGATCATAACACAAGAAAAATGGTTGAATCAACTATAGATCTTTAGCCTAGAAGAAAAGATTCAGAAGGGCTCTCTAGAAGCACCTAGTAAGTAGTGTGGTAGAAAGAGCCATGGGCTGGAAATCTGGAAGATCTGGGTTCAAATCCGATCTCAGACACTTACTGTTCGACCCTTGGTGATTCACTTAACCTCTGGTTGCTTCCATTTCTCAAGAAGTAAAATAGCAATAATTACAGTACCTACCTCTCAGAAGAGTTGTTACAAGGATCAAATGAGATAAAATTTCTATTAAAAAATATCCAGACTATTAGCACAATGCCTATCTCATAGTAAACACTCTATAAATGCTTATGGTTTCTCCCTTCTCTTAACTGTTTGAAGATTGTCACATAGAAAAGGAATTAAACTCATACTGATTAATCTCCAGAAAGAAGTAGGATCAATGAGTATGAGTTACACAGATAAAAATTTAGGTTTGAAAAAAGGAAAAAGTTCCTAACAATTAGAGTTATATAAACAAGGAATGGGCTATCTAATAGTAAAATAATGGGTTTCCCTTCCATGAAGGTCTTATAGCAAATAAGATGAACACTTATTCAGTATATTGTAGAAGGACTTTTTGCAGGGCAGTGAGGGGAGATAGGTTAAAACAGATGTCTGCTAAAGTCTTCCCCAGTTCTAAAATTTTGTGATCCTTTTATTTACTACCTCCTCCAGAATCTAGCATCCCCCACCCGTCTAAATAATAATTTTGTTCCCTTAGTGACTCCTTACTTTCTGCCTATTAACATACACAGTTTTCCTCTATACTAAAATAACCTTTGAGATGTAGCAAGTCTCTCACACCATCTGTTCTTTCCCAATTCTACTCCTTTGACTAGCAAATGTTATTGAGGTAACAAGAAAGAGTAAGGAAACACTTTCTAGCTGTGCAAAACTGGACAAGTCACTTAACACCAATTGCCTAGCCTGCCATTCTTCTGCAGTGGAACCAATACTTCATGTTGGTTCTAAGATTTCCATCTAAGGGTTTTAAAAAAAAAAAGAGGGAGGACAGACATAAATGTTACAGTAGTTGTGTAGAAGTTAAAGTTCAGGAGGCGGGGGGATGCCATTGCCAGGGCTGGCTGATCAGTCACAAAATTAGAGAATCTGAGAGTTAGTGGTGACCTCATTTGCCATCTAGCCTAGCACACATATGAAAGGATTCCCTCTAAAGGAGGAGAACGAGGTGCCTCTGGAGGCAGCCCACTCTGCTTGGGGATACCTCCAATCAGAAAGTTTCCCAAGCCATCCAGCCTAAATTTACCTCTCTACAAATTCTCCTCATTGCTTTTTGTTCTAGGACCATACAGAGCTAGTCTAATCCTTCTTCCACCTGAAAGTTCTTCAGATGTGTGAAGACAACTATTATGCCCCTCCTCCTAAGTCCTTTTCTCCAGGTTAAATATTCCCTTACCTTATTCTGTGAAGGGATAGCCAAGGCCAGAAATAATCTGAGATTTACTACTATATAAATCTTGGCAAGGGTTTAATTATTTCACTATCTTGCTCACAAACTTTCAATAGTTCCCTTAAAGTCTAAATGTGTTGGTTTGGCATTAAAGGATCTCAGCCATCTGGTTCCAACCTTCCTTTCCAGTCTTATCTCTTTTGCCCCTTTCCTACATGCTATGCTAAAACTAAAAAGGACTATCTGCTCTATTCAAAATATGTTCCCTAAATTTGAAATACCTTCCTCAACAACCTCTGCCTACTGAAATCCTATCTATCCTTACATTTGATCCCAGATCAAATGCTACCTCTTGAAGCTTTCCCTGATGCCCCAAGTTTTTTCCTAGAGGCATGTTTAAAATGCCTTTATATCACCCTCATTTTCCTTTTTTTTGTTTTTTCTTCCAATTTTTACACTTAAATTTATAACTAAATTGTAACTTTGTGTGCAGCAAATTTATTTGCCTTTGTATCTCCCTGAACTACTTAGCAAAATGGGATGCATTTAATAGGTACTCAATAAACATTTGATGAATTGAATAAGTTCATTCTCTTAAAACATTGTTCATTTAGAGCAGTGTTTCCCAAAGTGGGTGCTACTGTCCCCTGGTGGGTGCTGCAGCAATCCAGGGAGGGCCGTGATGGCCACAGGTGCATTTATCTTTCCTATTAATTGCTATTAAAATTTTAAAAAATTAATTTCCAGGGGGCTAAGTCATATTTTTTTCTGGAAAGGGGGCAGTAGGCCAAAGAAGTTTGGGAACCACTGAGTTAGAGCAACTTCATCATTAAAGCAAAAAATAAAATAAAAAGACTGATTGGCTAAAAAGAGAACAATGATAATTTATCAACCACAGCTTGCTTGTCTCTATGCTATGTTTAGGAAAGCACAGTCCCTTCCCCCTAGGAACATGTTTTTGCATTGCCAAGACTTGTGTAAATGTTATGTGTCCTTCTTCCCACAAACCTTGGGCCCTTCTCTTTACAAAAGACCATTCATTCCAGAGAGCACTAATTAACTGTCAGAGAATTATGGAGATTTCGAAAGGAAAGAACATTGTGCTTTATCTAGTCCAGGGGTCAGCAACCTTTTCGGCCCTGAGAGCCATAAACGCCACATTTTTTAAAATGTAATTTCGTGAGAGCCGTACAGTGCTCACAGTGCACGCTCCTATAACAAACAGTGCTTGAAAAAAAATTGACTTTATGGCTCCTGCAGAAAGAGCCATATCTGGCCCTCAAAAGAGCCAGATATGGCTCAAGAGCCATACGTAGCCGACCCCTGGTCTAGTCCATAATCCTCTTCATTTTAAAGATGAAGCTGAAGGAAATGAAGGGTTTTATTCAAGGTCACATTGCCATTCAAGTGGCAGAAACTGGAGAAGAACATGTCTCCTGACTTCCATTCTAATGTGATTTCCACTCAATTGCTCTACCCTTCCAATAGTTATCTGGAGAGGTTTTTAAACATTTAAATAAAGAAAGAGTTTATCACATCTATATTCTTGAAATAATTAACCACTTTGAAGATGGTACAGCTAATTCTCAATTGTCTAGAACCTGCTCTTCAAGTTTGTTGATTTTAGTAGAGCCTTCTTCCTTTTCCTTCTAGTGGCCTTGACTTTATACTATCTTACTAATCATTAGCATCTTTATCAAAAGATAGAAAAGGAGGGAGAAGAAGAATCAGATGAAAAAAACTGGCAAAATCTATGTTTCTGGATTCTTTAAATTTCAATTATTTTCATTAACAAGTACAATGAAAATTTACTAGATATAGAAAAATTACATCCCCTTTTAAATGTCTTTTTTTAAGAGAGGCATCTAAATTGATTACCAGTCACCAAAGGGACAGATCTGATTGAACCTAGAAGGATAAGTTATATTTCTATCCTGCTAAAAATAGCAACATGAAAAACCACGAATTAGGGTTGTTAAAATAATGAAAAACAGGTAAGCTTGTTTCCACATACAATTACACAGCTGTTAAGAAAGCAAAACACAAATGCAAGCATTTCCCCTCATTTCACTGATGTTTCATTGATACTGTGACATTAAATTATCCAGATTATTTTATAAATAAGTAAAGGACTTTCTAGCTACAATTAAAAATATAGTAAAAAAAAAATCTTGGGACCAATCTTGCTCTTGGTGAACAGATAAAATTTTCAAAAGGCAAAGTCTAGCATACAGAGACTTGGTACATAATACCATGAAGCCAGACCCCTTTTCAAACCATTATACTGAAGAGATCATGTTATACCAACATTGGAAAGTGATTATAAAATTCCAATTTAAATTTTGCCCATGCATTGTGATAAGGCATATGTCTCTTTTATCTACTTCCTTATTCTTCTTCCCCAAGGGCTATAACATTAAGGGCTAAGATATAGCAGACAATATTGTCACCTTCACTCTATGAATTGAAGCTATGAAAAGTAAAAGCAAAAAAATACATAATGCATTACTGTGTTTCCTGATAGGTGATAGATAGATTATTTATTATAAAATAATATTAACCATTAGAAAAGAGTAGCTTTTCTGACAGAAACACAGGAACTTCATGTCAATTCCCAGAATAATTCCTGGCTTACATTCATTTGGAGGGTCTCAAAAATAAACAAGTACTATTGATTCATATCACATTGTGGTTAGCCAAAATCCCTAAATTTTATTCACATATACAAACCAAGATATAAAACCTGCCTAGTGTGACTCTCTGCCTTTGCCATTTCCCATCTCACAGCTATTGTTGGTACTTAAGAACCACCTTCACATACCTTGGGCCAGTCTAATCCCATGGCAAGAGAAATATGAGACTTCCAGGATGAGTGGTTCCCAAACTCATCTTCAAAGCTGACTTAATATTGGCCTACTCTGATCTTCTCCTTGGTTCTAGTTACATGACTTTCATGAGGTTTTTCAAAACATTCAATGATCATGTAACCCAGACTGGATTGCTTGCCATCTCCAGGAAAGGAGGAAGAAAAGAAGAGAGGGAGGGAAACAATTTGGATCATATAACTTCAGAAAATTTACATGGAAATTTATTGTCATATGTAATTGGTAAAATAAAATGTCTTTATAATAAAAAAAAGAATAAATTCCATCTCTCAGTAAAAATGTATTAAGCACAAAAAGAAAACCCAACACAAAAGAACCAGCACCTTTCAGCTCTTTTCCTGAAGAAAGCATTCATGATACATAGGCATGAGGCTTTTCTTCTGTCTAGAAATCTTTTGTCTATTTTCTTACTCCTGACTAATGCTATCCAATATATTTTTTGACATTTTGCTTTATGATCACCTTTTCATCAAAGTCTTAAAATGTATAGAGTTTTATTTAGTTCTTCCTAGAATTTCTCTTACAGCAAAAGATTTGATGCACACAGAGGGGCAGCTAAGGTGGCTCAGTGGTTCAAGAGATAGGTCTGGAAATGGAAGGTCCTCAGATCAGTTTTGGTCTCCTAGCTATGCAACTCTGGGCAAGTCACTTAACCTCCATTACCTAGCCCTTACTACTACTCTGCCTTAGAACAATACATATATTGATTCTCAGACAGAAGGTAAAGGTTAAAAAAAAAAAAAGATTTGATGCACAGGATGCAATTATCTTTATAGTGATCATTTTGCAAATGATGATCATATGACCAAGTTGTAGGCAGTTAGAGGTCAAGTGAATTGACTACTGGACTTGTAAAATTTGAGTTCAAATCCTGCCTGAGAAAATTACTAGTTACATAATCCTAAATAAACTACTTAATCCCCTGCTTCAATTTCCTCATCTGTAAAACAAGAGAATACACTTACTTTGCAGGGTTGTTGTAAAGATCAAATGATATAACATGTAAAGTGCTTTGAAAACTTTATAACACTATATAATAATTTATTATTATCCTATGAAATAATATCTCTTCATTCCATTGGATGCATGATAAAGTCAACTTTGTCAGTTCCCTTTATTTGCTTCTCCAAGAAACTCTTGTGGGTTTCATTAAAACAGACACATTAAAATTAATGATTCGGGAATTTTGTAAAATAAAAATTTTAAAGATTCTAATATGGAGAAAGATTGAAATCAGTCTCCTCAAACTTTCCTTTCCACTCTAAGATTCTATGTCTTTACCTTCTGCCTGACTGTAAAAAATCTTGGCAGAAAAGACAAGACAAAATAAGGCAAAAGAGTTCATGAACTCTAGCTATTTAGTACAGGCTTAAAAAAAAATTCAAACTTGCCTGAGCCGTATTTATCCAACAATATTTTAATTGGGCTTTACTCTAGACTAGTGCAAAGATGAAGAGCTTTCTTTTGCTTTATCACTGTCCTCTGACTTCAGAAAATGCTGATCAATTAACTGTTCTAAACACTCAACAATTAAAATTTTTCTTTTCTAAAAAAACCGTTTTTCCCAGTGGTAAAAGGAAAGTACTGAAATTTCTGCCCTAAGCAGTGCCATTTTTAGAGAGTACGCCAGATCTGGAAAAGCAAAAGCTAGATACCCTGCCATAATAAAACTGGTTGGTTGGACAGGGAAAGGAAGAAATGGCTAACTGTATGACACTATTTTCCCTTTATTCTCCTCCTATCTGAACTTCTCCATTAATCTTCAACCAAATGCTTTCTACTATAGTTCCATTCACTGGTTCCTGGATTTCCTCACCTGAGTACACATTGTTAACATGCCCCCGGCCCCACTAGCTTTTTGTGTTTCCTCTACTTTTCCATGGTCACAATCCAATCACATCCAACTTCACCTCAGTAATACCATTAAGATGAGATTTTGTTGTCTAAACTTTGTTGTTTATAGGCATTAAATATCTCTTACTCTGGAATAAAATGACATAGTTATTTTGTGGGATTCAGATTTGAGGGTACACTAAGCTCAAGAGTACAGATCTCAATAGATTTGGGGGTGCATCAACAAGCTGGAAGTTAGGGGCTTTTCCCTCTTCCAACAGCATTAATACAAATATTTATTACAAGGATTAATCATCCTTCCATTTCAGATTTTAATACTGGCCTCAAAGAATGGTATCCATGGTGACCGCCCCTGCTACCATTATCATAAACACTAAAGAATTATAAACATTAGATTTAGAAAAGGCCTGCTTAATAACTAGCTTCACTCTTCTAGTCCAAACACGCTCATGGCCATAGCACTCTGCAGTTCATAGGCTCTGGAAAATGGCAGCAAATCATGAAACTACTACAAAAACTGTGAAGGAAAACTCCCAAAGGAAGGAAGCCTTCTCACAACACAAGAGCAAGGCAGCCACAGAACAGTACATCATGTATCAGGCATTGGCTATCCCTGAGGCTAAGGTGGTATCTTCCACTTCCACTAATGGGATGTTCCAACTCAAACCTAATTGGTTTTTAAAAATATTTTAGTTGAGCAACTTAACAGCAGAGAATAGTGGTGCAATTAGAGAAGTTTTGAGACCTTGGCAGAGCCAAAAAGAGCATGAAGAATCCACAACCATTTTCTAGCACTTAGGACAGTGCCTGCCACATAGTAAGCATTTAGTAAATGTTTATTGTTGTTGCCCTCCACGTGTCTGATCTAACAAGTAGGAGAATCCAGGAAGGCCTGATAAAAAAAGTTGTATTGTCATAGAAAACTAAGAATGGAAGTTCTTTTGAGGTTCCAGGAGAATATCAATACCAAAGCATTTTTTAAAAAAGAACTTCTTTAATTTGTAGCATGTCTCAATCTCTAAGGAAATATGACATAATTAATTATCTTGGCTCAAGTGTTTGAAGCCCAAAACATCGGAGGATAACATTTATCAAATTTCATTCTGATCCCTGAAGTCCTTGGACTCTTGTCCATTCTCTATTAAAATAACAAGTGCAAAAAGATTTCCCAGGCGTCAGCTGCTATGTTTTCATAGTTGTAGCACTATTCATTGTTTATAGCATAAAGGAAATCATCAGAGAGATGTATAAGTAGAATAAAGGGTCACATGTCATAAATATCATGGATAGCCTGAGCTCTCCATAATTAACCATGCAATCAAGAAAACAAGAAGAAAGTTCTAAGTATTTTGAAGGTGGTACTTATGGTGAACCAGAGGATAAAGAGAGGCCAGAATCATAGAGGAAGGAAAAGCATCAATGGGTTTCAATATGCATTATTGGAAAGAAGACCCACATCAACCACAGATCACAGATCAATCAATCAATCAATGAGCATTTATTAATTATCTCAAACACTATGCTAGATGTTAGAATCCATATTTAAAAAAAATGAGACAGTGCTGGCCTAAAGAGAGTTTCCATTCAACCAGGGGCATGCAACGTTTTCATAGATAAGTAAAGGATGCATACAAAATAAATATACGAAATTGTTCTAGAGATAGGTGGGGATCTAGGGTGGACTACCAATTGGAATAATCAAGAAAGGCCTTTTTAATGAGGTGGCTTTTGACCAAAGCCTTAAAATAGGAACTCAAGTTCCCAAGAGGTACAGGTAGGCAAAGAAAGTATTTCAAGCACAAGCCACAATCAATAAACATTAATTAAGTGTCTATTAGGTGAAGGCACTGTAAAAAGTCCTCTCCATAACTTGTGCATAGGCATGGAAGAGCGGGATGAAACTTTGTGTACAGGAAGCCACAACCAGTTAATTTGTCTAAAGCATACACTGTGTTAGAGGGAGGTAATAAAAAACCAGCCTAGAAAACTAGGCTGAAGTTATGGCTTTAAATGAGGAGTTTGTAGCTTAACCTAGAGGCAATGAGCATCTACTAAAGCTTCCCTCATCAAGTCTGAGCTTTAGAAATATCAATTTGGCAATTTGGTAGCTGTAGTATTAGAGAAAGGGAGGAATTAGATGCAGGAAGATCAACGAGGAGGCTTCTGAAATGATCCAGGTAAGAGATGATGAGAGCCTGAATTAGAAGAGTTGTAATGAAAAGGAGGAAAATGGTAGAGACTCAGCAAAAGTAAAAGAGATTAAGAAGAGGTGGCGAGAATATACAAAATAATTATACAAGAAAGATCTCAATATCACCCATTAACCATGATGGTGTGACAATTGGCCTAGAACCATACATATATCCTAGAGAACAGTAAGATGAGTGGAGGTGATGGCAATTCAGTTGAACTATTTAAAATCCTAAAAGATGATGCTTAAAGTGCTATACTTAATGGAAAATTCAAGTGGCCCCTGGATCGAGAAAAGGTCAGTCTATGTCCTAATCCTAAAGAAGGGCAATGCCAAAGAAATGCTCAAACAATCACCCTCATTTCATAAGCCTGCAAAGTTTTGCTTAACATTCTGCAAGCTAGGCTTCAGCAATATGTAATCATGAATTACCAGAAGGCAGGCTGGTTTTTGAAGAGACAGAGAAATGAGAAACCAAATTGCCATCATTTTCTGGATTATGAGAAAGCAAGGAAGTTCCAGAAAAATATTGACTTCTGCTCATTGACTACACTCAAGCCTTTGACAGTGTGGATCACAACAAAATGTGGCAAGTCCTCAAAGAGATGGAAGCACCCCAGATCATCTTTTTTGTCTCCTGAAGAACCTGTTTGTGTGTCAAGAAGCAAGTTAGAACCAAACATGAAACAACTAATTGATACAGGATTGAGAAAGGAGGGCAATAAGGCTATATACTGTCACCTTATTTATTTAATGTCTATGAAGAGTGCATCATGGGAAATGCCAGGCTGGAGGAATCAAAAGCTGAAATTAAGGTTGCCAAGAGAAATATCAACAATCTCATATACACAGATGATACTACTTTGGATGGCAGAAAATGAAGATTACGAATTCTTTTGATGAGAGTGAAAGAAGAGAGTATAAAGGCTGGCTAGAAGCTTAATATTAAAAAAAAAAAAAAACCTAATCATGGCAGCTGGTCCTATCACTTCCTGGCAGAGAAAGAAGTAGAAAGCATCAGGTTTTATAATCTTGAGCTCATAGATGGTAAATACAGTCATGAAATTAAAAGACTCTTGCTCCTTGGAAGAAAAGTTATGACAAATCTGGACAGCATACTAAAAATCAAAGACATCATTTTACTGACAAAGAACCATATAGTCAAAGCTGTGTTTTTTTAGTAGTAATGTATGGTAGTGAGCACCACAGAATTGATACTTTGAAACTGTGGTGCTGGAGAAGACTTTTAAGAATCCCTTGGACAGCAAGGTGATCAAATCAAGCAATACTTAAAGAAATTAACTCTGACTATTCATTGGAAGGAGAAATATTGAATCTGAAGCTTAAATACTCTAGCCACATAATGAGAAGATGGAACTCATTGGAAGGTGGCACAGTAGATAGAGAACCAGGCCTGGAATCGGGGGACCTGGGTTTAAATCTGGACTCAGACACTTCTAGCTGTGTGACCCTGGGCAAGTCATTTAACCTTGTTTGCCTAGCCCTTGCCTTTCTGTCTTAGAGTTGTTACTAAGAAAGAAGGTAAGGATTTAAAGAAAAGAAAGAAGAGAAAAGAAGAGAAAAGAAGAGAAA
>NC_058134.1:181483700-181551462 GCF_016433145.1 Gracilinanus agilis | reverse complement strand
GAAAGGAAAGGAAAGGAAAGGAAAGGAAAGGAAAGGAAAGGAAAGGAAAGGAAAGGAAAGGAAAGGAAAGGAAAGGAAAGGAAAGGAAAGGAAAGGAAGAAAATATTATATTAATGGGAAAGATTGAAGGCAAAAGGAGAAGGGGATGGCAGAGAACGAGATGGAAAGATAGTATCAAGGAAGCACAGCTTGGATAGACTTTGGGAGACAGTGGAGGACAAAAGAGCCTGGTATGCTAGGGTCCATGGGGTCTCAACAGAGTAAGACACAACTGAATGACTGAGCAAGCGAAGTGAAGAGGGAGAGAAAGGTGATGTGTGTCAGATATATTCCAAAGATAGAATTAACAAGATTTGGCAATTGATTAGATATAGGGAATAGGGGTGAGGAAGAGTGGAGAATCCAGGTTAACATCTAGATTACAAATATGGGTGACAGGAAGAATGGTAGAGCTCTTAACAAACATATGGGAAGTTTGTCTACCAAGTTTTTCTTTTTAAAGCTCACAGTTAGCCCTTATTCTTTAATGAAAAAAAGTGGAATGAAGACAATAATAGATTTTATGCTTATGAGCTTCTCTGCTTAATCACATTCTAAATGAAATATCACTGAATCACGTTAAAGCTGTGCTTTGTTTTTATAAACCTAGCACCTACCACAGTGTTTTGCACATATTAGGCATTTCATTTTTGTTGAAGGAAGGAAGGAGTGCTTTTGGAGTCTAAAAACCTGTGTTCAAATCTTTGCTCCTTTGGATTTAGCCATAAGCTCTATTCATAGTACTCCAAAACCTACATATTCTGCCCTTAACTCTTTCCTGTGCTTCAGTTTCACATCTCTCTAGAAAACTATTGGATGTCACCCTCTGAATATTACATAGGGATCTCAAAGTCATTATGTCCAAAACCAAACTTATTACCTTTTCCCCTAAATCAACCTGTCCTAACTTTCCATATGTTTGTTAAAAGCAAATTTGCCACCCAAATTTGCAACCTAGATGTTAATATGGATTTTCCACTCTCACTCTTTATATCTTATCAATTGCCAAAGTTTGTTAATAGGATTTTATAAATTAAAAAAATATACAAGTGAATATCCATTTTGAAGAAATCTCCTAGCCAATGCTGCCTTGACTGGTGATGGGGAGTACTTGCTACAACTTAAATGCTATGTAAAAGTTAGGAAATATCTGTTAATTTATGGTTCTATAAATCTGTCTAAGAGAAATACGATGGCCTCTTCGACCAAAGGATTAGCCATTGCTCTTATAGAACATTCCTTGATATAATCCAGTGATGGGAAATAAGACATCATGTACTTTCCTCTTTCAAAGATGAATATGCCAAATGGTAATGGATATTGATGCTTTCTTTTCTTTTATTCTGGGACAAAAATAGACACAGAAAGAAAATAAGATACCACTAAATATCAATAGGTACAATGTGTGTACAGATTTGACCTCTTTTCTTATCATTATAGTGCACATCATATATCTGTTCTGCACATTGAGTTTATTCAAAAGAAAAAAAAACAATATTTTTGCATTATAATTGCTTTTCAGTTGCTTCTGATTATTTGTGACTCCTTTTGGGATTTTCTTGGCAAAGATACTAGAATGGTTTATTGTTTCATTCTCTAGTTCATTTTATAAATGAGGAAACTGAGGCAAACAGAGTTAAGTAACTTGCCTGAGATCACACAGCTACAAAGTGTCTGAGGCAGATTTGAACACAGGAAGGTGAGTCTTCCTGACTCCAGGCCTTGTACTCTATCCACTGCACCACCTACCTGCCTCTGCATTACAAACATAGAAGTTAATTTGGGGCATAAATTCATGGATACCTTAACAACCTGGAAAATGATATATTATTCTTCTTCATCCCAATCTCCAGAGCTGAAGTCTCTCCTCATGAGAGCATTCATTACCAAGAAGTTTGGTTAGGGACTGTTGTAAAGGAAAAACCTTGAAGACTGTAAGATATAGAAAGATCTTCTATATGCCTGAGTCCAGAGGGGGACTGCCAATTCTTCTCCAAGCCCAGTTCAAGGTATCAGAAAGAAACCTTAAATAAATGTTTCTTGTAAAATGTAGAAATTGGCCTGGATCTAGTAAACGAATTGAAAGTCCCTATTTGCGCTGGGTGCCTGGAAATTAATGAATTGATAAATAATGGAAGGTATGATTCAGTAGCTGTGCAAGTCCACAGCACAGAAGAGATTTGATAATAGACTCTTTAAAACAATGAAGAATGAATAAGGCATGAATTTATTGTGTGTGAACAATGTCTGAAGGACAGAGATAGAGTGAGACGATGAATGGTCGGATGAGAATGGATGTGGCATACTCCAGGAAGGGAGGGATGGGAAGGATGACAGAAACAGGTAAAAGATACAAAGAGACTAATAAATGTTAGTATGTATTTGTTGTATCTATTCTGTCTCAGATATAAATAGTTGTGAATGAGTGCTCATTTGGCTTATTTTCTTTTTTAAATTTTCTTTTATTTCTTTTTTATTGTCATACAAAACACACTTCCATGTTGGTCATTGTTATAAGAGCAAACTCATACATAACCAAAACCAGAAATAAAATCCTAAATACACTGATATGAAAGATAATTTCAACAGTTCTTTCTCTGGAGTGGATAGCATTAAGTCTTTCAGGATTGTCCTAGATCAGTGATGGGCAAACTACAGTGTTCTATCGGGCTACTGAACATTATTCCTAATCTGACAAATACAATGAGTAGGATACAATACAATGAAACTTAGAAAGAGTTGCCTTAGAAACAGACTGACAGATGAGCATTTCCTTTCCTTTGGCCCCCTCTTTAAAAAGTCTGCCCATCACTGTCCTAGATCATTGCATTGCTGAGAGTAGCCAAGTTTTTGCAGATAATCATCGTCCAATATTGCTGTTACTGTGTAAAATGTTTCTCCCAGTTCTACTTATTTTGCTCTGCATCAGTTCCTGCAGATCTTTCCAGCTTTTTTTGAAATCATCTTGCTTTTCATTTCTCAAAACACAATAGTAACCTATCACCAATATATAATACAATTTGTTCAGCCATTCCCCATTGATGGACATCCCCTCAATTTCCAATCTTTGCCATCACAAAAAGAGCTACTATAAATATTTTTGTATAAGTATGTCCTTTCCCCTTTTCTATTATCTCTTTGGGGTATAGACCCAGTAGTAGCATTACAGAATCAAAGGGTATGCACAGTTTTATAATTTGACTTGTTTTCAAGGAATTTTTTAAAAATTTGAAGAAAATGTATTAGTTGAAGGATAATAGGTTACAAAGTTTACAAAGCACTTTTAACACATCATCTCAATTGCTCCTCAAAATAATCCTTTGAAACATTTGATAGGTTGGCAAATTTTGTTTTCATCTAAAATTTCCCCAACATAGTTTACTGCTAGCTGGCTATATCTCCTCCATTCTTTAGAGATATTTTTAAGTTACTATGAATACAAGGGTTTGAATTAATCCTTAATAAATCATTCCTTATAGCTTCATTAAGCTGAAGATTTGAAAGTTCCTTAAAGGTCATCCAGTTGAACACTTTCATTTTATAAAAGGGGAAACTGAAGTCTAGATAAATTAAGTTTCTTATTCAGTCAGACAATTAGGAGAATAATAAAGCTGCACTTGATCCTTATTCCATGCTCTTTTCTATTAGACCTACCATGCTGTCTCTCTGGATTTTGGTAGAACTCACCCATCATTCTAACCATTAAGATCTTTCTCATCTTGATTCTATCATTCAATACAACCATCTTCTCAGCTTTATGCCATCCTAAAGCATGACAAGCATTCAGTCTATGTCCTCATCCAAGTAAGGCAAAATGCCAACCAAAACAGAGCCAAGCACAGCACCCAAACCCACTAGGCATTATATTACAATAGAAAGAACATTGGATTGGGAGTTAGAGACTTGAATTTCCCCTGTAGTCCTTCCCTATTCATCAGAGCTACCACTTACTCCTTATATGGCTTTGAGCAAGTGGTTCCAATTTCCTCTTCTGTAAAATATGGAGGTTGCTCTGGACCTACTGTCCCTTCTAGCTCATAATCTATGATCAATCCATTACTCAACATTATTAGATCCAATCATTCAAGAAACAGTCAAGTTTACCTTACTAAACTATCCTCTAACTCCATCTCTCCATTTTATCCATAAGGATAAGAATTTGTCAAATGTTTTTCTGAAATATAAGTATAACATACCTACCACATTTCCCTTACCAATCAGTCTAGTAATCATGTCAAAAATAAACGAGAATGAATAATTTTGAAAAGAAGAAACATAAATTGCCAATAATCACTTGAAAAAAAATTCTTGATCTTTCTAATAAACAAAGAAATGCAAATTAAAACATCTTTGAGATACCATAGCACACTCTTCCAATTGTCAAAATAACTTAATAAAGCAATAAAACTCCATGGTGGCAAGGCCCTGAAAAAATAAATGCACATTGCTAGCAAAAGTACCAACTCAAAGAATCTTTTTTGAAAGACAATCTAGCAGTACAAAGTAAAATTTACACATGTGCTCTTTGACCCAATAATTCTAAATGTGGATTGCATCTTTAGAATGTTACCAAAACTGTCATTTTCTCTCACAATATGATTAATCTGGAAATGTTTTGCATGATGGCACATATGTATAATGTGTATCAAATTGCCTTCTCAGGGAAGGGAAGGAGAGGGAAGGAGTATGGAACTTAAAAATTTTAAATGAATATTAAAAACTTTATTTACATGTAATTGAGGGAAAAATTAAAGTAAAAATTACATGTAAAAAATGTTACCCTAAACAAAAAAGAACTATCTTTTCAATGACTTTCACAATATCATTAAACAACATAAAGGAGCAAGGGGCAGGGACGGGAGCAGCCAGAAACAATGTACAACAAGAAGGGCATGGTTAAATAAATTGTGATATGCAACTAATGAAATATTGTAATACAAATCAGATAGAAAAGAATGGGAAATTACAATAGAAAATCAGAAAGGCTTTTTTGAAATAATGGAAAATGAAAAAAGCATGACTTTAAGAATGAAGTACAACTATGGCATATAAGAGGAAAGGTCAATAAGAAATAATGTACAAGGGGGCAGCTGGGTAGCTCAGTGGAATGAGAGTCAGGCCTAGAGACGGGAGGTCCTAGGTTCAAATCTGGCCTCAGCCACTTCTCAGCTGTGTGACCCTGGGCAAGTCACTTGACCCCCATTGCCTAGCCCTTACCACTCTTCTGCCTTGGAGCCAATACACAGTATTGACTCCAAGACGGAAGGTAAGGGTTTAAAAAAAAGAAAAAAGAAATAATGTACAAAAATTCTGAAAAAGAGAGCATATGCGAATGGGTGGACAGCAGCTTACTTGCCTCCCCTTTCCAAACGCCATTGCTCTCCTTACAGTTCAACTGTCCTTGTATTCACCAAATGAATGCTGTATAGAATGCTGGTGAAGGCTTTTTATCATCTATCTTCATGTAGTACATATTCCAAGAATAGTCAGAAAAAGAACTAACATGAAAGGTAAAGCCCTTCCTGACACTAGACCTGCCATGATTTTTGGCCTCTGAAATGTCCTCTGAAAACACTTTGGGTGGTATTGGGCATGTATATGATGTTGACCATATCCTTCCCCCCCTCCAAGGACCTTTGTGGGAACCATTTGATTCTCCCCAAGTTCCCCATGTCCCTGGGACCCTGATTCCTATGTTATTCTCATTCTATAATATGTTCATTGATTAGTATTTAACTTGAGTATTTGATAGAGGATCGTTGGATAGCATTCCCCTCACACAAAACCATGCCTCCTCCTAAGACCTTCCTGGACCAAAAAACCCCACAAAACTACAAGAAAGAATGGGGATCTATCATTACTATTTCATAGTTCGACTGAGCCAAGGCAGTAAACAGCAGGAGAAAAGCAAATCTCAGGCAAGACGTTGTCCCTGATGTAGTAGGTACAAATGGGAGTGAAATTTCTTTCAGGGCTCAGGCTGGGGTGACACTGACTTTTTTTGGTACATCTCATACCTCCTGATGAATATCCTTTATAAGAAATAGTTCCAAAGCATTTGTAAAGCAAACTCTGCCACCCTCTAGCAATGTTTACAGTTACAAGTTGGAATATTTACCTATAGAACCACATTCTATTAACTAGGGCACATGATGACTGTTTGAAGGTCTTTTGACAATACTAACCCGCCGAATCAACACCTGGAAAGCAAAGGCAGTTTGTCTGCATTTACAAATAGAATATTTGCACAAATAAGCCTTAAATCTAAAAGCAAGAGTGTTAAGTAAACTTGAATAAACAAGCTAGATCTTCAGAACACAGGCATTCGAATTAATTTTGTATAGAATACTAAAGCTTTTACTAACTGACTTCTTAGGAAAGAGTAAAGCAAATGAAAACCACAAACCAACAGATATAAAAATCAACAAGTATCCTTTCTTGGTACTATTTAGTCTTCTGATATTTTACTTAAGATTTTTAAGCATGGAAATAAATCAGTTGACCAATTACTATATAACTAATTAACTGTAATATTAGAGCTATCTCGTCTTCCCATTTTCTTTATAGTGGTCAGGGACACAGGTGTCGAACACCTCCTATGATATCAGTTTTTCAATACATTGGTTAGTTTTGCTGAAATTTTTCCCCCTTTTTTTGTTGTTAGGGATTATTCTATGCAAATGGAAAAGGACTGGGAAATGTAGGTGATATAAAAACCAAAGATATCAATAAAGTTTTCTTTTGAAAAGATTAGAGTCATCTAAAGGTGGTTCATTGTTAAAGAACCCCTATCTAATTCTATGTAGGATTTTGAAATATGGAATGTTTTAATGGTTCTGGTGTTTGGATCCAATTCTGTAATAGAGAGTATCTGCTTTGCCTAAAGTACATTCCTAAAAATTGTACTATGAAGAAGATCTTTATACAGGGGATTCAAGGAGGCAAGAAAAAGCCTCTAAAATCATCAAGCTATTAAGGAAGATACATCAAGGAAGGAAAAAAAAAGTTCTGCCTACCTATATCTATCAAGCTAGATACTATACAAGTAGTTATGACACACAAAGAAGAAAAGCTTTCAAGGCATTCAGAAATTCAAAGGAGATAAAATAAAAAAAGGAAAGAATAAGTAAACATATGGCCCAGAGCACTGGGAGGATAGAGATTCCTTCAATAGTAATAGAGAGATTAGGAAGAGGGAAATATTTGGATGAAAGATAATGAACTGGACATTTTAAGTTTAAGATGTCTACAGGATAGGGGCAGCTGGGTGGCTCAGTGGATTGAGAGCCAGGCCTAGAGATGGGAGGTCCTGGGTTCAAATCTGGCCTCAGCCACTTCACAGCTGTGTGACCCTGGGCAAGTCACTTAACCACCATTGCCTAGTCCTTACTGCTATTCTGACTTGGAACCAATACACAGTATTGATTGTAAGACAGAAGGTAAGGATTTAAATAAATAAATAAAGTGCTTAGCACAGTCTAATATATCTCAATGCTATTTATTAGTATTCTTACTACCTGGAGGAGACTTAATTAAGAGGGCAGCTAGGTGGCACAGTGGATAGCGTCAGGCCTGGAGTCAGAAAGATATGAGTTCTGACCTCAGACATTTACTGTCTGTGTGACTCTGGACAACTCACTCAACCCTGTTTGTTCTTTCCACTGCACCAAGATGAAGATGAAAGTATGGCTCAACTGTCTAAGAAAAGTGATTGTCAGGAAAGCTAAAACTTAGGAGTTGAGTCTGATTTGGAAACAACAAAAATCATTCAGGTTTGGGGGTTCTGATTATTTTATTTTGTTTGTTGGGCTTTTTTGTAAAACAAGTAAAAGAAAAAGAACAAAAAAATGGATTAAATTGCTTTTCATCATGGATGAAATTATAAATAACAGAGAGAAGAAAAAGATTCTCAACACATTATGCATTCGCTTTCATTGTCCAGGAGAAGATACTTGGATTGGAAAGCATGAAACAAGAATGGCGGCTAATGGGAAATTAAGACCTGGAGAAGTAGAGGTGCCAAGAGAGCTCCTACTTGAGTTTGATGAGTTCCAGTGAAAAGGCTGAGTTGCTGAGAAATTTTGGCAAAGAAAGGGTCCTATGACACTGGAGAAGAACAAATATTGGCCTAATTTTACATTTTAAAAAAATGAAAGGGAAAGAAATACTACAAAGTATAATAGGTCAGTGACCTTAATTTTGATTCCTAGAAAAATGCTAGAATGCATTGACAAAAGAATGAATATTGAGGGGGTAGCTGGGTGGATCAGTGGATGGACAACCAGGCCTAGAGACAAGAGGTTCTGATCTCAAATTTGAACTCAGACAATTCCTAGCTGTGTGACCCTGAGCAAGTGACTTAAGCCTCATTGCCTAGCACTTACCACTCTTCTGCCTTGGAACCAATACTCTGTATTGATTCTAAGATGGAAGGTGAGGATTACTTAATGAAAAAAAAAGAATGAATATTGAGCATCTAGAAAAGGAAGAAATAATCACAAAAATGCCAGTTTCATCAAGACAGGGTTTGTTTGTTTATTTGTTTGTTTGTTTTAACAAAGGTAATACAAGAAAAATATCCTTTTCTGACAATATTACTAGTCTGATATATCAGGAGAATGAGAGAAAGAGATGATAGGATGACAGAGAGATAGAATGATAGATAAAGAGATAGAAAGATGCACATATGTGTATATATTATATATACATATATAATATATACACAATTGACTTGGATTTAGTGAAGCATTTGACAGTCTCATGATTTTCTTATAGAAATGATCCAGAAACATAGGCTAGAGATAATGTAATTAGGTGGATTCTTGTGGGTAAATGATCTAATAGCAAGCCAAAAAGAAAATTCAGTGCAATTTCCTAAGCTGTCTGTGGGTAGCAGCAAACCCCAAAATGCTACAATCTGAAAACATTCCTTTAACAAATAAAGGAAGGATTTTTCATCTTCATTTATCCCCAGCTTGACTTTTATGTATTTAGTTTATATTCTCAAGTCCAACAGCTCTAAATGCAAATTCCTTTGGAGTCAGAAATGCATTTTAACAGGCCTGAACATGATCAGGATGGAGAATGTAACGTTCACGGCATAGAGAAAACAATACTTGGCTCTATTTTGTTTCTCTTCTGCACAGAGGAATAAATTTCAAAATGCAAGTGTAAGAATAAATGTGATTAAGAGAAAACTGAATCCCACATTAGGCTTCCAAATTTGTGTTGCAGAAATTATAGGCAGAATATAAATAGAAAGAACCCTGGATTTACACAATGAAATAAACCCAGTGCCCCAGCCAACCATATATAATTAAAAGTTCCAGAACAGTTTCTGTTTTGTATTGAACAAGATAATTTTCCTACAAAGTCCCCATAACAATGAAATCTATCCCACTCAAAAAAATTAGATGAGGAGAGGGTCCATATTTTTTATTTTATTTTTAAATGCTTACCTTCCAAATATAGAATCAGTACTGTATGTTAGTTCTAAGGCAGAAGAGCTGTAAGGGCTTGGTAATGGAGGTTAAGTGAACTGACCAGGGTCACACAGCTAGGAAATTTCTGAGGCCAGTAATGATTTCTTCTTTTTTTTAAAAAAAAAACCCTTATCTTCCATATTAGAATCAATATAATGTATTGGTTCCAAGGCAGAAAAACAGCAAAGACTAGGAAATAGAGTTTCTTGGGACTTGCCCAGAGTTACACAGTGAGGAAGTGTCTGAGGGCAGATTTAAACTCAGGACCTCCCCATCTCTAGTCTTGACCCTCAGTCCACTGAGTCACCTAGTTGCTCCAGGGACCATATTTTTAAAAATAAAACTTTTTGAAAATAATTTATTTTAGTAATGACTTCCTTCATATAAAATGCCCCCAAACGTTTCAGTATATAAAAGAAGGTGTTTTGGCCATTCTGGATATTTTACAGATTTTGAGGCAAAAAGAAGGACTTATAAAAAATTTGAACACAATGAAACAATCTGTTTGATATTAGTATTTATGGACAAAAAGACGTCTCTTACCTCTGAATTTCTTGGGAGGGTTGGCTAGATCGCCTGCTTCCGGATGCACCACACATCTGTCATCCACTAGCCTACAAGAGAAGCATATTTACAATATTAGTATTTTGTGGCTGAGCATTTAAAGCTACTAACTAGAAGTACATTGAGGTTAAAAGGAAAATGATCAGTTCTGTAGAAAGGGGCTTTAGGGAAAAGAGCATATTAATGCACTACTGGTGGAGTTGTGAATTGGTCTAGCCATTCCTGGAAGCAATTTGAAACTATGACCCAAAAGTTACGAAACTATGTATCTTGATTCATATATCACTAGTCCTATAATAATAACAATAGCTAGTAGGAAGACAGCTGGGTGGCTCAGTGATTTGAAAACCAGTCTTAGAGAAGGGAGGTCCTGGGTTCAAACCTGGTCTCAGACACTTCCTAGGAGTGTGACCCTGAGCAAGTCACTTAACCCACCCCGTTGCCACCACTCTTCTGCCATAGAACCAATATGCAGTATTGATTCTAAGATGAAAGGTAAGGGTTAAAAAAAATAATGGCTAGTTCTTGGGGGAAGACAACACACACATAGAATTATAGAACTGAAAGGGACCTCTTAGGTTATCTAGTCCAAATTCCTCATTTTACAGATGAGGAAACTAAAGCCCAGAGATTTTATGTAAGTATATACAAAACATGTTTGTGGTTGTTCAGTCATTTCCAACTCTTTGTGATTCCATTTGGGGTTTTTGAAGCAAAGATACTCAAGTGTTTTGACATTTCCTTCTCCAGTTCAATTTACAGATGAGGAACTGAAGGTTCCTTAACAGGGTTAAGTGACTTGCCCAGAATCACAGATAGGAAGTGTCTGAGACCAGATTTGAACTCAGGAAGATGAGTCTTCCTGACTCCAGTCTCAATGCTCTATCCAGCTGCCCCACAAAATATGCACTGAGAAGGAATTAGTAGCTATAAGTGTCCGAAGCTTCATATGCAAATAGGTCTTTGAGATGAGCTTTGAAGGAAACCAGGGGATTCTAAGAGGCAAACATGTGGAGGGAGTGCTAATACCAGAAACATCCCCACACTGAAACTTTTGCTCTGAAACAGAATTCAGAAACCAGAAATATCGATCTGTGCTACTGTCAGTGAGTAAACTCCAATTTATACTGAAATAGCCCTTTGTGTAGTGTCGTTGATGAAAATAGAATGAAAATATAGGTAGCCCTTCCCCTATGTGATTTTCCCCATCATGGTTTCAGTATATTAGTGGTCAGTCTTAAAAATTAAATGGACAACACTCAAAGACCAGCAGATGACACAGAAAGAGTTTAGAAACTCAGAAATACATAAAATATACACATGGTATTATAGAATACCAACATGTTTATCTTTTAATATCATAAATATACACAATTTCCTTTTTAAAGTTAAAATAAGTAAAAAGTTTAAGTTTATGAAAAGATTGTGAAAGCCAACAGATGACACCCAAAGGCTAGAAAGGTAGAACTATCTTAAAAAGTTTAGTAACTCATAAATACTTAAAGTATATATACTGTCACGTATAATATTACACATATAGTTTTTGTTTTACTGTTGAATAACACAATGACTAGCTATACAATTTTCTTCTTAAAATTAAATTTGTAGTAAAAGAAATGTGGTTCCACAGACTAATGGAAAGTAACAGTAGGGAATTTCAAAGTTGCTGTCTTTTTTAAGTCTTTTGGTATACATGCAGCATGTTCAGTATTATTCCCCTCAAATTTGTTTCATTTTTAATTTTCATATTTTTATTCATAGAATTTATTTACAAGTATCTCAGCCCCTCCTTCTCTTCCCTGCATCATAGAAGGCATCATCCAGCAAACAAATATATAGATATATACAGAGACAAAGAGATTACATCTTTTATATTTCATTTTCTAGTTCATTCTCTGGACATTCACAAATTATTCTTCAAGTATTAAATCTGTAGCTATGTATAATATTCTCTTGGTTCTACTTATTTTACTGTTAATTATCCTGGGTAGTTCTTTCCAAGGTTTTTTTTAAATTAGCCTGCTCATTGTTTCTTATAGTGCATCTTTTTTTCTTATAGTATTCCATCACAATCATATAGCACAATTTGTTTAGCCATTTTTCAGTTGTTTTTAAATTTCTTTTTATACAGTATTTTTACCTAACATTGGTCTTATAGCCTATGACCAAATACTTAACCCAAATTTTATAATAAAACATCCAATAAAAGAAAAAGAGAAAGAAATCATAATTTCTTGATACGAAGAAAGGGTCAAAAAATTTTATATGGATTTTCCAGATTGCGGGGACATCATGCCCCTAACCCACAGGATGTGAAAGGGATACCTGTAGTAGCTTCAGATTGATTTGGTCATCATGGGCAGACATTTCCTAAAAGTCACCACATCTACATGATCTAAGTTCCTCAAAAAGAAATGCTTATTTAGAGCAGCATTATGATTCTTCCTTGGTTTTTAGACATACTTAGTTACAGGTCTGATGCATTCACATTGGTTTACTAAAATGTGGTTCTGTAAGAGCTGCCAGACATGCAAGAAATTCCTTTAAGAGTTCTTAGAAGTTATTTTCTGTAAAACAGGAAGTCACATTGGGCCAAAAGAAAGTATAATTAAACTATAATTCCAAGTTCAGCCTGAAACACAGCAACTATGAGACTAAAGTATCTCCTAAGTATAAAACAATATAAAAACTTATGTAATTGAGTTATAAGACAAAGGGAAATTGTTCGTTTTCCCTCAACGATAACAGTAATAAATGATCAAGAGGTGGCAAGAAAATACAAAACATAATGACATTGTAAAGCAAATACTATCTTCGTAGCCCTTTTCACTACCATTGCCCACACACACACATACAAACACATATGGTAAAACTCTCTCTAATATGTGACATTATGATGACCTTTTTTTGTTTGTTTTTAAGTGATTTCATTTTTTATTTTTAATTTTAATAATAAATTTCCACATAAGTTTTCCAAAGTTATATGATCCATATTGTCTCCCTCCTGATAAACTGACAAACAATTTAATCTTTTTAAGACTTGGGATAGGCTCCTTGCTTCTGCACCTGTAGGTTATGTGTTCTTCTCGTATGCTCAATGTTCACTTAATTTCTGCACTTTGGTTTCCTCATTTGTCTGACACAAATGACACTGACACAAAGGATCCTCATGATCTGTGACCTCAGAGTTACCAGTTACAAGAGCAGACCTTGTCATCGTCCAGTTCTGAGCATTTTAGTCTTGAGAGTTGTTGGTGGCCTTGAGGACTGAAGTGACCTGTCCAGGCGACACAGCCAGCATGTGTCAGAGGCGGTACTTAACTTGAGTCTTCCCAACACAAAAGCTGTCTCTCTGTGTAGGATACTTGCTCCTTCTTCTTAGTTGCCCTGGGAAGCAAAAGTTATCACACCAAAGAAAAATTCCCTTAAAAATGACAATTGTACAAAGGATCCCCATGCCAATGTCCCTCACTGCTTACACTAATAACCCAGGACAACCAGGTGGCTCAGTGGATTAAGAACCAAACCTGGACACAAGAGCTCCTTGGTTCAAATCCGATTTCAGATACTCCCTAGCTGTGTGACCCTGGACAAGCCACTTTTAACCCCAATTACTTAGCTCTTACTGTAATTCTAAGACAGAAGATAAGGGTTTAAAAAAAATTAGTATCTCTCCCTGTCACCTATTTCTACCCATATCTTCAATGTCTTTGCCAATTGCTGTAGTTACTTTGAAAGAAAATACTTTGAATATCAAAAGATTAAGAAAGGGTATCATGGGGGAAATGATGACACCTTTGAATGTTTTTCTTTTTTAAACCCTTACCTTCCATCTCAGAATCAATACTGTGTACTGGTTCCGATGCAGAAGAGTGTTAAGGGCTAGGCAATGGGGGTTAAGTGACTTGCCCAGGGTCACACAGCTGGGAAATGTCTGAGGTCAGATCTGAACCCAGGAGCTCCCATGTCTAGGCCTGGCTCTCAATCCACTGAGCCACTCAGCTGTCCACAAATTTTTTTTTAATAATAATGACCTTGCCTTATATATCATGCTATGTAAGTCAAACATAAAGTGAAAGATATTATCTCACATTGTCATAATTATTTACAAAACTTTGTCCTCTTAAAATCAATATTTGATTCATCTCTTATTCATTTTGAGAATGAATATTTCATTGCAAATAATGCAAGATAACCTTATTTTCATAATTTTAAGTTCATTTTTCAAGGCAAAGCACAAATCAAACCTTGTTTTCATTTTTTACAATATTATGCTCTTTTAAGATTTACTTTAAGTGACCTTTTCCCATTACTTGTTATCCTCAGAAATATTACACATCACTGCTATTTCCCAAACAACTCAATTCAACAAGTATTATAGGGCAACTTGGTTTGAAGGAATATTATTGGGTTCCTCACTCATATTTGCCATTCTTGACCAGAAAGAGGAAATAGGATATGGTAGTAACTGTAATAAAGCAAAGAAAGATGTCTGGGATCTCTTGGAATCTCTGAAGGTATATGTTGTAAACTATAATGTGATTTGTGGTAAGTGATTCAGATGGGAAGATGTGTACTCTGATGGATGGCTGAACAGTAATGAAGGATGAAAAGGCATTAAATTCATGAAATATATGTTGAGCAATCAATATAAGCTGCCCAAATGGGGGTACATTCAACAAACTATGAGTAGTCTAGCTAGAATATGGGTACAAGGAAGGGAACAACAAGAGCAAAATTTGGAAGCAGTTCTGGTTCACATAATTGAACAATGAGTGAGAAAGATGGAAAGGTTGATTGAAATCAGAGCACAGAGGACCTTGAATCCCAAGCTTGAAAGAAGTCAAACTTATCCAACCAAAAGATGATTAGCAATGGCAGTAGAAAAATGCACAGACCAAAAAACAAAAATAGACTGTGAAGAAGGCTCTGTTCTAAGTCATCTTTGCCTCTCCAGTCTCTATCTCCACTTCAGAACTCTGTTTCCACCCCTGGGCTATTGGGCTATGATTAGTGGGCATTTGCTTTATGTTGACCAGATCTGATCCCCATTGTAATGTTCCTTCCATCTAACTCAGAGAAAAGTCATCAAATCAATACCTACCATTCCTGGAAAGACTAATCATTTGTCCTAGGTTATGATTCCACTCATCTTTCCCTCTGATTTCATTGGTCACTGCTCCTTTATATGCACTGAGCTAGGTGAGAACAAGGACTGTCTTGCTGAATTGGATTAGTATCTCCAGCACTTAACATAGTGTCTGGCACGTATTAGGCATTTAATAAATGCTTTTTTTATTCATACATTCATTCACCATATTGCCTTTCTTTCTCCCCATAGCATTATAGGCTCAAGAGCTAACAGGGAATTTAGAAGCAATTTAATCCAACATTTGCATTTTACAGATGAAAAAACTGAGGCCTGGATAGGTTAAAAGACAGCTTGTAAGTAACAAAGGCAAGATTTGAAACTAGATCTAAACTCAAATACAGTACTCCTTCTAAATACTGAAATGCCTCATTATAAGAAACTCACAGTAAATTATTTATTCATCCATCATAGTTAAGAAATATAATTCACATATTATATCTTCCAACTTATTTAAAAGCAATTCAGGAGGGGGTAGCTGGGGAGCTCACTGGATTGAGAGTCAGGTCTAGAGACGGGAGGTCCTAGGTTCAAATCTGGCCTCAGACACTTCCCAGCTGTCTGACCCTGGGCAAGTCACTTGACCCCCATTGCCTAGCCTTTACCACTCTACTGCCTTGAAGCCTATACACAGTATTGATTCCAAGACAGAAGGTGAGGGTTTAAAAAAAATAAACAAATAAATAAATAAAATAAAATCAATTCAGTACATGAGTTTATACAAACTTCTGAGTTCTCATCACTGACCAAACTTGTCAGAATGGTTAAAAAAATGTTGTCTTCCCAGGACTCATAATAGGACCTTTCACTGAAACCCTCTGGGGTTTTTTCTACATGTACAAAGCAATGTGATTATTTTCTCATTACTGTAGGTACTGGTTACAGGTATGAAATAAGTATATTTTTCCCTTAAGACTCTTCTAAGCTTTTCTTTGTGAAAACTACTGTTTTAGAAAATGTATTTCCTATTTCAGCTAGAGCACTGTAATAATTGCATATGTTGTCACAAGCAGGATCCTGGGAGTTAAAAGATGAGTAATAAAAACACTCAGCATTTTTTAAATCCAATAAAAAGAAACTTGATGCAATGGATATTAGTCACTCATCTTCCCATAATATGAGTAATATTTGGGTGTTAGACATTTCTTCAATTAGGCTTGATATTATTTGAGCCTACAGTCTTACTACTTATATATACACACACATATATATATATAGTATGTAAATAATATTTCGCTTCTATATAATGTGCCTTCTGTCAAGAAACTCTACAAATGTGATCTTGCTTTCCTCTCGTAAAATTCCTACAACGCATTCTGAGGGAGACTGCTACTTAGAGTGTCACAGATGATATAACCAAAACAGGGAAGTTAAACAATTTCTCTGTGACCATTTGGCAAATTGGAGATTTTAAAAAAATACCTGCAATTCTGAAACTCTCAATATGCCTAGTGAGTATCTTAGCTTCTTAAGATAACACAGTTATTATTTTCTTGTTCTTAGACATTGAACTCAATGAAATTACTAAAATCAAAAAGATTTTTTTGTCTGAAATATCTGGCATTATTGAGACTAGGAAGTACAGCAGCAGCCAGCCAATATGTTTGGGTCATCCTGTCATTCAGGATCTATTCATTATGTTGTCTCTTCATTTCCCCGAGTGAAACTACTTTAGTGGTATTCTTACTCCCAAACCAAACTGCTCTATTCCCAGCTCTCTCAAACAAATAGCTCTTGTAAAAAACTGATGATGAAAACTTTGCATATGTATTTAAGGGAGCAGGATTCATCCACTCCTGAAAATAAAAAAGAAAAGAAAATATTTTCTTAAAGTATAAGACAAATAATAATAACAGTTTGCACAGCAGGCAATATTCTTCCTGGATCCTTTCCTTCTATCTTAGAACTCAAAAACCACAGCAATCATAGTTTGCTTCTTATCCAAAGCTTCAGAAGTCCTTCAGGCAACTGGCTTAGGAATGATGTATGAACCTAATACTTATAAACCAAAAAGATGCTGAAAATAAATAATTTCCAAATTGCTCTCATGAAGATATATATACAATAAAAATGCAAAGTTCGGCTTCAATATGGGATCATTTATAATCTGCAAAAAAATGTTACTGGTATGTTTTAGGAAATTTAAATAATTGAAATAGTGAAAAATCTATTTTGGATATACTGCTAAAGAATCTTCAACAATATTAAGAGAAGTTTTAAAACTGTATTCCTTTAAGACCAAGTCATACTTCATTGTACTATCTTTTGTATGAAACCTATCAGGTAGTTCTTTTTCAAATAATACACTAGTAAAAATAACTAGGACACAAAATAATATTGTGCTAACATAATGTTGCTTTGCTATTTTATCCAGATTTCCAGTGAAAAACAAACTACTCTCTGTCTGCCTACCATCTAATTACCCTTAATTTCTTCAACTGTCAGGGGAATGCCAAAAAGTAAGACAACAAATTCACTACTTCCTTTTCTCCCACGCTTGGGATAAAAATGCCGTAAAACAAATTCATTCCCTAAAATTACAATTATGATAAATTCAAAATCTCATGGTGTGATTTTAACTATATTGATACATAACAAAATTCTGTTAAAAGAAGTCAGTTCTAAAAGTGCACATTTTATTACAAGATCTTTTCCCCATAAATTCTAACCTGTAAGTAAAAAAAAAAGTGTATTGAACATATCAAATTTATATATGTTTACCCTAGCATTTTGTTTCTACCCATTGCTGCTTAGGCTGTCATTTTAAATTTGATAGAAAATAATTTAGAAAGTTGTCAACATTAATTTTAATCTGCAATATCAAACACTCAGTCAGTCTACAACACTCCTCAACCCAGATCAGACCAAAATGTAATTGAGAAATATTTAACAAAATTAAAATACAATAGGGGATAGATAATATTTATATGTGATTTTCTAAGTCATCATGTGGCCTGCAGACTTCCTTATGTACAGATAAGAGGCTCCCATTTTTCTTTCAGTATAATACCACAGATCCTGATCATTTTTAAATGATTTATGCTTGGGTTTTTTAATAAAGATATTTTATTTTACCAATTACATGTAATAACAACTTTCTACAAAAGTTTTTGAAGTTATATGATCCAAATTGTCTCCCCTTTACCCTTCCCTCCCACTTCCTGGAGATGGTAAGCAATTTTATCTGGTTTATATATATGTATTATCATGCAAAACATATTTCTATATTATTCATTTTTGTAAGAAAATAATTATATTTTTTAAAAACCCCAAATAAACTAAAGTGAAAAATAGTATGTTTTGATCTTCATTTTGACTCCAATAGTTCTTTCTTGGAAGTGGATAACATTCTTTGTCATAAATTCTGTATCATTGTATTGCTGAGAATGACTAAGTCTTTCTCAGTAGATCATCCCACAATACTTTTGTTACTGGTTACAATATTCTTCTGGTTCTGCCTATTTCACTCTGTATCAGTTCACATAGGTCTTTCCAGCTCTTTCTGCTTTTTATTTCTTATAGCACTATACTATCACCATCATATACCACAATTTGTTCAGCCCTCCCCCAACTGATGGACATCCCCTTAATTTCTAATTCTTTGCCACCACAAAAATATTTTTGTACAAATAGGTCCTTTCCCCTTTTCTTCAATCTCTTTGGGATCCAGACCTAGTAGAGGTATTACTGGATCAAAAGGCATGCACTATTTTATAGCTCTTTGGACATAGTTCCAAAATGCCCTCCAGAATGGTTGCATCAATTCACAACTCCACCAGCATTGCATGTGTCCCAATTTTGCCACATCCCCTCCAACACTTATCGCTTTCCTTTATTGCCATATTGGCCAATCTCATAGGTATGAGGTATTATTTCAGCATTGTTTTAATTTGCATTTCTCCAATCAAGAGTGAGTTAGAACATTTTTTCATATGATTATTGATAGCTTTGATTTCTTCATTTGAAAACTGCTATTTATATCCTTTGATCATTTGTCAATTGGGGAATGGCTTACATTCTTATAAATTTGACCTAGTTCTCTATATATTTGAGAAATGAGAACTTTATCAGAGAAATTTGTTGCAATTTTTTTTCCAGTTTGATGTTTCCCTTCTAAATCTTGGTTACATTGGTTTTGTCTATACAAAAACTTTTAAATTTAATATAGTCAAAGTTATTCATTTTACATCTTGTGATGTCTATATTTTCTTTAATCACAAATTCTTCCCTTCTTTATAGATCTGAAAGGAAAATTATTCCATGTTCCCCTAATTGGCTTATGGTATCATCCCTTATGTCTAAATCATATACCCATTTTGACCTTATCTTGGTATAGAGTGTGAGATATTGGTCTCTACCCAGTTTTTGCCATATTTTTCCAGTTTTCCCAACAGTTTTTGTCAAATACCAAGTTTTTATCCCAAAATCTGGGATTACTGGGTTTATCAAACACTAGGTTGCTGACGTCTTTTACCCCTATATATTGTGTGTCTGTCTAATCTATTCCATTGAACCACCATTCTATTTCTTAGCCAGTACCAAATTGGTTTGAGGATTACTGGTATGATACTTTATAGTGCAGTTTGAGATCTGGTACTGATAGTTTAATTTTTTTTAGATTTGATATTAAATATCTATTTCAAGGCAGAAATGTAGTAAGGGTTAGGCAAATGGAACTAAGTGACTTACCCAAAGCTACAATGCCAGAAAGTGTCTGGGGCCATATTTGAACACAGGTCCTCCTGACTCTCTATCCTCTGTGCTGCCTAGCTGCCCCTGTGCTTGTTCTTTTATACACACAAACTTATCTGGAATTTTATAGACTTCAAATTTCTACTATGATGCCTCATTGTGGCATAGTGGTAACCCTAGGTTTTCGAAGGCTAGGCTAAGAAAGGATGAATTCTGACCAGTTCTACTATGCTGGAAAGGCATCAAATATGATCCCAGACTGAATCAACTCTTTGAGAACTAAACTATCTTCAAAAAAAATTCCTTGTCAATAGTCTGGCCACAAAGACATAGATCCTATCTATGGTCATAGAAACCCATGAAACAATTATTTATTTATTTGTTTATAATATTTTTCCATGATTCCATGATTCATGATTTTTCCCACCCCTCTTCCCTCCCTCTTCCTGGAGCCGACAAGCAATTCTACTGGGATATACATGTATCTTTGTCCATTAAACAATTTTAAAAAATGAACAGGGCTTAGTCTGTCCCAACAGGCCTTCTGCTTCTATAATGTCTGCGGTAGAGTGGCAAAGGATACTAAGAATTATTCACCTTTTAAGCTATCTATAAAAATTAACTATTGGTACTTTAAATGTGAGTTCTTTGTCTAATGACAAATGACTTGACATATTATTGAAAGAAATGAACCACATTAATATTAAAATTCTTACTATAAGTTAAACTGTCCACAGAAAATCATATGAAAGAAACATAGATCACAGGTTCTCCTTGGAGAAGCTAACAAAGAGGACAATACAATGGGTTTCATAGTATGCCCACAGATAAAAAGAAACATCACTTCCTGGGATACTTGGTCATCCTTATCTTGAACTCATATTAAGATAACAAAAGGATGATCATGAAAATGATTTCAATTTAAGAGTCAACATCCATTGCAGGCAATAAAAGTAGAATGATGGAATGGAGAGTACATTGGATTTGGAATCAGAAAACATTGGCTTGAATCCTGCTCCTGCCACTTCCTAACTCTGTGACTTTATATAAATCACTTAGCCTCTCTAGACCTCAGATTCCTCATAGGAAAAAAAAAGCAGCTCTAAATTTCCTCAACTCTCAATCTTTGATCCTTTGACCCTTGCCCCAACAAGGTTATTCAAGGACCTAAAAAAATGCTCCAGATTTTAAGTCAGCATATACATTGATAGTGATTTCAATATGGGGGGACCAGGAGAGGAGCAGGATGAAAGATGGGAAATAATATATAGTGATAAAAAGTACATAAAGAAATATGGTTCAAGTTTGAGAACAAGAATTTGTAGATTAACCAGAAATGGAATTCTTCTATATCATAAATCTTCTCTTCAAGGAAAAAGTTGGAAAAAACAGAACAGAATAACATGACAAAAAATAAATTGCCTATCCTAAGAGACAGGAAGCAACTGGTTACTAGGATAGGGGTCATATAAAGAATCAGCTATATCTGTGGGGACAGACAATTGACTCCTTGGAGCAAAAAGTCAAAATCAATATAAAATTAGAAAGAATAAAAATGAGAGGGCATTAAACATAGAATTCTACAACTATTAAATCATATCTTCATTTGAATATCTAAATATTTTTAAATTTATTTTCACTCATAAGCACTACAAGTTGATAATAAATTCTAGTCTTTTTACACACTTGAACTACTTTGTTAGGTTATAGTTTTTGTTTTGTTTTCAATTTCATCTTGGAAAAAAAAAGAGTTTTTGTGAGCAGGTAGCCTATGGTCTTCCTAAGACTCTGGCTCACATGAACCAGATCAAATCCCCCAAGAGGGTCATTTCCTTTCTTTAGCTTATTATGCCCTCACTTAGAGCTTATTACAGTTAATTTCCAAATACAGCTAAGGTATACTTCATGTCAAACTTTCCATACATATATTTTAAATAGCTCCATTTCCAGCATAAGCACTCAAGGTTACAATATGAATAATTGCTAAAGGACAGCTTTTATTTCCCTGCACAGATAATAAAGAAAATTCAAAGGACTCATGGGAGTCCATAAGCTGATAAAGAAAACACATAAAGCACTTTAATAGCCCATCCGCTCCTTTCAGAAAGTAGACTTCTGAACAAGCAATACTTCTTCTTTTGAACAAATTATTAACTGCAATACCAATGGGGTGGTAAAATCCAAGTCCACTTCATCCCCAAGTCCCAGGTTTCTTCGTTGCTCTTCCAAGCTAAAGGAACAAACAGGCAATCTTCTCCCTTCTCCAAGAAAAACAGTGTTCAAAAAATCCCCTTCCTTCTTTCTAAAAAACAAGGATTCCAAACTCTTGAATTTAAAATTATTCACAGTCCATTTTTATAGATAATTAAGGCAACTCCCAAGATTGACATTGCCAAGAAAATCTCCATTTTCTCTCTTTATGTCTAGATTAAAATCATACTGCCTGGTGGGGGCAGCTGGGTAGCTCAGTGGATTGAGAGCCAGACCTAGAGACGGGAGGTCCTAGGTTCAAATCTGGCCTCAGACACTTCCTAGCTGTGTGACCCTGGGCAAGTCACTTGACCCCCATTGCCCACCCTTACCATTCTTCTGCCTTGGAGCCAATACACAGTATTGACTTCAAGACGGAAGGTAAGAGTTTAAAAAAAAATCATACTGCCTGGGAAATTAAAAGAATTCTTTCTCTATACAGGAGGTTGAGGTACAAGAACACCATCCATGAGTTCCTTTCTTCAGCAAATTGGGAAAGCAAGTCTATTTCTGCCATATGCTTCTGCACAAACTCTATCATTGCTTTATCTGACTACATGTTTAAGCCTAAGAATATCAATGCTCAAATCTCCATTTTCTAGAATGTGCTCAAGAAGTTGTAGGTGAGCACATTTAATATCCATGTGCTTCTGCTTCAAGACACCTATTACCAGATCCATGAAGAGAAGACTATATGCACAAGCTAACCCCTACTATTACCCAATATATCTTTGTTCTACTGTGCTCTGTTCTGAGGAAGAAAGAGGCAAGGGGGAAAAATGTACCTTCTTCCCTCTCAGGAGAGAGGTTCATACCTTATAAATCAATCAGCCAGTCAACAAACACTTGTTAAGCCCCTACTATATGCCAAGCACATTAGTTTAATCAGAGAGCTTATCAAGAAGACTCTCCTTTTCAACCCTTTGTTATATTCACTCTAATTTAAATTGATTATTATTTTTAACCCTTACCTTCTATCTTAGAATCAATACTAAGTATCAATTCCAAAGCAGATGAGAGGTAAAAGTGAGGCAATTGAGATTAAGTGACTTACCCAGAGTTACACAGTTAGGAAGTGTTTGAGGTCAAATTTGAACCCAAGACCTCTTAGATCCAGACTTGGTTCTCTGTCTACTGAGCCACCAATGCCCCTAAATTGATTATTCTAACATAGCATGACAGTGTCTCTCTCAGGTAGCAGAGTATAATGTTGTTGTTCACAACATTTTTGGTTCCACAAATCCCTTTCAGGAAAAAAAAAGTGTTACGAATCCCCTGGGATATTCAATATACTATTTGAATATTCTTTCAGATGAATTCATTAAGTACTTACAATAAGAAATACAACTGTGGGTGGTGTTCTAACTGATAGGTGGTGTACAGTCTCAACCATAATAGCCCAATAGTGGGCCACCTGGACCTGTTCAAAATATTACATACTCTTATATGGAAATTTGATGGATCATTGGCAAGGTGGTAGATAAAGAATGGAGAGAGAAATGGATAATGTGGATAAAGAATCAGCCTCAAAGCTAAGCATAGTTAGGTTCAAGTACTACCCTTTACACATAAAGGCTGTGTGGTTGTGGACAGACAAATAGAATATGTAGCCAAAGAGACTCTGGACTTGGGGATGCCTCCAGTATCTGGGAAGCTTAAACAGTCAGTTAGTTAATCAATAGCAGGACAGAGGAGACAACCTAAGAACTAGCAGACTAGCTATGCCCTAGAGTTGATGAATGCCACCTACCAATTAAATCTCTCCCGAGATGGCCAGGAGTGTAAATACCCAGAGAGAATTGTGTTATATCACCAAAAAAAGCAGATAGCCCTGCCATGGAAAGATGAGTTGCCCCTCCACAGGTATGCCACAGCCACGCATGTTCTATAATTTAGTGTTCACCCAAATTCAAGTTTAGGCTACATGTGCCTGGCATATAGTAGGTATTTAATAAATGTTTATTGACTGACTGATAGGTGCTACCTATGCATATGTTCTTCCATATGCATAGCAGAAGAGAGAGATGGAAAATCTATCCTGAAGACCTTGGAACAGGATATTATGAACCAAGACGTGAATGATAGGAGCCAAAGCAATTAGCTTGATCTTTAATGAAGGACATGGTAGAACTCATTTACAGGAACTATCTATCTATCTATCAACCTATCGATCCACCTACCTATCTATAAATATAAACATATGAAATTTCATTTGAGCCTCACAACAACCCTCTACAATAGATACAACAAATATTATCCTCATTTATAGATAAGGAAACTGAGGCACAGAAAGCTAAATGTACCCATTGCTACAGGGAGAAGGTCCAGAAACTCTTCCCTAGAGGGGGATGGAGATCCCAGGATACTGTGAGTTCAATGCTAAGGGAGATGATGAGCAAAATTATGCTATTTATTACTTAAAATAATTGTTCTTTATAACTGGGCCCCAAATCAGTAGTTTCTTCATATTTAGTAAGAAGATAAATTACAATCAAGAAATCTGATTCCTAGAGAAGAGGAGGAAGAGTGATAACCATTATAGCAAATGGTCATTTTTGGGAAGGGAGCTAAGAAGGATGTTAAAGGCAATCCTCAAATCACCTTCCTGCCATAAAAAAAAAAAACCTCAATGTATCATATTAGAACTGGAAAGGACCTTAGAGAACATCCTTTTAGGGAAACTCTGATTTTACAGAGGAAAACAACAGAGCCCCGGAACTACGGAGAAAGGAACTTGCCTGACGTCATAAAGGAAAAGAAATATAATTCTTAGTGAAACTGAGGCTGAACTGAGAGTGGAACCACATAAACCTCAATATCATAGACTCAGACCATCAAAGCTAGAAGACATCTTACAAACACACTTTGTTCAATCCACTCATTTTACTGAGGAAGAAACAAAACTCAAAATGTCAGAGCAGGGACTAAATTGTAACTCTCCTGACTCCTAGTCTAGTGCTTCTAACCAGATTGTTGAAATTTGGCCCATGGAATCCTGTCCAGACAATCTGCTCCCCTAGCAAAATATGCACTTCATCCCACCACTAGATTATGCCTTCCTTTCCATAAAAAAAAAAACAAACCACCCTACTTTTTTCCTTAGAGAAGTATAATTGCTATTAAATGCCCTTTCTTTTTTCTTTTCAGATACTAAGAAGTTGTTCCCCCTCAGTGCCCCATAGAAGATTCATGTGCCCCAAAGCCACTTACTGCCACTATGTCTTTCTTTTTATTCTTAACATATACATTTTATTTGATTTTTCCCCAGTTACATGTAACAACAGTTTCCAACATTTTCCAAACAATGTTGAGTCTCAAATCATCTTCCTCCCTCCCTTTCCTCAAACCAGGTTGAGATGGAAAGCAGTCTTATATAGTTTTCACATGTGCATTTGTGTAAAACATTTTCCCACATTAATCCTTTTGTAGAAGGAAACTCAAGTAAAAAATTAAGAAAGTGAAAAAAGTTTGCTTTGGTCTACTTTTACACTCTACCAGAACTTTTTCTCTGGAAGCAGATGGCATTTTTGAGTCCTTTGAGAAAGTTTTGGATCACTATATTGCTGATAATAGCCATTATTCACAGTTGTTCATTGTGCAGTATTCCTGTCACATTTTCCTGTATTCTCTGTTCTCCTGGTTCTGCTTATTTTGCTCTGCTTTAAGTTTGTGTAAGACTCCAGGTTTTCTGAGCTCCTCCTGTCTATCATTCTTTAGAGCACAATAGTATTCCATTACAACCATATACTATAACTTAGTCATTTCCCAATGGATGGGTATTCCTCATTTTCCAATAATTTGGCCCCCAAAAGAAGCTGTTTTAAATATTTTTTGCACATAACAGATCTTTCCTCTTTTTGTTTTCCATCTCTTTTGGATATAAACATAGCAATGATATTGCAAGATCAAAGGGTATGTACTGGCATAGGTCCAAACTGCAGGGCATTTTAGATTGTCTTCTTCTGAGTTAGCAGACAATGCTGGTGTCTACTAGTGTTTCTCCTCATGCTGAGATTGTATCCCCAGACTATCTGCATATGGGCAATGCCACAAGAGTCTTGCACCCAGAGCCAGCAAAGGGACCTCTGTAATCTTATGAGCAGCTGATCAACCTCCCCTTACTATGTGTGGCTGAGAGCTGCACCCAAGGCTCATTGCCATTGTGAGACCTGCCCTAGCATGCTGGGCTCCACCTCTACCCCAGGGCACTCGATCCATCTTGCTGGCCTTCTAAGTTGTTTTGTGCTAGAAAATGACTTCATCTTGTCTTTTTGTGGGTTATGCTGCTCCAGAATTCATTTTAAGGCATTACATCATGGGTCCATGTACCTTCTCTGCCATCTTGGCACGGCTCCCCCTCCAATATCCTTTCAATACATAGCCTCCAGGGAAATATCCTCATCTTGTGCAAAAGCTGGCCCTAGGAAAAGGCCAATGGCCACCAGCCCTTGCTACAGCTCTGCTGCGATGTTAAGAATAACTCATTATGAAAGAACATGACTATGCCATAAGGAAGGATGCAGATAAAAAATGCAGAGAAGCATTGGAAGACAGAAAGTGACAGAAAGTGAAATAAACAGAACTAGAGGGAAAATGTAGACACAATTTGGTTGTAACAATGCAAACGGGGGGAAAGATGAAACCTCCACTGGATATTTCTAATGATCATTCTTGGCTGCACATTTGATTGATATGATGGTTAATTCTGCTTAAATGCTTTTTTTCCTTTTCTTTTTTGCTACAAGGGATCCCTCATGGGGAAGTGAAAGGAAAGGAATGGATAGATAGATAGATAGATAGATAGATAGATAGATAGATAGATAGATATAGAGATATATTTTAGGAAAGGCAATATATAAACAAAAAAGAGCAAAAGTTTTTAAGCAAGTCATATCTGAAAATAGGATTTAAAAAACAACACAAAAAAGTAACTGGCATTGGGGTAACTTCTCTTCCTTATTTTTTTAAGAGAAATGTAGCAAAAGTCATGTCATACTGAATTTCAGCCAAACATTTGACAAACTTATAATTTCCTGGAAGGAGCAATGGAGAGATGAATTCTATAAGATTAAAGATATGTGAGGGGGCAGCTCGATAGCTTAGTGGATTGAGAGCCAGGCCTAGAGATGGGAGGTCCTGGGTTCAAATCTGATCTCAGATACTTCACAACTGTGTGACCCTGGGCAAGTCACTTAACCCCCATTGCCTAGCCCTTACTGCTCTTCTGCCTTGGAACCAATACACAGTAGTGATTCCAAGATGGAAGGTAAAGGTTTAAAAAAATATGTGGATATTAAAATGGTTGGTCATCTGTAACCAAAGAATTCATGGGTCAATGTCAAGCTGAAAACTCTCAAGAGGAGTGTCCCAGGGTTCTGGCCTTGGCCTATTTCTGTGCATTATTTTTATACTATATTTGAGTATTGTTATTTGAATAAAGAAATATATTGCATGCTTACTGAATCTATGATTAAAATAAAATTCAAAGGAATAGCTAATAGTTCTTATGATGGAGCTGAAATCTAAAAACACCTTTACAGATATGAATCTGTAAGGTAGATTTTCATGAGAATAAATGTAAAAGTCTGACGGATGTTTTAAAATTAACTACTCTGGTACAGAACAGGGAAAATATAGCAAGGAAGTGATACAAACATATGCAAAAAATACCTATTCCATTATGTTTTTTTCTAAATTCTGACATCACTTTTTTAATGAGACAACTAAAAATCATTCCATGCAAGAGTGAGTTAAAGGATCTAGTGACATTTAGCTTAAAAAAGAAAAGATTTTTCTGGTGAGGAAAACAGTAACTGTTCTTTAATTTATTCTTGTTTTAGAGAATTGTCAGGACCATTGATATCCATTAACAGAAGGATTTCCTAGATGTTCCCTACACCCTGAAATCAAAGGTCTTGGACAAAAAAAAGATACATATATATACATACATATATATATAATCTTAGCTATGTACCACATAGATCAGTGATGGGCAAACTTTTTAAAGAGGGAGACAAAGGAAAGGAAATGCTCATCTCTTAGTCTATTTCTAAGGCAACTCTTTCAAAGTTTCATTATATTGTATCCTACTCATTGTATTCATCAGATTAGGAATAATATCCGGCAGCCAGACAGAACATTTTAGGGGGCCACATCTGGCCCACAGGCCATAATTTGCCCATCAGTGACATAGAGCTTTCTCAACTACCACTCCAGGGTTGCTAAACATTGTTAAAGAAAGACATGCAGTTTTGCTCATATGTTTCACAATAAATTCATGTTATCTAATCTCAGGTGTTACTAAGCAGTTTATTTATTCACTTCATGGTTGTTACCTCCCTATTGTGTTCCTGATAGCACTTGTCCAAGCCTAATCCCCCAATTACATCTCTTCCCTCTTCATATTCCTAGCAGGTAAAGAGACAAAATTCTCTTAAATTCTCTGATTTCTGCTTCATAATTTCTCTTTAGTGATATAGCTTCTATTTCTTTCCTGTCTCAAAGGAATGTGTCCATCATTTCCAAGTTGATTCCTTCTATCTGTGCCCTTGAATCTCCTTTCCTTTCTACCTCCTCCACAACCTTGCCACATCAATCATTCTCTATCTCTTACATTTTCAGTAACTTTTAGCTCCTCATTTGCCTACAAACATGTTTAAGTCTCCACTGTCCTGAATTACTGCTTTTACCTGACTCTTCAACATCCTTCAGCTACCTACTTTCCATCTTCATCTACTTTCTTTCACTGTCAAATTTGTCACATCTCTTCCTTACAGTTCATTTCTCAACTTTTATAATCTAACTTTTGTCCCTATTACTCTACCAATCTAGTCTCTTGATGGTTATGAGTGAACTAATTGTCAAGTTTAATGATATTTTCTCTGTCTTCATGTCTCTTAACCTTTCTGCTGTCAAAAAATGATTACTAATCACCCTGGTCCTAAGGCATTTACATCATAAAAATCTCAATAAACTATAGTCTTAGGCTCTAGCCTATAGAGTACATTACTTATTCTTAGTCATCTGTGCTGGTTGGTCTCATTAAAAACTACTATCTGTGTAACCTTGGGAAATTATACCATCTTTCTGTGATTTAGGTTCCTTGTCTCTAAAATTATGGATTTGAAATAGATGATCCCTAAGGCCTTTTTAGGTGCAAATGACTGTCATACTCAGAATTAGAAAAGTTCCATCTCTAAATCCTATGAACCTGTAAAATAATGGCCAACTTACCCACTGACCAAACAGATTTTCACATTCAATCCAAAAGTGAGTTATGCTTTCCCACGGCCACAGATAGGGACCCGGAATGCATATTCCCTTAAAATAATCATATAAATTATGGGAAGGGTACTCAGGTAGCCCATAAAAAGTGGTTAGACTATTTAGTACCATTGCTACTAGGCTTGTTCCTGATTTGATTCTGTACTGAACAGGAAAGAGGAAGGAGGTGTTAGGAGAGTGGAGGAGCATTAACAAAGTGTCATGGAGGCTGGAGTGCCTGACCTGATATAGCAGCCCACATGAGAGGCCCTGTCCAATTATGACTTCAGGATCCCAGACCTGAAAGAATTAAAGTTCGAGAGAGGAAAGAGGTAAGTCCTTCAGAGTATGGGCTCTGTTCCAAATGGAAGATGACTGGTCAAAAATGTTCAAAGTTTAAAGAGTCCTTATAATAGTACTCTATTTCCCACTGGAGTAATACACTTAAGGTCTGTGCTCTCACAATGCCTCAGGATCCTCATTTTCTTTCTTTCCTTTGAGGCCACACAAAGCTCCTAGCTCCTCTTGACTTTAGTAAGTTAAGTCCCAGAAGGAATGCAATTGATTGAATTAGTTCAAAAGAAGGTACGAATGACTCATACTCAAAATCAGAGATGCTTCTAGTGAGAAGGAATCTCAGAGGTCAACCAGTCTAACCCACACTTGAAAAGGAATCCCTGAAAAGTGGTCCTCTAGCATCCACTTGAAAACCTCTATAGTGACTCGGAACTCACAACCGAATAAGGCAATTCATTCTGTTTTTGAAGAGCTCTAGCCTGCTCCCTGCAACTTCTATCCATTCCTTTGAATTATGCACCCCTTCCTTGCCAACCGAAACAAATCTAATGAAATCCCTTTAGATATTTGAATGTGGTTTTTTCATCATTAACTTTTCTCTTTTCCATGTTACATATTCCCTTTTGGAACCCAAAATTATAATTTTCCAATTAGCATTTATATTAATAAGGATAAGTTAGAAACATACAAGAAGAGCAATCTCAGGATTCTCCAAGAGCACTGGTTCTCCCTTTGAGCCCAACAGAGATACAGCTAAGCTAAGGGGACACTCATGAGGAATCTCAGAAGAGAGAAAAGGATTTTCAGGGACCAGGAGCTAGGATTGATGCCAGTTTATAGCCAGCCTGCTCAGGTAAAACCTCAGACCTCAAGTGCACTTGCACCCTGAGCCTTCCATCTCCTGCTGGGTGTAGCATGTCTCCTGAGGAAATGCTGTGAGGGGCCAGACCAAAGATCTTCTATCTACCCCAAAGCAAGCACTTCCATCTGAACCAGCCTGAGACATCTGCTACCTCCTGCTGCTAACCTAATCTCAACTGGGTTGTGAAGGACATTCTGTGCAAAGAAGAGTAACCCCACCTTAGACTTCAGGCCTCCCATCTCCTGCTGCACCTATCCTTTGAGGATATAAGAGTGGCACCCCACTCAATGAATATTCTCATACCCTTCACATCCCAAGGACTCTGAAGTCCTATGGATCATCATTCAAATCCAACTGGACAACCCCACCACCTGATTCCTCATTCACAATCTCTTAATCCATCCATCCCTAAATTTCATCCTAATTCCACACGTACCTTCCACTGCATTCTCTGGTATGCCTAATCCATAGAGGATAAACTCTTCATCTGAAATCTATTCTTCTTTCGTTCCTTACATTTACTAGCTCTGACTAAAACTTTGTCTTTCCCTGAAAATACAACCTCTCTGGCTACTCTTTCCAGTACTGGCTGCACCTTCATTCATTCTTGGCTCACTGGTCAAGGCAGGGGAGTTGGAATATCCCTTACTCCCATTGCCACATCCAGGTTCTACCCCTTCTTTCACCACTCAGTAAGCTCTCTTTTTTTTGAGGTTCTTGTTATTAATATCAGCCACTCAATATAATCCTGCTGATTATGCTGGCTAAACTCCCAGGTCATTTCCCTTTCTCCCTCAGTGAATTTGATACCTGATTTTGTAATTTTTCTCTCCTCACCAATTCCTGCCTTTATACTAGGATACTTCAAACAACATACTGATTCTTCCTCCAATACTCTACTCATTTCCTCAACTTACTCACTTCCCATGATTCCACCTCAGATACACAAATGTAGTACTTCCATGTTCAAGACTTCTGGAATTCCTTTATCTAACTATAATCTATTGGCTTTTCACCTCTCCCTTTGCCTTTCCTTTCATAACCCTATTTACACCATGACCTCCAATACTTTGATTCCTCAATGCTTTCCCGGGCCATCTCCCTTGAATCAGCCACTCTTTCTTCCTCATCTTGAATCCTTGGTCAGCAAATTCAATTCTATTCTATCTTCCTCTCTTGAATCCTTATCCCTCCAATATGTAGTCAATTATGCTCAGTCAGCTCTCAGCCTTGGATCATTCCCACCATCTGACACCTTTGCTGATACACAAATGCTGCTGAATAAAGGTGGAAAAAATAACACAACTGTTTTGTCTGGGTTCACTCCAAATTTATATTACACAAGCTCAAATGGGCCCTCAGTGCTGCTAGGCAACCCTACTATACCTCCATTATCAACCACTCTCCACAACAGCTCTTCCAAAACTTTTCATGCCCTACTCAAACTCCCATGGCTCTTCTCTTCACTTTCTTAGCTAAGAACTTTGCCTCATATTTTACAGAAAAAAATTAAGGTCATTTTCTGTGAAGTCCTTCTCCCCTATTTCTCATCTCCTATCACTCAGGTACCTACTACAACTTTCCCCGCTCTCCCCTCTGTCTCACATGATGAAATGTACTTATCCCTCACACCAAGGCTAATGTCTCCACTTCTTCAAGTGATCCCATTCCATCCTATCTCCTCCAACATATTGCCTTCTTTCTCATCTCCACTTTTCCACTTATCTTCAATCTCTCCCTCTGTACTGGCTCCCAAATTCTCCCCTCACTCATACATACCTTCCCTATTACTGTAGAGGGCAACGATACACTCCCAGTACATCAAGCTTAAAATCTAGAAGTCATCCTAGATTCCTCGCTATCTCTTACCCCCCACACGTCCAATCTGTTATCAAGGTCTGTCAATTTGACTTTCATAGTATCATTCACCCCTTTATCTCTTCTGACATTGCTATCACTCTTGGATAGGCCCTTGTCACCTCATCTTGATTATTGCAATAGTCTGCTGGTAGGTCTGCCTGCCTCAAGTCTCTCCTTACTCCAATCCATTCTCCATTTGGTCTCTAAAGGGATTTTCCTATAGCACAGTTCTGACCATGTCATCCTCCTTCTCAATGTAGTCCAATGGTTTCCATTTTGGCTCCAGGAGCAAATACAAAATGCACTTTTTGGCATTCAAAATCCTTCATATCTTAGCCCCTCCTACCTTTCCAGGTTCCATATACATTACTCCTTGACACTTAATCTTTGGTTCAATGAAACTGTTCCAAGACTGTTCCGAGAATAAGTCACTCTATCTCTCAACTCCTAGCATTTTCTCTGGCCATCCCCCACTCCTGAAATGTTCTCCTTCTTCTCTGACTACTGAGACCCCTGGCTTCCTCTAATACCCAACCAAAATCTCACCTTTTATAGAAAGCTTTCCCCAACCCCTCTTAATTCCAGTGCCTTCTCACTGTTAATCCTTTCTCATTTATCTGACTTGCTTTTTATTTATTTGTTTACATCTTGTCTCCCCCATTAGATTATAAATCCCTCAGGGCAGGGATTTTGTCTCCTTTTGTATTCCCAGTACTTAGCACAGTACTTGGCACACAGAAGACAATTAATAATTGAAGTAAATTTATTATAAATTGACTGATTTCACCCTAATAGATTCAGGCCATCATTCTAACTCATCAAACAGTTCTAAATCTAACTATACAAGCATCTGGCACATAGCTCTCCATTACTCAAGAGGCATTTTGGAGTTACTCAAGAAAATAACTTTGGTATTCTCCATTACTTTGGCTTTTTCAAATGCCTTGCTAAAATCCAGATATATTAGATTTATGGCCTAAACTATTGGTATGAAAACATGAAATAGCATTATTCTAACATGATCTGTTCCTGATCACTCACTGTTCTCCTAATGATCACTGTTTCCTATCTAAGAGTTCACAAACCATTCCTTTAAACAATTCACTCTTATAATTTTACCCCAAATCAGTCAAGCTCAATGTGCCTGGCCTATAGATTAAAGAATCACACTCTTCCTTTAAAAAAAAAAAAAGACAAGTCATTACCATGTCTAGTCCTATGCCTCAAGGAACCCAAAACACCAGAGAATGAATACCAAAGGAGACTCACATCATATAAGACACAGAATATAGATGCATTAAGAGTCCCAGATTCTGAAAGCTACCAAAGATATCCCAGGGACGCAGAGATTAGGATCCAAGTAGTTGCTCAACACCTAAAATATATTCCAAGGATGCCTTATCCACTGCCATCTTGGGAAAAGGCAACAGAATAGATATAGTTCAATTGAGGGATGAGACTATCTGTTATTTACTGGCTCAGACACTGGGACAGAAATCTTTATTACCTACTTCTCCAGCTTTCTTGTGTTTTTTAACTAACCAGCTGTGCAAACTGACACCATTATCCCTAAAATAATGAGTTAGTGATTACAGTATCCTAGAAGCCCCTGTCAACTGGACCTTTCCTCATCCTATAGAAGGAAAACTTTACTTTCTTTCTCCTTGTGATATCTTCCCCCATTCTCTCTCTCTCTCTCTCTCTCTCTCTCTCTCTTTCTCTCTGCTTTCCTCGCCATTGCCCATTTCCCTGCCATTCTGTAGTGCTTTCTAGAACCCTCACTCTTTGTCTTCAAATAAGATAACATAGTTCAGTACTTTGCAAACCTTGAAGTATTATATAAATGCTATTATTATTGTCATTATCTGGTTAATCTTTACCTAAAACTCTTTGCAAATTCTTTACAAAGAATAACTTGTCAAATTGCAAATTGTAAGTGGATTGGAACATGATATGTGAACACAATAACTTGTGATATGAAGGCAGCAGGGAAATAAGAAATCTATTTGTGAATTACTGAATATGGATACATGTTTCCAAATGGAAAGTATATAGATCCTGGCAACGGACAGGAATAGAATGTGCTGATTTGATATAACCAAACTCAAACTGAAGAGTTTAACACTTATTTGGCAAATTGAAGCAGCACCTCTGTCTAGTAAGATAGCAGCACTTTTCATTCAAATTTTTTTTAAAAATTAAGCATCTTACCTTGCAAGACACTGTGCTAGTAGAGCACCAAGCCTGGAGTTAAGAAGTCCTGGGTTCAACTCTGGTCTCAGACACTTCCTAGCTATGTGATTCTGAGCAAATCACTCAAACCTCATGCCTAGCCTTTATGACTTTTCTGCCTTGGAATCAATAATTAGTATCAATTCTAAAACAGAAGGTAAGGATTTTTTTTGAAAAGACACTGTGCTAGGAACTCAAATAGTATAGATTGGCTGTCCATAATGCCTACATTTATTAGATAATGCACAGTCCTCAATTATAATTTGGCTTTGCAGACCTCATAATAAGATTCACTTTTTGATCACTGAACAATGTGTATGTGAATATGTATGTAAGTATGCATACTTGCATACATATTCTACCAATAATTGCTAAGAGTTATTTTGGTCTCTTTTCAGTCAGTGGGAAAAAAAGTGTATCCTATTTAGTAAACTTGTCTCTGAAGGTAATTACCCTGCTTACTTAGACTTACAGAAACTTTTTGCTTTTTATTATTAAACGATAACACTAAGAGGTATGAACTTTACCTTCCTACTAGTCCCCTTCTCCATTCGCTAATAAAATGCCAAGAATATTAAGTACAAGAGCCTAAGAAATAAACATTCTATGGGAACCACAAAACCTCTGTTTTCCCAAACACTGTTTCTATGCTTATCCCCTCTATGCATTGTTGGCAGGATGTTCATGTTCATTAAGCAGTTGAAGTTTTTCCTGAAGGAAAAAGCAAACCACTTTCTCTCACCTTCTGAGTTGAACTCCTTCTGTTAAAGGAGTTTTATGATAGCTGAGGTTTCACATCTTTAATACGGGATTAACAGTGGATAATTCATTCAATATCTACGCTAATTTTCCCAGTCACAAATACTAAGATCCTGACCAGCAGCACAGCTATAAGAGGAGCTGCAGTATACCACAAAAGAACTGCCACTCTTACAATGTCTTTATCATGACACTGTATCATTGAGACTCTTTGCCATCATCTATTTACAAAAACTACCAAGAAAGCCACAAGATAACCATTGTTTTACAAGATTCTCTTGGAGGCCAGTCAACACCTTCTCTCTTCTTTCCATTTCTACCCTTCCTTTTGGCTGCTGAAAGTAAAAGAAGCCTTTAATCCACTGATGCCCAACCTTTTTAGACAATAGCCTAGGGAATTTTCCTACATGATGTGTTTTTATAGTATCTTTAATGCTTCAAAATTTATTTGTAATGCATGATTTGAAATCAGAGGAGTACAATTCAAGTCCTGGATCTCACATCTATGTAGATCCTGAACATGTCTTTCTGGGTCTCCTTTTCTCACATTTAAAATTAGTTCGACTAGATGGCATTTAGGATCCCTTCCAGCTCTAAATCTCTTATTCCATTATTATTTTTTTAACCCTTATCTTCTATTTTAGAATCAATTGATTCTAAGGCAGAAGAGGAGTGAGGGCTAAGCGAAGGGGGTTAAATGATTTGTATGGGGTCACACAGCTAGGAAGAGTCTGAGTCCAGATTGGAAGCCAGAACCTCCTGTCTCTGGGCCTGATTTTCAATTTACTAAACCACTTACTCACCCTCTTTCCTCTATTATTAAAGTAGAAAATAAATTTTATTACCCTCAAAATTAAGTCCCTATGAGACTCCCTACAAATATCATACATGTCAAGACTTCAGATTGTCAGTTAGAGGAAATAACATTGGAAGAGACCTAGAATCACAAAAGCATAAAATCTTAAAAATTGTAAAGGACTTAGGAGTTATCTAATTCAGCTTCCCACAAAATCAGTAATTCCTTCTACAATATCCCCAATATGGGGTCATCTAACTCCTGTTGAATATTTTTAGTAGCAAAGAATCACTAGCTAAACAAAGGTAACCATTTCCCTGCTGGACAGTTTTAAATAGTTATTAAAAAAAAAATAAGACCATTTAGATGCCATAGTTGATAGAGTACAGGGCCTGAAGTCAGGAAGACTTATCTTCCTGAGTTCAAATATGGTCTCAGACACTTACTAGCTGTGTGATCCTGGGCAAGTCACTTTACCCTGTTTGCCTCAGTTTCTTCATCTATAAAATGAGCTGGAGAAGGAAATGATAAGCCACTTCAGTATCTTTGCCAAGAAAACTCCAGATAGAGTCACAAAGATTTGGACATGACTGAAACAAGTGAACCAATGACAACAAAAAACTGTTAGAAAGTTCTTCCTTACATTCAGATGAAATCCACCTCCCTGTAACACCCACTCACTGATGCCATTTCTGCTTTTTTTTTTTTTTAACCCTTACCTTTCATCTTGGAGTCAATACTGTGTATTGGCTCCAAGGCAGAAGAGTGGTAAGCGTAGGCAATGGGGATCAAGTGACTTGCCCAGGGTCACACAGCATTTCTGCTTTTTGATACTAGACAGAACAACCCTTTCATATGACACAGTCCTATAAATGTTTGAAAGAAATATCATGCTTCTTTTCTTCTCTGTGACTAAACTGATATATGATATATGAGTTCTTCATCCATTCCTTATATGACCTAGTTTCCAGAAATTCCTCACTATCCTGGTTGCCCAACATTATACATCATCTAGTTTGTCAGCACCCTTCTTTAACAATGTTATCCAAAACTGAACCCTGGGCTGCAAGTAAATTCTGCTCAGCATTGAATGCAGAATGGATATAACCTCCCTTGACTTTGTAACTCCTCGCCTCTATAAGCAGTCTTAGACGGCATCAATGATTTTAGCAGCTACATTACACTCAAATTCAGATCTAAGAATATTTTTAACAGGTTTCTAAAAAAAAACTAATGCCCAATCATGTTTTTGTCATTCTCTGCTCATGTAATTGACTTTTTTTTAACACAGATACCAGATTTTATATTTATCCCTGAGACCAACTAGGACAAAAGTTTAAGCAATTATCAGAAAAATCTTCTCTTCCACTCATAATAAAATCAAAAGGTCCAATACAGAAAGGGAGAAAAAAAGAGAAATAAATTACCATCTAAAAGATCTTGGGATAGAGAAATGGAAAAACCTGTGGTGGTTATTAAACTGCCTCAGACCCAAGAATCAGTCAAGTTGCATTTATTAAGTGCCTACTATTTGCCAGGGAGTGGGGATGCAAAGAAAGACAAAAAAAAAACCCTCCTTTAACAGAATGAGTTTAGTTTAGGCATCTAGAGAAAGTGGTTTATATTTTCCTTCAAGAAAAACTTCAACTGCTTAATGAACATGAACATTCTGCCAATAATGCATAGAGAGGATAAGCATAGAAACAGTGTTTGGGAAATCAGAGGTTTCATGGTTCCCATAGAATGTATTATAGCTATATAATAAGCAAAAGTAGACTAGAATCAGAAAGGTGAAAATAACCTCAAAAGTAATCATTTGATGTCAGCTAGATTAACATGAACATTTGTGTTCTTTCCTTTTAAATGTCCAGAAGAGAGTTGCTGGTAGTGATTCACTCTGTAGCCATCAGTACCTGCATTGGTAGGCCTTTTGCTTTAAGAGTTCTACCTCCTCTGAGAAATAGCAGTTTAAGAATTCAACTACCACTTCCTGGCAAATCACACATTAAAGAGAAGCTGTACCTAAGAGGAAGCAGTTGGCAAGAGAAGTTCCCTGGCCAGAAAAACTTCTGACAACTATAGATCAATTCCCATAATCATTAAAGGGAAAAATAACCCGACCCTGTTCTCAGAGAACTGGTGGGGAGAGAAATTAGATTGTTAGAGTATATGTGACTGCTTCTAGTTTTTAGCCAACATGATATCATGGAGTCTGAAAGTACAAAGCTAATACAAGTAAATAAACAAAAATTTTACATTTTCAGGTAATTGAGGGTCACTATTGTATCTTTGTTCCAACATTAAATTAACTCTTAACAAGTTGGACAGGCAGAATGTGCCACTTGCACCAGGTCACCCAGCTAGAAAGTAGCTGAGGCTCAATTGGAACCCAGGAACTCCCATATCTTGGCTTGGCTCTCAATCCACTGAGTCACCTAGCTGTAAAAAGTCCTAGACAAACATCTCCAGCAAGTTTGGTGCGTCCTCTATGGCAGATCCAAGGAAGAATAAGACCAACAACTGCACAGGATGAGAAAGCATGCATCCAGATTATCCTGATGGAAGGGAGTATCCACACCAGTAATATCACTATTCCTTTTAATCAGTATTGAAATCTGTCAAGGAATTGACTGTAAGGCTAAAATACAAAGTTTAAGGTGATCACATGATGCTAACTAACAAAATGAAAGTTCTTTAGTAATATTTAAAAACTAAAATAGACTAAAATTAAAATTAAAACCAAAATTTAATCAGTTTAATTTAAATTAAAATATATTTTAAATTTTTTAAATAAGATTTATCCATTTTAATTTAATTTTTAAATTTTTATTTTAATTTAAATTAAACTCATTTTAAAATTAAAATTCAAACCAAAATTAAAATTAGTTTAATTTAAATTAAAATAAAACTTTAAAATTTTAAAAATAAAATTAAAATGGATAAATCTTTGAAAAAGGAAAGCAAAAGGCATATGAATATATATTTGAGAGTATATATACACATATATATATATATATAGTCAAACTAAAAAGAATGGTATATCTGCCAATAAGAGAATTCATTTAATGTGCTGAGGATCAAAGGCTCTCTTAGGGTTTTTTAATACACAAAGGAAACCACTGAAATAATGCCAATAGTTACATATGTTCCTTATTTTATAACCTTTTTCTAAAGGCATAACAAAACAGATAGGTAGCTACCCTCCTGGGATATTTGAATATAATCTTATCAAATACATGGGAATGAATTACATGACCTCTGTTTGAAGGCTAAAGGATCCAAAGACTGGCAGAATGTTAAAAAAAATTGGAGGAAAGTGAATAAAAAGAAGGAAGCATAAGAATAAGGCAACTAATCATGCTTTTAAAAAGGCAAATTGAAGGTTTTCCAGATACAAAGTGTATTTTACAAGGTCACCTTCTAGCCAGTTGTGGCAGGAGTGACACTTTCTTGGCAAATGAATGGGTAGATATTTGCAAGAAGGCCATAGAAGAACCCATAATTTGGTCTAGTTATTTGGTTGTAAGATAACTAATAGATTTCCCTAATCTATTACTGAAGTTATAAAAACCTAAAGGTGATGGTCCCCTATAATATATTATAATACAGATAAATTTCTGGAGATGTATACAAGTGCTCATGCTAAGAAAACAAGACTGAAAAAAGGAAGTTAAAGAACTTTAATTTAAGAAAGTATCAAGGTAAGTGGCTCAGTGGATAGAGTATAAGGCCTAGAGAGATGGGAGATCCTAGGCTCAAAGCTGGCCTCAAACACTTTCCTAGCTACGTGACCCTAGATGAGAATCCCATCTGCCTCACTCCTATCACTTTTCTGCCTTAGGACCTTAATATGAATTCTACGACCAAAAGTAAAAATTTTTTTTAAAGTTCTAAATAAAGCAAGCTGCCAAGTTGGTGAATAAATTCAAAGGTTTTGCCTATCTTCCTTTCCACTGTTTGAATCCAAGAGTCAGCCAAGTAACATTTATTAAGCACTTAGAATTTGCCAGATACTGTGCTAGGTACTAGGGATGTAATGAAAGGCAAAAAACAACCCCTGATCTCAAGGAGTTCAGAGTATAATGGAGGAGACAACACACAAACAATTGTATGCAAACAAGATATCTATAAGATAAACTAGAGATGGTCTCAGAGAGAAGGCAATAAAATTAGGGATTACCAGGAAAGGGTAAGTAGGATAGGAAGCAAGATTTTAACTGAGATTTGGAGGATGAGCATGAAAAAGGAAAGCATTCCAGGCACAGGGGAGGGAAGGTAGCCAGAGAAAATGGAGTTGGAGAAAATGGATGTTAGAAGGCAAAAAGAAAGATATGACTCTGAAAGCAACAGGGAACAAATGGAAATGATTGATTAGGGGTGGGATAATGGTAAAATCTGAACTTTAGGAAAATCATCTTGACATCTGAGGAGTGGGAAGAGGCTTAAGGAAGAGGAAATCAATCAGCAAGTATAGCAATAGTCTGGGCAGGATGTGATGAAGTCTGGACCAGAATGGTCACAATGGCAGAGGAGTAACTTAGGGGAAATGCCCTTTATGTCATAAAGGTAGAAATGATAGGACTTGACAAGTGATTGGATACTGAGATTAGCAAAGAGTGAGAAATTGAAAGAAAACTAGGTTGTGAGGATGGTGGTGCCTTCAAGTGGCAATAGGAAAGTTATAAAAGAGGGTAGGGTTTGGGAGAAGTCCTATCAATTTTCTGCAAAAATATCTTTTGTGTGTGTTTTTTAAAAACCCTTACTTTCTGTCTTAGAATCAATACCAGGTATTGGTTCCAAGGCAAAAGAGTGGTAAGGTCTAGGCAATGGGGGGTAAGTGACTTGTCCAGGGTCACACATCTAGGAAGTATATGAAGCCAGATTTGAACCCAGGATCTCCTATCTCTAGACCTGGCTCTCAATCCACTGAGTGACCCAGCTGTCCCCAACAATATCTTTTGAATGAAAATGGCCAATGTAGGAGGGGGTATGGAAATTTAAGTGTATGAAAGCAATGCTCATGAAGTTATAAATTGGTCATTCATTCTGGAAAACAACTTGGAAATCTACTTTATTAAAAAACTATACAAACTAGTACATCCTCTTTAACCTAGTGGTATCTCTATTAGGTATGAACCTCATGAGGATCCAAGATAGATCCCATCTAAAAACATTTTGTAGTACCAAAGAATGAGAAGGAAAGTATGTAAACATCACTTAGGTGATAGGTGATCAATTATAGTATATGAACATATTAGAGTATTTTTTATCATAAGAAATAATGAATACAAAAAATCAAAGAAATGTAGAAAGCCTGAAGGAATTCATATAGATCAAAGTGAAAAGAACCAAAGAAACAACTTATCTGATATAACTAGCTATAAAAAATACCTGATAACAATTTACCTAACATTCAGAAGGAAAAAAAAATGAGAAAGTTCAGAACTCTGATCAAAGCAATAAAGTAGTGGTGAAAAACTCAAATAGGAATAATACCAGTGCCCACATATTGACTTAGAAAACCACAAATTGACATTTTCTGTTTTGTATAGTACTGTTATTTAGTTTGTCTCAACATTTCCCCATTACATTTTAATCTCATTCCAGAGCTCTCCAGGCTTGCCCCAAGTTTTGATAGCTGCAGAAAAGGACTGAATGTGAAGTATGTGCATCATCATTAAATCTCTACCATCCATTAAATTGCTTAAAGTGCCAACATTACTAGTTTGGATACTGTTAGAATTCCAGCTCTTATAATTGCATGCTAATTGGACTAAGACCAGTCAATGAACATTTCTCAATCAAATTCCTCATCTGTAAAATAAGACAAAAATACCTGCCTGCCTACATCACCAGATTCTTGTGAAAAATTGCTTTGTAAACCTTTACACAAGAGATTACTTATCAATAAATAACACACACTCATATATATCTCCATATATATATGTATATATATGTATATATANTTGTCTCAACATTTCCCCATTACATTTTAATCTCATTCCAGAGCTCTCCAGGCTTGCCCCAAGTTTTGATAGCTGCAGAAAAGGACTGAATGTGAAGTATGTGCATCATCATTAAATCTCTACCATCCATTAAATTGCTTAAAGTGCCAACATTACTAGTTTGGATACTGTTAGAATTCCAGCTCTTATAATTGCATGCTAATTGGACTAAGACCAGTCAATGAACATTTCTCAATCAAATTCCTCATCTGTAAAATAAGACAAAAATACCTGCCTGCCTACATCACCAGATTCTTGTGAAAAATTGCTTTGTAAACCTTTACACAAGAGATTACTTATCAATAAATAACACACACTCATATATATCTCCATATATATATGTATATATATATACATGTATACATGTATATATATATATATAATTTTAAGGAAGAGAGCTAGATAGTTCAGTAGATGAGAGTGGTAGACCCGGGATCAGGAAAATCTGAGTTCAAATTCAGTCTCAGACATTCACTAGCTATGGGATCCTGGTCAATTCACTTAATCCTTGTTTGCCTTAATCCACTGAAGAAGGAAATGACAAATGATACCAGTATCTTTGCCAAAAAAAAAACCCAAATGGGGTCACGAAGTGTCAGACCCAACTAAACAACTAAAAAATCAACGTAAAGGAAGCAAAAGATATGCAGATGGTTGATGGGGTTTTGCAACTAGTTATGAAGATTAATAGCTACTATTTATGTAGTATTTAAATTCTTACAAAGAAAGTACTTTATGTATGTTATCTTACATAGACATATATAATGATGATAACAGCTCAGATTTATATATTGCTTTAAGGTCCATAAAGTACTTTACAAATATTATCTTACTTTATCTTCATAATGACCCTAAGAGGTGGGCATTATTATTATCCCTAGTTTATTGATAACAAAGTTGAGACAAACAGAGATTGTGACTTGCCCAGTATAATATAGGTTTAAAAAAAAATCTGGATTTTAAACTTAAATTTCTATCTCTAGGCCCAGCACTCTAACCACATCACTACCAAGCTAAAATAAATGCCAGGCTAGTTTCGCTTTTTTTTGTTTTTGTTTTTATTTTGCTTGTATTTTACACAGGCAAGTTCAAAATTGATTTTATATAGTTTAAAACAACACAACAAAAAATCTGTCTTCTAAAACTTTCCCCCCCACATACAGAGGTCTTACAAACATATCCATGATTGATGATTTCCTGTATTGAATAAGTTTTTAGAGAAGCCTCTTTAATTCCTCAACTTTAGGGTAACATGGAAGCAGAAAAAAATTAAGTAATGAATTCACCCTCTTCAACCAAATCAGTAGCTAGGCTCAAAGAAGAATTGTCAGCCTCTAAAGCTTCTAGTTTTTGGCTGACCACACTGGCATATTATTCATAATTGCAAATTACAGGCAACAAATATATCCGTTAAAAGACTCCAACAATTCTTTAACTGTAGAGTACTTTTGGTTTTTATACTGTCAGCTTTGTCACCGAGAGACAATACCTATTCAGGGGAAAAGTGTGGCACCTTCTGCAAGCACTGAGTTAATGGCATATATACAAAGTATCCCCCAAATCACCAAGACTTTTGGGACACCCTAAAATAATAAATTCCCCTACTACTGCCTAGCACACAGTAAGTGTTAATTAGTAAATATATATATATATATATGTATTGTTTGATTATCTACCTTTGATCTTACTTAAGTCCTATCTGAAGAATCTATGAGAAATAAAAGAATTTTAAAAAGAGTTCTATTCTGTTACCAACATCCTGCACTACCTTTGGCTTTCTCTCTGCCCTTACAGAGTAGTAAGTAATGTTGTTTTATCTTTTTTAATGTTAGGACCACAGAGCTAAATCAGAATCCATTTAGTGCAGTCTCCTCACTTCACAGAGAAAGGAAATTAAGCCCAAAGTAGTAAAAAGTAAGCCCCAGTAGTACCATTTGAATGCAGGCTCACTAATTCCAGTCGGTGTTTTTTCCCACTGTTCCATGCTGCATCTTCAGTGAAAATGTTCCTATCATTGCTAAACTTGTGTGAATTTTTATATTTTCTAGAAGCTCTCTATTTTTCAATCAAAAATTAGGCTGAGGTAGGGGGTCTATCATCGAGTTATGCTACATTCTTACCACAGGCTTATCTAAGGGCTGAAATCAGGGTCTTACTATCTCTTGCTCCCATCCCCCTTTCCGCTTCAGCCTTCTTCCTCCAAACTTGCACAAAATCTCATCTCTAAAGTCCCAAAACTTAAGTGTAACCATTTGGCAGGATAACAGGCTGTCACTTGGCCAGCCTCCTAGCATGAACTTTCTCAGTGTTTCCTCAAGAATTGCTAATCAGCAAAAGTCTTCTCAAATGAACTTGGAGCTGCAGGAAAAAAAGAATATGAGATGGGAGAAGTTTTATTTGTACTTATTTAATAAAACATTTCATGTCATTTATTATACTCCTCTACAAAGACCCTTGCTCAAAACTATGCCTTGCAAGCTTTACTGGATAAGTAAAGAGGAATTCTTTGACCATATCAGAAATCTCCACAACTACATGACCTATTTTCCCCACCCTACCCATTTTCTAAAAAATTCCAATCAATTAAAAAAAAAAAGGCCACTGCCTACTGAAGTACAGAAAGTCTAAAATTCACCTCAAGTAAATGTCGGTAGGATCACTGTGGCCCAATTAAACATTAGGCATTAAGATTTATCCAAATCCCTTCTTTAGCCACACAGGAAAAGAGCTTGTAATATATACATATTTAAAGTAGGAAGGTGGTAGAGTACAAAGAGCACAGAACCTAAAATCAGAAAGACCCAAGTTCAAATTCAGCCTTAAACGCTTACTGTGACTCTGGGCAAAGTCACCTAAAGTCTGCCTGCCTCAGATTCTTCAAGTGTATAATGAGGATATTAATAGCACATAACTCCCAGGATTATTATAAAGAGAAAATATTTGCAAAATGGTTGGCTAAACTTAAATGACTGAGTTCTTTCCCTATTTGTAGGACACTGTGGGCAATTAGCCCACTCTACTATTAGCACGGTTAACAAAGGTCAGAGCAAAATAAGATTGACAATCCACTGGCAAATGTGGTTTGTTAACACTTTGCAAATCACTGGTGCCAAAATATCAATTGCTCCAATGTTCATAAATCATCCCCCTCTTTTTTTTTTTCAGTCATTGCGGTGAAATGGAAAGGATGCTGCTTTAGCCTGAAGTCTTGGGTTTCAGTTGAGATGACTACATTCTGGATTTTGAATGCAGGTACTCAGTTTCTCTTCCTCCTCTGTAAAATTGTGATAATAATACTACTTATAGACCGTTTGGGAGATAGCGATACAAAAAAGAGAATGATTGTTTAACGTGTCCTCTAAGTTTCCGTACTTCAGATTTTATTTATCAGCATTTGCTTTGGCAGAACCTAAAGGCTTCTAGGTGGTGTAGTGGATAGGGCACTGGACCTGGAATCAGAAAAGACCTGAGTTCAAATCCAACTCAGATACTCATTAGCTCCATGACCTGAGGCACATCACTTAATGACTATTTGCCTCAGTTTCTTCATCTGTAAAATGGGATAATAACGGCACCTACCTCCTAAAGTTGTTGAGATAATATTTGTAAAGTGCATAACACAGGACTTGGCACAAAATAGGTACCTAATACATTCATATTTCCTTCTTTTCTTTCAGTATGATAGAAAAAGTACTGCATTTGGAGGCAGAAGATCTACTCTGTCCCCTCCCTGTCCCCATCAATTGTTGCATGGAAAGGGAAATAAGTCAGAAAAAGTGAGATTATAAAAGTGATAAGATAAAGTCGTTGAGAGAGGATGAGGCTGAGAATCCAGGAAGGCGCCAGGAGTAGAGGGTGCCACCTCTCCACCGAAGCTGCCAAAGGGACCAGTGACAGAAGGCCAACTTGAGGGGCAAGTTGCAGACTACAGGTAGAGATGGGAAGAAGCCCTAGTGGAATCGTCATAACCCTAGATTAATCACTCAATCAATCAACTAGCATTTATCATGTACCTATTTATGCCAGACTCTGTTCAAGGGGCTGAGGATACAGACAAAAATGAAGTGGCTACTGTCTGTAAGGAACTTACATTCTATCAGAGGAGATAATGTGTGTACATGTATGTGTACATACATATATATACATGACTTTGTACATGTGTATGTTTGCAAAACTCTAAAACTCTTCCCCTCCCCATATTGCCTGGTATTTATTTTCAACATTTTTGTTTATGCATGTATAAACAAAAATTTAGAAAGTAAACACCCTGGCATTTGGGGGAAGGGAGCAGCAGCAACAGAAAGGATCAAAAAGGCATTTGTGTAAAGACAAACTTTGAGGCATCAGAGGATTCTTTCCTATCTCAATTAATTAGCAGATATCCTTGCTGGCCACTGAAAGAATGCTGAGTGGGGACAAGGGACCAAATAGGTGTCCCCTTGCCTATCCATGCACTACACAAGTTTTCTCATCCTCATAAGTGTTTCTTAAGAAATTCCCATCCTACTCCCACCTAGGAAGATGAAGGAAACCGAATCCTTCTATGTACGGGGGCAAACTCTCCTCGATTCCCTTCCTTCTTATTCACATTGTTTGTCCATCTTAATTGAATACACTTGCTATTGGATCAGTGCCTTTATTTTGGGCTAGAAACAGAATGTTATACTGTTCTTTAGTTATATACTATAAACAGTGTATTATTACAGTTACATACTAGACTAGATATGACTTGCACAATATTACTCGAAATGGCCATCATGTATCTGGAAAAAATAGTATGAGACCCCAGGGCTGAAGTGCCAGGATGTCCATATTTATATAAATTAGTAGGATTTATTCAGGAGGTAGAAACACTTAGTCAATCTTGCCACTATGCTTAACATGAGTATATAGGAATTTAATTATTAATTATTAATACATAATCAATATATAATTATATTATTTATTTATAATTAATTAACAATATAAAATTATTATAAAACATGAGGTTTTATTTTTGGAAGAAGCTTAGGTCCATTAAAGGTACTGTGTGAATTGCCAAAGACAGCCCAATTCACTCTCTTCCCTCTCTTTAATTCTGGGTCAGGTTCATTGCACACTTGCAGAGTTTGTTCAATTATGTATATGGATGGGTCAGATCTATAAATTGTCATAGGTTACACAATAAATAACTTTTATCCATTTGGATTTTTCTATGTGGAAAGCTAGACTGAACCCTTTTGAGGGATTATGGATCATATTAGCATGGTTCTTCAGTGTTTTAAAGCAGAGGTTCTAGAGTTTAATATAAATGCGAGCACCTGAAGGACCTTCCAATCTACAAAGACTCTTTCTTCCTTTTGGGCACTCTGTTGGAGAATCCTTCATGACAGCAACAAACATTTTGTCAAATATGGCTCTCTCTTTTACTAATATTAACTATTAGAGGGTCATCTCTCTCATTACATGTCTCGAGAAATCATGAAAGATTTTGACATGTCTGCAATAAGATAGCAAATGATGCAAATGGCAAAATGCAAATCAAAGTGAACAGAATCAAGAAAAAATATGCATAATGACCATAACAATTAAGCAAATCAGAACACTAAGAAATATCATGACCAACTTTTGCCCAAATAAAATAAATGAGGGCACTTCCCCTATTTCTTTGCAGAGTGTTGGGAACTATGAGTGTGGAACACTCCATAGTCAGAGTTTTTCAATGTGTTGGCAAGTTTTATTGAACTGAGTTTTTTTCCTCATATTCTTTGTTAGAAAGGGAAAAGAAGGGGATGACAGTAGAAATGTGGATGAAATAGAAACAAAAGCTGTGAACATCAGTTTTTCTTTTAATATGCTGCTACAGCTTTTTGGAGAAAAGCCTTTAAGGCAATATTTTTTGCTGGATACTTAAGGTATGTACCCCAATGAATTTTGATGCTGTAGCTAAAGTTGATAAGTGCAAGTGTTTTCATTACATCAAAAGAATAGCAAATATCAAATCAATTGACTAAGTGCCAATACTGAATAACTATAATTTAGAAACTTGAAATATCAAAGTAAGGTTTAACCAAACAGCTAAAGACCATAAGTAAAAAAAAAGTAAACAGATAAGAGATAAGAAGATTTTAACTACCACTGACACATCCCATTAAACAAATAAAAAATTAAAACTTGTTTTAAGCTTATTATACCATAATATTTCTAGAGTAAAATGTAACTTTGTACATCATCCAAGATGATTCTTACCAAATTTCCTAAAGAAGAGTCGTGCTGATTTTTTCCATGACCTAAAAAGGAATGTTTATGCCTAATTTTTATCTCTAATGAAATTCATTAAAGGGCATCTTTTCTACTTCAGTTGTTTATCTGTTCTTTGTTTCCCTTGCCCTTAGTATGGTTTATCATCTCCTTTATTTTCCTTTTTTAAAACATTATTTTAAAAGGATTTCAATGATCTTATCAGTGTTTGATTACTGAATTAATTAGAAAATGAGCTACATAGAATTAATTGAAACAATTCAAATCTGCAGCAAAATTTCAGAATTCAAATTAAGTTCTCCCAAATAATCAGCATGTGTATATAGTACCAACAAAATACTTTTTTTTGTAGAAGAAAATGGAAAGAAAAATTTCATTTACAATAACTATCAAAAGTACAAAATACTTAAGAATTTTATCTACCAAGACAAACACAGGAAGTATGTGAATAAAATTATAAAACATTTTTATGGAAATAAAGATAGGCCTAATTATTTGATGAAATATGAATTGTTCATGTTAGACAAATCCAATATAATAAAAACTATAAAACTACTTAATTTGATTTATTTATTCAATGCCAAATGAATAAAATCTACCAAAGGATAAACTTTACAAAACTAGAAAAAATAACCATGAAATTAATCTGTAGAAACAAAAGATCAAAAATCTCAAGGGGAATGATACAAAAAAGGAAATAAAAAAGATCAGTGCTAGGTTTCAAAATATACTACAAAGCATTAATAATCTAAACATTTTGGGACTGGGTGACAAATGAAGACCAAGATTATAAAGATACAATATATAGAAGCAAATGAACACAATCATAGTGTTTGAGCCAGCTACTTGAATAACAACTCATTAATCAATTAAAAAAAAAAACTTGTAGTTTTTCTAAAATAGATAGCAATCTGGCAAAAACTAGATATCGATCAACATTTCACGCCATGTACCAAAATAAGCTCCAAATAGATACATGACTTAGATATAAAGGATAATATCATAAACCAATTAGAAAAGCTAGAAATTACCTTTCATGTCTACAGATAATAGAAGCATCATCCATGATCAACAGATGAATCACAGAGAACAAAATATACAATTTTAATAACATAACATTTAAAAGGTTTTGTACAAATAAAATCAATGCAGATAAAATTTGAAAGGAAGTAGACAACTGGAGAAAATATCTGAAGCAAGTTTCTTTGATTAAGGTCTCACATCCTAGATATATAAGCAACTGATTCAAGCTTATATGAATAAGAGTCAATTCCCAATTTAAAAATTATTTCTTCAAATTTTTCTTCACCTTCTCTTCCTCATACCTCCTATTCCCACCCTACACACAGTGAGAAAGTAAAAAAAAAAAAAAAAAAAAAAAAAAAAAACACCTGTGGCAAACATAAATAATCAAAATAAATTCCCAAATTGGCTATATCCACAAAAACAAATGTCTTGATCTGTGAGTCCATCACTTCTATCAGGAGATGAGTTAGATGAAATTCATGTTTCATCATGAGTTCTCTGAAATAGTGATTGATCATTGTGTTGATCAGAGTTCCTGAGTCTTTCCTGAGTTGCTTATCTTTATGATATTGTTTATGGTACAAATAGAGCAAGCAGCAAGGTTGTTCTGTGGATAAAGTGTCAGGCCTGAAGTTCGAAAGACTCCTCTTCCTGAGTTCAAATCTGTCCTCAGAAATTTAGTTCTGTGACCCTGGGCAAGTCACTTAACCCTGTTTGCTTCAATTCCCTCATCCACAAAATGAGCTAGAGAAGAAAATGGTAAATCACTCCAATATCTCTGAAAAGAAAACCCCAAAAGGGGTCAGGAAGTCACATATAACTGAAAATGACTAAACGAATACAACAAAACTGCATAAATTGTTTTCCCAATTCTCTGCAGCAGTTCATACAAGTCTTCCCTAGACTCTTTGAAACAATTGGCTTCATTTCTTAAAACACAATAGTTTTCTATCACATCCATATACCATAATTTGTTAACACATTCTTCAATTGATGATAATCATTTCTTACAGCACATTAGTATTCTATCATATTCAACTATACTTTATTCAGCCATCTCCCAAATGATGGGTACTCTTACAGTTTTCAGTTCTTTACTACCACACAAAAAAAGCTGCTATGACTATTTTAATAAGTGAAATACTGGTATTTCTGGGTTAAATAGTATGCACAGTTTAGTAACAGTTTGGGTATAGTTCCAAATTCTCTTCCACAATGACTGAACCAATTCACAGCTCCATCAACAATGCTGTAATGTGTGTTTTTCTACAACCCCTCCAACATATATCATCTTCCTTTTTTGCCAGTTATGACAATCTGATGTGTGTGATATAGAAACTCAGGATACCTTTACTTAACATTTCTCTAATTATTAATGGCTTGGAGCATTTTTTTCATAGTTGATGGCATGTGTTTCTTCCTTTAAAAAATGCCCATTCATATCTTTTGACTATCAACTGGAAAATAGTTCATTTCAAGAACTATGAGCAATGGAATGACTAATCACAATTCCAAAAGACTCAAGATGAAACATTGAAACATGCCACCCTCCTCTTCACAAAGAGGTACGGATTTGAGGTACAGAATGAGATGCCTATATATACATATATAGATATAGATATAGATATGGCTATAGATATATTTGGACATGGCAAATGTAGAAATTTATTTTGCTTGATTATGCATATTAGTTAACAAGGATTTTGTTTTTCTTTTCTCTTTTTCCCCAATAGGAAGGAGGTGTTAGGTAGAGAAAATGGATTTTTGTCCCTTAAAAACAATAAATTTAAATCTATTTTTAAACAAAGAAAAAAGAAAATGAGTGAGCTGTCTAAGATTAATTTTTAGAGATAGCTAGGTGACTCAGTGGATTGAGAGCATGACCTAGAGATGGGAGGTGTTCTAGATTCAAATCTGATCTCATACAAGTCACTTCGTCCCAATTATCTACCCTTTACCACTCTTCTACTTTGGAACCAATACTTAGTATTGATCACCAAACAGAAGGTAGAGGTTTAAAAAAAAAAAGATTAATTCTCAGGTCCTATGAGCTCAAACACTTTTTGAGCTAATGATAAATGTGAAATAAAATTAGTATTTTAGAAGACCTATATTATCTTTCCTTAAATAATATTAAAGTGCTACTTTGACATGGTACCTCATTGTTCTAAGAAAGATTAGTCATGTTTGAAACTTGGTGAATTTACTCTCAGGTCAGGTCTACATCATAAGTCAATAATTATACTTCACTAGCTAGCATTTTGCCATAGCAGTAGCATGGTGACTTTTTGCTAAGCATGTAGCTAACCTATCCAAGCTAATTTAATATACCTGGAGGCTTTTCACAATATATACCTGCAAGTAGAATTTATTGGATCTGTAGTTGTTTTAAAAGGAAAAATTTAAATGGGGACACTTATGCATTGCTGGTGGAGTTGTGAATTGATCCAACCATTCTAGAAGACAATTTTGAATTATTCCCAAAGGGCTTTAAAAGAATGCACGCCCTTGATCCAGCATTACCATTACTAGGTTTGTACCCCAAAGAGAAAAAAATGAGAAAGGATCTGTTTGTACAAAAATATTTATAGCTGAGCTTTTTGTGGTAGCAAAAAAAATTGGAAAATGAGAGATTGTCCCTCGTTTGGGGAATGACTGAACAAATTGTGGTATATGATGGTGATAGAATATTATTGTGCTCTAAGGAATGATGAAGTGCTTGATTTCTATAAGAACTGGAAAAACCTACATGAACTTATGCAAAGTGAAATGAGCAGAATCAGAAGAACTTTGTTCACAGTAACTGAAATGTGGTGGAATAAAATAAAACTGACTTTGCTTCTAAAAGCAATGCAATTATCCATAACAATCCCAAGAGATTGATGAGAAAGAATGCTATCCACATCTAGGGAAAGAATTGTGGGAGTAGAAACACAGAAGAAAAACATATGACTTATTACTTGTTAATACAGGTATATAACTTGGAGTTTTGAATTTAAAAGATTACTCTATTATAAAAATGAATAATATGGAAATAGATTGAGTGATAATACACATATAACCCAGTGGAATTGCTTGTCAGTTCCAGGAAGGGGGAGGGAAGAGGGGATGGAGACAACATGAATCATGTAAACATGGGAAATATTTTTTAAAAATAAAATAAAAATTATATTTAAAAAATAAAAGGAAAAATTTGAAATTGTCCTATCTACAAACAGGTATCATTAAGCAAGTGACTCTTCTTTTTTTTTTTTAAACCCTACCTTCTGTCTTAGAATTAATGCTGTATATTGGTTCTAAGGTAGAAGAGTGGTAAAGGCTAGTCATTGAGGGTTAAGAGACTTGCCCAGAGTCAGGTAGGAAGTGTCTGAGGCCAAATTTGAACATAGGACTTCCCCTCTCTGGACCTGGCAAATGACTTTTCTAGAGACTTTATAATGTGGACTTAAGTCACTCCCCAAAACTTAAAAATTATTTCTTTTTCCCAAATTAAAAATAGTAATGTTAATTCACATTTGCTTCTTTATCTTATTGGGAATTATTTGGGATTTACAATAAATTGGGATTTACAACAATGGCTTAGAAATTTCAGAAATAGAGGCAAAATGGGGCTGGATTGGCCTGGTCACTGGGCGAATATCTGTATGAACCTGAGTTGGCAAATTAACCTCAGTTAGCCTCAGTTTTCTCATCTATAAAATGAAGCACTTAGATTAGATGACCCCCTTAGCTCCCATCCAGCTCTAAATCTATGATTTTTGTTGTTGTTGACAAGTCTTTTCAGTTGTTTTCATGTCCCCTTTGGGATTTTCTTGATAAAAATACCAGAGTGGCTTTGCCATTTCCTTCTCCAGGTCATTTTACAGATGATGAAACTGAGGCAAATGGGGTTAAATGACTTGGATAGGGTCACACAGCTCATAAGTGTCTGGGGCCTGATTTAAATTCAGGAAGATGAGTGTTCCTGATTTCAAGCCTTGCCTTCAATCCACTGTCACCTCACTGCATTAAATCTATGATACAATCTTCCATTTAAAGGGGGTTTTTAAATGTAACATTAAAGATGTAGGTATTTTTAAGAATTAGGTTTTTTTTTCCTTTTAATGATTCTTTCTCATCATAATGATTCTATCTCATCAAACACAGCTTAGTAACCCATACCTCAAGCTATGTTTGAGATTATGTAAAATAAGGACAAAAACTAACCACTCCAATTATCACTCCCCAACTTCCCAATTCTTCTAATCAGTCTTCTCATTTCTGTTGATTTAATAAAGTTGTAATTTTAACATTTTTAAAGTCATTAGTGGATAAATTTCTTTTTACAAAATTCAATACCTTTTTCTTCATCCTTATCTCTTCAATTTCTCTGAAGCATCTGATACCCCAAATATTTCTCCTCCTTGACTCTCTTCTTTCTTACCCAGTAGAAACAGACACATTCATCCCCTGGTTTTTTGCCTCTCTCCTTAAATTACTGCTTTTTCTTAGTCACTTCATGAGTCCCTTCATCTCTTCTTGTTTCTAAATGCTGATGTCTAGATGTAAATTTGGAGAAATTTCTGTCCTCTACCATTTTCTCTTCTCTTACTATATTTTCTCTCTCAGAACTCTCATTCCTTTGAATATTACTTCTTTACAAACAACACTCAAATTTCTGTCTTAAGCCACAACTTCTTTAACCTGAGCCTCTAACTCACATTTCCAGCTATTAAGCATACAACTGGGTACCCCACCAGTGCCTCAAAAGTATCATGTCAAAAATTGTGCTCATCTCTTTCCCACAAACCAAACTGCCCACTTTATGGAGAAAATCAAGGCCATCTGTCATGAACTCTTTTTTCTCATCTATTCCAAACCACAAAACGTAACATCATACTCCATTCTCTCCTCCCTTGTTCCAGGCTCTGATGAATAGGTGGTTCCTCTTGCCAAAGCCAACTCCTCTAATTGTGCCTTCATCCCATCCCATCCCTTCTCCCCGTTCACACAGTTACCACTTTAGTTCAAGCCTTCATCACCTTTCACCTAGATTATTGCAAAACTTTTTTAATTGGTCTCCTTGTCTCAAGCTCTCTCCTCTCACCAACCCTTCTTACACACAGCTGCCAAAGTAATTTTCCTTAAGGCAGATCTGACCATGTGACTCCCCTACTCAATCAACTCCAATGGCTTCCTATTGCCTCTAGGATAAAATATAAATTCCTCTGTTTAGCTTTTAAAGCCATTTGCCATCTAATTTCAACTATCTTTCCAGTCTCATTGGACATGACTTCCCCTCCAATACTCTGTAATCCAGACAAACAGACCTTTCCTCTCTTCCTTCTACACAACACTCAATAAATCCTCTCTACCTACCTTTGCACATCTTCACCCTCCTGGAATTCACTCCCTCCTTACAGAACACCTCTTTTCCTTTTAAGATGCATCTCAAATACCACCTACTATATGAAGTTTTACCTGATTCCTCTTTCCAAACTACATTGTGTTTAACTACTTCATATATTTATATTTATTCACATTATGTTTATGTTATATATATTTATATCTGTCCTTGTCTTTTCCATTAGAATGTAAAATCCTTGGTTCATTCTTTGTACCCAATACAAATACAGTGCCCAACAAAAATTAGGTACTTAATTACCAGCAGACTGATTGATCGATCTCCTCACATCTCCTCTAACATTTTGCATCCTCAACTATCTTCCCCTTTCTCCAGTTTTACATCTTTTCCTATCAAATAATTGCTTTAATACTTACAAAAAGTTCCACATCTCTTTAAAAAAAACTTTCAGGAAAGAATTTAAGATGGAGCAAGAGATGAAGAATATTACAAGACATAAAATGAATAATTTTGATTATATTAAATTAAAACAGTTTTATACAAACAAAATCTATGTAACCAAAATTAGAAGGGAAGCGACAAACTACAGGGAAATTTTTATAGCAAAATTCTCTGACAAAGGTCTAATTTCTCAAATATACAAGGAACTAAGTCAGATTTATAAGAAATCAAACCATTCCCCAATTGACAAATGGTCAAGGGATATGAATGGGCAGTTTTCAGATGAGGAAATCAAAACTATCAATAAACATATGAAAAAGTGTTCTAAATCCCTCCTAATTAGAGAAATGCAGATCAAAACAACTCTGAGGTACCAGAGTGGCCAATATGACAGGAAAGGGAAATAATAAATGTTGGGGGAGATATGGCAAAGTTGGAACACTAATGCATTGCTGGTGGAGTTGTGAATAGATCCAACCATTCTGGAAGGCAGTTTGGAATCATGCCCAAAGAGCTTTAAAAGAATGCATAGGGAAGGCTTCCTGTCAAAGAAGTGACTTTAATTGGGCTTTGAAGGTAACCAGGGAGGTCAGTAGTCAGATTGGAGTATTTTAGACATGGGGAACAGCCAAAGAAAATTCAGGAAGCGAAGAAATGGGGTGTCTTGTTTGTCACACACCAAGGAAGCCAGCCAGTGTCACTAGATTGAAGAGTCCACGTTAGGGATTAAGGTGGAAGAAGTCTGGAAAGGTTGGAGGGGGCTAGGTTAAGAAGGACTTTGAATGCTAGACAGGGCATTTTGGTTTTGGTCCTGGAGACTACAAGGAATGAGTTTATAGAGTAGGTGGGTGCTATGATTATGCCTGAGCTTTAGGAAATCACTTTGGCAGTTGGATTGAAGTGGGGATAGACTTGAAGTAGGCAGGAAGATATTGCAGGTGGAAGGTGATGAAGGTCTACAGTAGAGAAGTAGTTATATTTGAGTGATGTTACAAAGGTAAAATTGATAGGCTTTGGCAACAGATTGGATGAGGGCAGGGGGAAGTGTTCTCTGAGTTCTCCCACTTTCCCTTGGGATTAATTGTCATCTCTCTGCAAAAGGCTCCAAAATTTCTATATATCTACTCTTGATCTCGATCCTAAACTCCGTTCCCAGTTAATTGCCCATTTGAATACTCAACAAGGATATCTGAATAGGTAACAAGTTCAACATCTGTATGAATGTAAGCTCCTTGAGGGCAGGGATTGTTTGTCTCATCTTTAGCTGAGTATTCCCAGGACCTAGCACAGTGCTTGGCATAAAATATACATTCAATAAATATTAATATATTGACCAATTGAATGATGTACAAACCAGAACTAACTATCCTTTCCCCTAATTTGATCCTTCTCCAAACTCCTCTTTCTATTGAATGCACCACCATCCTTCCAAGTGCCCAGATTTGCAACCTAGACATCATCCTTGCCTCTTCTCTCCCTCATTTCCCATACATGATATGGGGCAACATCCTCCTAAATGGTTTTCCTGCTCCCATTCTCTCTCCCTTTCCACTCACCGAAGCAATTATTCTTAAACATATGTCTGACCCTGCTCAAGAATGTTCCATGGTTTCCTCCAACTTTCAGGATAAAAGACAAATTCCTCATTCTAGCATTTAAAGCCCTGCACCATCTGGCTCCAGCCGGTCTTTCCAGATTTAAATACTAAGCCTTTCCTCTATACACCCTACATTCCCATCAGTTTGGCCAGCTTGCTCCCTCTCAGACTCAGCATTTTGTCTCCCATCTCATTCCTTCCCACAGACCTTCAAATTGGAATGTCCTCCTTCCTCATCTCCATCTGTCAGAATTCCTCATTTCTTTCAAGGCTCAGCTGAGCTTCTACCACCTAAAGAAAGACCTTCTTAATCCCTATTGTTGTTGATGTCCTGTCCCTCCTCATAGTATATATTCTATTTACTTACTCAGAAACATGCTATATCCAACCAACAGAATGAAAACTCCTTGAGGTTGTTTTTGTCTTTGAATTCCCCATGCTAGAACATTTTCTTGTACGAAGCAGTAGTTTATAAATGTTTACTAAATTAAATTGAAAACTAGGTGATGCCAATATTCTACAAATCACCAAGATATCATTTTCTCTTTCTTTCCCCTTCTTTTAAACAGAACTCTAACTGGGAAATCTCTAACACAATTTTTATACTAGGACAGTAATAGGTAGAGGGGGCAAAAATATAAATTAAATTGTTGTATAATTTTAAAATTTGTTACATTTACCATGTGATAGCATGTTCGGGACAGAAACAACTTGCTTTGCATCTAGTTAGCAAGAATAATTAAAGTAGGAAGCTACACCTTTCCTTTTACAATAGAGCCTAAACCACTTCTATGATGTCTTTCCTCAGCCAGCCAGCCAGCCAAAAGTGGCCTCTCCCCTACTGAACCCCATTAAAATAACAAATGAGACTGCATGATGTTTTTTTTAAGGCACTAGACTGGAGGTCAGGAAACCTGGACATCAAACTCTAGTTTGCTACTCACTAATATGTTAGTCTGGACAGCTTATTTTTGCCTCTCCAATTCATCTGTAAAAAGGAGATAACAATGCCTCTATGCCAATCTCAAATGATTGTTGTGAGATAGGAAAAGCACTTGTAGTAAAGATATAAAGCATCATGTAAACATAAGCTAGTGGTAGTAATACGTCTCTTCTGCACTTATACCTTATTATACATAATTTTACATATTTATAACTTCAAATAGTCTAATATGAAATATATTCAACCACTTCAAGAGATCCACTATCCACACTAATCATGTTTTCCTTGCTTTTGGTTTATATTTGTGTATATGTCTTATCTCTCCTCTAAGATTAGAGTCTGCTTGAAGTTGAGTACTCTCTTGATATTGTTTTTGTATGTAGCAAACCGTTAATCAATGTTGAATGCCTGCATAAAGGAATTGGGAGGACAGAGAAAGAAATGAGGAAAGATGTTATTTTTCCTAATAAAAAGATAGAATAATAGAACCCCCCTCCAGGCCATCTAGTCCCATCCATTGATGAACAAGACTCTTTACAACACTTTAAACTGATGACAATCTAACCTCTGCTTGAAGACCTCCAAACTGGTTCCAGTTTTGGACATTGCTAATTATTATCACACTAAGTCCAAATCTGCCTCTTCTCAACTTCAGGCATTTCTCTTAGATCTTTCCTCTGGCACTAGGCAGAATAAGTTTATTCACTCTTCCACATGACAATCCTTCAAGTAACAGTTATATCCTATCCTCCTTGGAGAAGAAAAGGGCAAGTATTTTTGCCAATTATCTTTGGCAAAAAAAAAAACTCAAATGGGGATACAAAAAGTCAGACATGACTGAAAACAACTGAACAACAGCAGCCTGTCCTCCTTCCACCCACTTATCTCACCCACCCACCTCACTCTCAAGTCTCCTCTTCTTTGGGCTAAACATCTCCAGTTTCTTCCACTTACTCTCCTGTGGTTTGGTTTCAAAACCATTCTGATGAATAATGTTGGAAATAGAAAGGACTTTAGAAAGCTGAGATTTAATTCCTTTCTTAGTGCACTTTTCCCATATGCAATGCCATCTTATTGACATCAGAAGAGTTAGGATATTAACTTGGAACAAATTTATACTAACTAGGTATCCAAGAGGATTTAATTAATTCAATTGACAAATAGATTTGTTGGAAAGCATGCAAATTCAGAATAGTTTATGCTTTATGTAAGGTTTATTCATTGTCATAGAATGGGTTCTTCCACATAAATGATTTTTTTTCAAATAATTAAAGTTTATTCTTTTAAGCCTTGAAACTTTAAATTTTTTAAACTTTTTGGTCTAAAGCATTCTAAAATGTTTTACAGTCAGTCAATAAATGTTTCTTAAACTAATAAGTGCCAAGCTCTGGGGTGACAAAGGAAAACAAGACAACCCCTACTCTCAAGGAATTCACAATCTAATAGAGCCTAATTACAAACCCGCCTGCCCTAACATGGAACATATTTAACATAGCTTTTGCTTGATCACTCATGGCTTTTACTACAAACATCAATTATTTCACAATGTTCCAATATAATAATACTTTAAAAGACTAAAGCCTTGGCCTTCTAACCACTGGGCCACCTAACTGCCCCTTTCTATAGCTATTCTATCTTTTTTTCTAAATTCATTAATGATTTTTTTCTCAATCTTCATTCCTTTTTATCTTCCAACAACCATTACCTGTCCTTAGATTTTTATGATGATGCAATCTCCTGCTTCTCCCCTTACCTGTCTGAATGTACTTTTGCTAAATCGTCATCATCCACATCCTGCTCCCTTGAGTGGTGTGGTCTAGATTCTATATTTTCCTTATTTTTTTATTTCTACATTTTCTTAGAAATCTCATCATGTATCATAGGATAAATTATTTCTGCACAGATGACTATATCCAACCCTCATCTGTCTTCCCATACCATCAACTAACTGACTCTAGATCTTTCCACCTTTCTAGCCAATAGGCTATGTCCAAAAGTGAACTTACTTATTATATTTCCCTTTAAACCTAATGCTCCACATAACTTCCATGTCTTTGTCAAGGACATTACCATCTCCCCAGTCACTCAGATCCACAACTTCAATCACCCCCATCTAATCACTCTCTATCTCACCACCCATATCCAAACAGTTGGCAAATGTTGCTGATTCTAACTCTACCACATCTCTCATATCTGTCTCCTTTCTACTCACAGGGATACCATCTTACTTCTGGCTTTTATCACCTCTCACTTGAACTTTTGCTGTAATAACCTTCTGACTGGTCTCCCTGCCCCAAGTCTGTCCCCCCTCCAATGCATCCTCCACACAGCAGCCAATTCAATGTTCCTAAAACCCTTCAATCTTCCACTCACAAAGCTTTACTAGCTCCCTACTGTTGTTTGTCCTTTGTTTTAAAGAGGACAAATGATGTCATAAGGATGATGTCTTGACTCACAAATGAAATAGATTTAAGTGAGGCAGAGTTGCACAAAGTCATCAGCCTCACTTCGTCTTCTGGAGTCATCTAAGTCCAGTAGCAAGATAAAAGTGAGAAGTGATGGCCTGGCATGACTCTACTAATATGTCTAACCAAGTTCTAAGCATTCCTTATTGCCTGATCAGCTGGCTTCATGGGTATTGGAACAAAAATGCTCATCCACCCATTCCACCAGGAAAGCCTTCCCATGCTTGAGGTAAGCATCCTCTTTTTATTTTTATTTGGAGTCAATACTGTGTATTGGCTCCAAGGCAGAAAAGTGGTGAGGGCTAAGCAATGGGGGTCAAGTGACTTGCCCAGGGTCTCACAGCTGGGAAGTGTCTGAGGCCAGATTTGAACCTAGAACCTCCTGTCTCTAGGCCTGGCTCTCAATACATTGAGCTATCCAGCTGCCCCCTAGGCATCCTCTTAACTCATCAACAGGTTCTGCCTGCCAAGATAGTTTTAGCATATTGTGGCTGCTGTTACCTACTATGGCTTCTTCGAGCCACAGGTGAGAACTGGGTGAAAGGTAGACACCAAAGGTGGATGAGCTCCATACTACTTCTAGGATAAAATACAAACTTTGGTTTGATATTGAAACTTTTCCCATTCTGTCTTGAAAATGTTCTTCTAGGCTAATTGCTTTGTTCCACTCAAATAAGCCTGTTTCTTATGCTCATTATTCTATCTCTTTTTCAAAAATAATTTTTACTTCTATTATTCTCAACTTGACAATCACCAACAAACATGAACAATTCTACATACAGAGAGCAGGAAAAAAAAGAGACAAGCTGAAATCACAGATCTCTATTACATAGCTTCTTTTTTTAAGTATATAATACATTCAATGTGTTAAGTTTCAAAAGTGTCCTATTTATGTCTCCTTCAGTACTTTCTTCTATTGTTTTCTGTGCATTTCTATGTTTTCAGTGACCCTCTTTCCTTTCTTATTCTTTCTTACGTGGTGATCATATCAGTTCCTGCAGGCTCAGTTATCATCCCTGTGCAGATAATTTTCAGCTCTATTTAGCCAGTCTTCATCCTGAACTCCAGTCCTACATTATCAACTGCTTAATGGCCATTTCACTCTGGGTGTCCCATAGATATCTCATACTCAACACATCCAAAGCTGAACTCACTATGTCCCTTCATTCCCCCTAAACTTTCCCCTATTCCCAACTTCTCCATTACTGTCAAGGGTACCACCATACTCCCAGTCTCCCAGATTTATAGCCTAGATATCATCCTTAATTTCCCAACCATCCTCCCCCATATCCAATTAGTTGCATAGTCTTGTTATTTCTACCTTCACATCTCTCATATATTCTCCCTTCTTTCCTTTGATGCCCTGACCACCATCACTCTGGTGCAGAATCTTATTGCCTTGTGCCTAGACTATTGAAATAGGCAGCTAGTTGTTCTCTTTCTCAAGCTTTCTCCAACACAGGCAATCCTCCACTCAGCTATCAAACTGATCATCCTATAGACAGGATCTGACTACGTTACTTCTCACCCCTACTCCCCATCCTCATTCAATCCACTCCAGTGGCTCCCTATAGCCTAGAGGATCAAATATAAAAAAATACTCCAGATTTTAAAATTCTTTATAACTTGGCCCCTTCCTACTATTCCAGTCTTCTTACAACTTATATCTCCCCCTGCTTCCCAAGGTATTCTAAGATCCAAGTATTCTGAGATCCAATGCCACTGGCCTCCTTGTTGTTCCTTGAACATGACACTCCCAGCTCCAGATATTTTCCCAATATGTCCCCCATTCCTGGAATGCTCTACATCTTCATATTTACCTCCTGGCTTCTCTGGTTTCCTTCAAGTCTCAAGTCTTTAGTCCTACCTTCTATAAAAAGCTTTTCCAGATCTCCCTTAAAGCTAGTGAAATTACTTCCAATTTAACCTGTACATAACTTGTTTGTACAATATTGTTTGCATATTGTTTCCCCCATTAAACTGTGAGTTCCTTGAGAACAGGAACTGTGTTTTGCCTTTCTTTGCATCCCCACTTCTTAACATAATGCCTGACATACAGTAGATGCTTAATAAATAAATACTTGTTCATTTGACATATTGACTTGACCTGAACATGAGTCACACAGGAAGAGAATGCATGAATGAGCTGCAATCTACAACTTTAGAGATCTGTGAGATCAGAGAGCATTAAAGTGAATGTTTTGTGGGAAACAACACATGAATCATAATTATATTATGTCTACATTGTCAAAATAATTGTTTTCTTTTAAAACATATTAACTTTGGGGGAAAGGGAAAGCTGACACTGGAATTTTACTGATATAGAGATCTCCTTCTAAATAAGCTCCTTCCACCAATCCAAAATGACACCTTCGGTCTTAGAAATTGTCTGACAGTGCAAAAATAAAATTAAAATAAACAAAAAACTTTTCAAAAAAAGAAACTGATACACTGAGAACTTAAATGGCTTCCTTACCAGCCTATATGTATGAGAGCAAGGACTTGAATTTAGGTCCTGGTTCCAAGATCAGTTCTCTATCCACTATACCACACTAATTTGCTTAGTAGGATAAATTAAGATTAACTCTAGTTTATTTAAATGATTTAAATTTTACCAGAATTAGTAAAATTTCTTATAACAAATTATACCATTTGATTGAGCTTTAAAGGTCAAACTGAAAGCCATGAACTGCCAAGACTTTAGAAGTGAAAATTATGTTTCTCCTTTAACAGTTAAGAATGACTTCATTTGTACTTATCAGTAAAGTATACTCATTGTTCTCATGAGTTGAATGGCAGAAAATAGCTTCTAAATCATGGCAAACAAAAGAAAAGTTGTTATGGTGCTTTTATAATTTTTCTTTAATATTATGAATATGACTTTACATTTTAAAAGCATTATCATTTTATAATTTATTTGTTTGACATGGCTTTACTTAATTATAACAAAAATAAAAATTAAACCTGTGAGGATATTACAAAATTCCTTTCCCTAATTTCTTAACTAAGTTACAATGAACTAGGACAGTATTTATTTCTCCTGAAGTCATCAACATGACAGAAAGTATATTAGAGAGGTAAATATTTAAGTAGCCATGCCTTTGTGATATTGGCACTGACCTTGAACACCGCAGCCAAATAGAAGTCATTGTTCTTTGAATCATTAACTTTTTACTCCAGATACATAATGTAGCTAAGTTTGGTGATTATAGGTATCAGTAATTTCCAAGTCACTACCTTCAAGTAATATTTTATGGTTAACCTAGATTCATATGGACATATTAATGATTTGGAAACGTTAACATTAAGCATCTTCTGGCTGAAAATCAGCATTGTAAATGCTATGGTTTTATATGTCAAACATTTATTTTTAAACTATTAAAGCTTAATATTGCACTAAATCTCTGGAGACAGCTTGTATGTAGAACTAAAGCATTTTAAGGATAGGAAGCATCTGATGGATCATTTTCTCAGCCCCATTACTATTGACCATGATGGCAAGAAAACTATAATGTAGTTCAAAATTATCTTTATTTTTGTATATCCTCATTTTTTGCTTTATTTCCCAAGTCTATTATGCTTGAAAAGCTACCAAGTAATTCACTTTTTCAACGACATCTACCATTTTATAACTTCTAAAGTGTTTCAAATTCTTAAAGCTGTAAAAAGTTCCCAATTCTTTAAGCAGGCAGTAAACAAAATAAGCTTCACCTTTATAATATCAACAGACTCCCTACAAGTCCATTCTGATAAGGAAGAGATAACCTGGATTTCAGAGTCTAAATCCACCAAGTTCAAAGGCTAACAGGTTTACCAAGCTAGAAAGTCATGAGTTACAAATCTACTAACATAGCGTATGTCTCAACTAAAGACCAGCCTAGCTAGGTCAATTCAAAGGAGATCATCGGCAGATGGTTGGCCACAATAACTGGTAAATACTATCTATGTGGAAGGGTTGCAATCTTAGTGGAGGGCAGTATACATACCAACAAAGTCATCTATCTTTTGAAATACTGAAGAAATCAAAAGACATCCCTCAATCAATACAAATTATAACAACATAAATTAATCAAAAACAAAAATGCTAAGTAGATAAATGTCCCAAATTGTAAAAATAAAAACTACAATTTGTAATTTAATCTATTTTTATTATTCTTTTTCTAGAATTTTGCCATTGTCTTAACCACTCTTTATGTTTTATTTCAGCATGGTTTAATATCTGGGCAATAAACAGATTTTATCTAATAATAATCAGTCTCCGCCAAAGTCTGCCAATGGTGGAAAGTTTCCTCTTTAATCCAGTCTCTTTCACTCCTCAACTCCTCTGCTTATACAATTTGTCCTGTTCTCTCACATCTCTTTCTGTAATTTGTCCCTTCAAACATGCCCTCTCTTTGATCTTTCCCTTTCTAGTTGTCTCCTTCCTCATTACCCATAAACATGCTGAAGTCTCCCCCATTCTTTTTTTTTAACCTTTACTTTCTATTCTAGTAACAATTCTAGGACAAAAGGGCAAAGGCTAGACAAACAGAGTTAAGTGACTTGCTTGGGATCACACAGCTAGGAATTGTGAGGCCGGACTTGAACCCAGATCATAAATTTTCCCTATTCTTAATTATTTTTTCACTTGACCTTTTTACTCTCTCAAACTATTCTATATTTTGGCTTCCTTTCACAGCATAACACCTATAAAAAGGCTTCTAGACACCTTGCCTCTACATATAAAACATGACCTGCCCTCAATTCTTATAAACTGGCTTCAGAACCTATTCTACCAAAACTTCCTTTCCTGAGCAATAATCTCATCATTGCTAAATCCAATAGCTTTTTCTTTTCTCAGTCCTCCTTACTTCTATGAAGCATTTGACCCTGTTGACTGTTCTACCTTCTGGAAATTATATGATTCCTGAATTTTCAGGACAGGGCCCTCTCCTGCTTCTCCTCCTCCTTGTCCTCTCAGTCTCCTTAGCTAGATCATCGTTCATTCTTCTCTACACCTTTCTGTCCATGACTTCATTCATTCCCTTGGGCTCTAGTGTCATCTTTCCGGTCTTTCAGGTTCACAAACTTCCTCACCATCATTAAAAAGTCCATTTCTGTTCTTTCCAATTCTTTCTCCATCACCTCTCTCCCATTTATCCTTTTCATTTTGAATGAAATCAGACTGGTTCAGGTTCTCATTAATTCTCACTTGAACTATTCCACTAGCCTCCTAACTGACTCTGACTCTTCTCTTCCTTCTCACATCCATCCTCCACACAGCTGCCAAATGCCACTTTTCTTGCTCAAGAATCTTCAACAGCTTGCTATTGCGATGAGGATAAAATGCAAACTCTTCTAGTTATCATTTGAAGTCCTTCATAAACTGACTTTGCCCTCTCTATCCAGACTGATTTCACATACTTTAACTTCACATACTTTACCTTCCAGTCAGACTGGCCTGTTTGCTGTGGCCCATACACTTCATTTTGTCCTACCTTGGCCCAACTGGCTCCTCAAGCCTGAAATGCCCTCCCTCTTCACTGCCATATTTTAGACTCCCAGACTTCCTTTAAGACTCACCTCAATGAAGGGCTACCTTCTACATGAAAAGTCTTTCCTCACGTCCCAAGTTCTTAATGTCTTCTCTATCCTACAAAATTGCTCTCTGTTCATATTGCCTTATCTATGGGCATATTGTTCCTCCAAAGACAGCAACTATTTTGGTTTTGTATCCCCAATGGTTACCGAGGTGCCTGACACATGTGAGCCCCTAAACAAATACTTTTTTTGAATGAGCAAAGGACAAATCCCTTTCTTTGTCTCTCTCCTCTTTAATCTCCATTCACTGCTGACAGCAGAATAGACACTAGTTCCAAAATCAGAATTACTCACAAAACACTTCAAAATTTAGCCTTCTGCAATATCAAAACAGACATGTCTTCAGAATTCTACTTCTTTAATGTACTTTCAACATATAGTATGTATTTCCCTGGTTGCAATTATGTAATGTATTTTATAATGTAGCATATTGCATTGAGTGTGTACAAGAACATGATTTGTTTTTTGTAGATGAACAAAAAATGTTTAGGTGACTTTATCAAGGCCACAAAAGTCTCCATTAATTCTTTTTTCCCCAATTCATTAAGGTTACAAGGAACAGAAAACACTATCAAACTATAACATAGCTGGTTCCTTTGCTTCCAATGATCATAAGTCTAACTAGGTTCCCAGTTCTAAGGATAATGTCATTGTCCAAAATCAAATGTCAATATGCCACTTATATATAATGCATGACTGGCCTGTATTGAATAAGAACTCTTTAATGGTAAGTGATTGATTGGCATAATGCCAAAAGCCTACCATCAAGTATTAAAATCAAACTGATTTGTTTTTTATTTTTTCAAGTGTGAAAAGTTCTGGTTGCTATGTAACCCAATTCCAGTCTTCCAATTGTAGTATTAGGTCCCTTTTCTCAAGCTTCAAGGGAAAATTTCCAAGTGGCCCCAAGAAAATTAAGAAAGGTCACAGACAATGGAACTGGTGTCCCTGATAATTCTTGGGTGTGTACATACTAAATAGGCTTTCAATAAATATGTACTAATTGATTTTTATCATTAAGGGAACTCTCTAGAATGGGACAGACAAGTCTCCCCCCCTTACCCCCCCCATCCTAAGCCTCATCCTGTGGTTCCTCTCTTCCTCTAGCCTCAAAGGTATGCTAAAATTACAAAAGAAAAGCTGACCTGTGGAACTTAAATAATGTCAATATTTTTGTTTATATGTGTGAAGTACTTATATGTTCTTGGGAGAAGGAAAGGAGAAAAGGGGGATGGAAAATTACAAGATAAAAATATTTGAGAACTTTTCTAGGTGAAGGAGTATAGACAGATTCACATTACCAAAAACTTCCTTTAACTTTCCATAACCCACACAGCTGCAATTATGTAAATAATTCTGGAAGGAATAACAAGGGAGGTGGAGGGTCGAATTTGAGCCTGAAATATTTGTTACAGAAGCTTGCTAGATAAATACTCTTTCTATAATTGAATGTGTTGATCTTGTGTTTTGTAGGCCTGTCCTGTCTCCCTTATCAATAATCTCACCAAATGTGATAAGAGTGAATGGAAAGAAAGCTAAAATTAATTCAGTAAAAATGACAACCAAGTTAAAGCTGCATTGGTGGTAAAGAAGAAGCTATTTTCATATCTCTTGGGAACTACTTGGCTAGCTTGATTTTCTGGGGAAAACAAGAAACTGAATTACTTCTTTAAGTATTCACAACTGTTTTAACAATCTGCATGTCCAAAAATTCCAAAGGAGAGTGGATGGGAAGAAAATGAGGAGAGTGAGGGGGGGGAAGAGTAAGAAGGAAGGGAAAGAGGGAGGGAGGGAAGGAAGGAAGGAAGGAAGGAAGGAAGGAAGGAAGGAAGGAAGGAAGGAAGGAAGGAAGGAAGGAAGGAAGGAAGGAAGGAAG
>NC_058134.1:181362522-181473768 GCF_016433145.1 Gracilinanus agilis | reverse complement strand
GAAGGAAGGAAGGAAGGAAGGAAGGAAGGAAGGAAGGAAGGAAGGAAGGAAGGAGTCCAACAGTTGTGACAACTCAAGGTCACACAAATTATAAATATTAGGTCAAGAATTCAAACCCAGGTCATCTGACTCAAAAGGCAGTAAGAACTCTTTCAACTTCAAAGACCTAAGACCTGTCAGGTCAAAGAGCAATTGCATTAGTTCTGCTTGGCCCCACAGAACAGAACTAGGAGTGATGGGCAAAAGAACCACAGAGGCAGATTGAGGCTTCATATAAAAACTTCCTTGCAATTAAAGCTGTCCAAAAGTGGGATGGGCTGCCCCCAGGAGGTAATGGTAGGTGTTTAAGCAAAAGCTAGGTGTGCACTTGTTGGAAATATTATAGAGAGAATTCTTGTGCATATACTGGTTGGACTAGATGGTCTCTGAGAATGCTTCAGCTTTGTGATTCTGAGATTAGGAATCTTCTTCCTCCCCCCACCTCTAACCCCCCCCCCCCCATCCTCTGGGTCTAAACTAAGGCTGGGGATTTATTTATTTATTTATTGCTATGACTACAGAACAGCCTGTCAGCTGATAGCCCCAGGAGATTTTCTGAGTCCAAAACTACTGGAGTTGTAACAGCTCTAGAATTGGTTCTGAAACACACACCACCCTGCTGCCATTTACCAACCACAAGTCAGGAAGATCTGAGTTCAAATGCTTCCTCTGGTGCTTACCAGCAATGCAACCCAGATCCAGTTTCAATCTGTTTTCTTTTTTTATGAAATAGGGATAATAACAGCACCTACTCAAAGAATTATTGTGAGGATTAAATGAGATAATACAAGTAAAATGACTTGGAAATCTTGAAATGCTATGTAAATGCTAGTTGTAATAATTATTTTTCCCACACTAACTTCTAGCAATGAAAGAAGAAAAGAGCCTATTTGACAGGCGCCTCCTAATATCTCAACATTCCCAGTAATTCCTATCTGTTATTAATAATCATTGATTAAATATAATCAGAAGTCATTACGTGTCAGAGGTCAAGATGAGAGGGAAAAGAGACTTTGAGTCAATAGGCAAGTTGATGGGAAGAAAAACAGTAAGTACCCTAAATCACAATATCTAAGATTTATGTAGTGTTTTAAATTTTTCAGAGCTTTACACATATTACTATATCTCATTATGGCAACCCTTTAAGATAGCTACTGCGGCTATTATCATCATCTTAAATGCTAAGGACACAGGATCAGAGAAGTTCATCAGAGAAGTCATAGAACTAATCCATACTGGAAGAAGACGACAAATCCAGAGTTTCCCAACTCTGGGTCATGAATTCTATCCTCTAGACTCTAGAGCCTCCTACTACTACACAATGCTAGGAGGAAGGAAACAAGAGAGGAAGAAAAGGAGGAAGGAAGGCAATTTAACTGTAGAATGATATCTTCCCAAAAGCAAAATATATTCATCAATTTATTTATTTAGCACCTGTACAGTGCCTTAATCTGAAAGACTAAGATTTTTTTCCTAATTTTCAATGTAAGAATTTCCTAGGAATGGTTTTTTGGTTCACTTAACAATTAACTGGACAAAGCCAGAAAAGAGAATATCACATTAAGACTCTACGGGAAGTAGGAAGAATAATGTTTCTCAGTTTGTAAACTAGAATTCAGAAATCCTGGGTAGTACTTGTTAAAGAATAACTGCAAAGGAAAGTAAAAATGTAAATTTTAATAACCAGGTCAGTCAAAATTAGGTAACTGAAATTCAGTAGACATAAGCAAAACTATTGCCACCCCTACAATAAGTTATCAAGAGTAGTCAAATATATGGATAATAGAAACAAGAATTAGGAGCTTTTTATTCTATTGCTGACTCTTCCAGTGGCTTCCCTTAGAAATTGAACCAATTCACTAAAACCTTTCTAGTTTGTAAGTTTTCAGTCATGACAGACTTTTTTTAGGATCCTATTTGGAGTTTTCTTGGCAAGAATACTGAAATAATTTTGCCATTTCCTTCTCTAGCTCATTTTACAGATGAGGAAACTGAGGCAAACAGGATTAAGTGACTTGCCCAGAGTCACTCAGTTAGTAATTACCTGAGGCTGGATTTGAATTCATGAAGACAAGTCTTCCTGTTTACAAACCACATGCTCTATTCATTGAACCATCTAGTTGCCCCAAACTTTCTCTAATAACTCATAATTCCTTCAATTCACTTTAAACTAAGCATAGATCACAGGACCAACAAGATAGAAAGCATTGTGCCCAATCCCCAGCAATCTCAAACATCTCAAAAAAAATGGAATTATGCACCAGATATAAAGCAATTAGAGCTGAATTCCCAGAGAGAATTCTGACAAGGTAAAATCCTTGAAACTAATTTGGGAAAACATTAATCCTTGAAGCACACACGTATTGTAATCCCTTCTGCTAGCCTCCATTCTCCCAGCAGGAATGGACAAACTGATCTGTGGGCTTATTTCTTGGGTCCATATTTTTAGTCTCCTATTGCTACAGAGACTTTTCTAACTCACACACCTCATTCTGCCCTCTTCGTCCTCGTACAAAAAATAGCATACATTGATTCTGACCAGCCATATGAGGAAGGAGGTGGAAAATGTTCTGCTTTTTGAGTCCTGTAGTTTAGAAAAGCTAAACTAAAACTGTTGGGAGGCTGGTCAGAACAACCTCCTTACCTTCTCTGAAGCCTAGGGGCTGCTAAGTGGTTCAGTGGATAGAGAACCAGGCCTGGAGACAGAAGGGTCTGGATTCAAATGTGGCTTCAGACACTTCATAGCTAGGTGATCCTAGGCAAGTCAATTAACCTCAATTGCCTAGCCCATTCTACTCTTCTGCCTTGGAACCAATATCCATCTGGTGCTGATTCTAAGACAGAAAGTAAGGGTTAAAAAAAAAAGAAGAAACCCAATCAGAGAAAGGAAAGGAAGAGAGCCAATGATAAAAATGGGTTAGTGATAATGGACCATGTTAGTAACAAAACCTATAGAAATCATATGACTATCTTAATAGATGCAAAAAATGCTTTTGACAAAATACAACACCTATTCTTTATTTTTAAAAATTAGAAAACACTGGAATAAAAGGACATTTCCTCAAAGTGATAAATGGCATCTATCTAAAACCATTAGCAAGAATTATGTGTAATGGGGATAAACTCGAATCCTTCCCAATGAGATCAGGGTAGAGCAGAGGTTCTCATTATCACTCTACCAGGTGAATTATTGTACTAGACATGCTAGCCAAGTTGCAGAATACAAAATAAACCCACGTAAATTATCGGCATTTCCATTTGCCACCAATAAAGTCCAACAGTAACAGACAGAAAATAAAATTCCATTCAAAAAACTGTAGATGATATAAAATATTCCAGGGGTATACCTATCAAAAGAAACCCAGCAACTATATGAACATAATTGCAGAATACTTTTCACACAAATAAAGTCAGACCTAAGCAAATGTAAAAACATTTATTGTTCATAAATAGGTTGAGCTGATATAATAAAAATGACAATCCTACCTAAATTAACTTGCTTGTTCAGTAACATACCAATCAAACTACCCCAAAATTATTTCATAGAGCTACAAAAAAATTCATCTGCAAGAAAAAAGACCAAGAATATCAAGGGAATTATTGGGCGGTGGGGGGGGGGATATGAAGGAAAGAGGTCCAGTCATACCAGACTTCAAACTATGCTTTAATGCAGTAATCACCAATGCAATCTGGTATTGGCTAAGAAATAGAGTAGTGGAACAATGGAATAGTTTAAGTAATTAACACTAATAGTTAATGGCCATAGTATCCTAGTGTTGAATAAACCCAAAGATCCAAGTTTTGGGGAGAAGAACTTACTACTTGACAAAATCTGCTGGGAAAATTGAAAAAACAGGATGGCAGAAACTAGGCATAGTCTCATACCATACACCAATATAAAAATGATTTAGAAATAAAGAGTGATACCATAAACAAATTAGGGAGACAAGGAAAAGTTTATGTGCCAGATTTATGAATAAGGGAAGAATTTATGACCAAAAAAGACATAGAGAATATCATGAAAAAAGAAATGGACAATTTTATTACATTAAATTTAAAAGATATTGTAAAAACAAAACCAATGCAACCAAAATTAGAAGAAAAACAAATTTGGTAAAAAAAACTTTATAGCAAGTGTCTCTAACAAAAGCCTCATTTCTCAAATATATAGAGAAATTAGTCAAATTTATAAAAATATAATGCATTTCTCATTTGATAAATGGTCGAAGGATATAAACAGGCAATTCTTAAGAGGAAGAAGTTAAACCCATTTATAGTCATATTAAAAAATGTTCCAAATGACTATTGATTAGAGAAATACAAATTAAAACATCTCTGAAATACTACTCCACACCTATCAGATTGGCCAATATAACCAAAAAGAAAAATGATAAGTGTTGGAGGGGATATGGGAAAATTAGGACATTTTTAATACCACTATTGGCAAAATTATGAACAACCATTCTGGAGAGCAATATGGAACCATGCCCAAAGGGCCATAAAACTATGTGTACCTGTTGGCCTAGCAATACCACTACTGAGCCTGCAATCCAAAGAGATCAAAGATAATGGGAAAGGACCTACTTGGACAAAAATATTTTTAGCAGCTCCTTTTGTAGTGACAAAGAATTGGAAACTGAAAGGGTATCCATTAATCGAGATTTGGCTTAATAAATTGTGGTATATGGTTGTAATGGAATACTTTTGTGCCACAAGCAATGATGAACAGGATGAGTTTAAATAAAGATGGAAATACTTATATGAACTGAAGCAAAGTAAAGTGATCAGAACCAGGAGAATACTGGACACAATAACAGAAATATTGTACAATGATCAGCTGTAATGGACTAAACTATTATCAATAAAGCAAACTTCCAAAATAGTCACAAGGGACTCATGATGAAAAATGCTATTCCTAGCCAGAGAAAGACCTATTAGAGTCTGATTGCAGATCAGAACATACCATCTTCCACTTTATTTCCTTCACAAGTATTTTATTGTATATATGATAAGTGTCTTCTGTCACAGCATGAGCATTATGGATATATGTATTCATAAAAGCACTGGCATAAACTATATCAGACTTTTGAACACGTAAGGAAGTGGGGTGGGAGAGGGAGAGAGGGATGTGAATTGTAAAATGTCTGAAAACAATAGTAAAAAACTTTCTACATGTAATAAAAAAAAATTTTAATAGGTTAGGAAAACAGCATGAGTTGCTGCACTAAACCTAAGGAAAGGGTCCTGAAATCCAGCTGGAGTTAGTTCTGTATCCCCATAGGCCAAAAAGGGCAGAAACCAAATCTAATGAAACTTAAATCCCCCTACATAGGAGGATGAAGCAGCTTTACAGGCTATTCTTTTAAACTGTTCCCCCAGGAAAGACGAAGGAGTCAGAAAGTGAGTGGTGAGAAATATATATAAGGAAAAAATGGCTAAAACACCAAAGAAGTCAAGGGGAAGAAAACTCATAAAAACCAAGAATCCGGATAAACCTACTGAGAGGACTCTAAAACTAGAAGGAAGAATAGGTAATATATCCTAAAAGAGATTACAAAGCTCTGAAATATGAAAAGGCAACAGAAAGTAAACCAGTGCCTAATGGAACACAAACTCCTGTGGAATCCTAAAAAAGCACATACTAAAAAATACTGAATACTTCAAAATAGAAATAAAATCCATAAAAGAAAAAAAATAGAAATATATGCCAGAATTTATAACTCTCAAAGACAAAATAAAAAGCCTAATTAACAGATCGGCAAAATTTGGGTCCATGCTAGAGAGTTTCTCCAAAGAAGCAAGAGATGAACAGTTTTAGAACAAAAAAAATTAAGCAAATGAAAATGTGGCAGAAGAAAAACATAAGACAGAAACATTAAAAGATTATATGATTTCTATGGTGACTCTGGTGGGCTGGATCCTCCCAGAACCTCCAATTAAAGGATGGTGCCCAAGCCAGCCTTGTCTTCATCTCTCTCCAGACTGCACTCCTAACTCTCCTAACTTTCTCTATAAGGCTCCCTAGCTCATACCATCTCCCTTCTTTTCCTCATTCCTCTTTCCCTCCCTCTTTTTAACTTTATATTGTATATTGTCTTTTCTTTTTGAATATAATACTCCTTGAGTGTAGGTGTTATCTTGATTTTATTTGTATTTCCATTGCTTAGTAAATGTCTAGAATAAGTAAGTGCTTCATAAATACTTGTTGACTTGACCATACAACCAAAGTCATTGACTGAAAAAGGGATGTTCAGACAAATTAAGAAACAGGTGTCAGGGGCAGCTAAGTGTTTCAGTAGATAGAGATCCAGGCCTGGAGACAGGGGGTCCTGAGTTCAAATATGAACTTAGACACTTCCCAGCTATGTGACCCTGAGCAAGTCACTTAACCCCAACTCCCTAGCCCTTACTACTCTTCTCCTTTCGAACTGATACTTAGTATCAATTCCAGAAGAGAAGGGAGAAAGAAGAAGGAGGAGAAGGAAAAAGGGGAGGAGGAGGAGGAGGAAGGAAGGAAGGAAGGAAGAAGAAGAGAGGGTAAGAAGGAGGGTGGGAAGGAGGAAGGAAAGAAGGAAGGAAAGAAGGAAAGAAGGGAGGAAGGAAGGAAACAGCCAGGTCTCCCAAAAGAATATGACAAGTCAAAAACCTGAACATCATATTGCAGGAAATAATAGAAGAAAACTTCTGAATATGGAAAACAAAGTACAAATCAAAAGAATCCACAATCATTTCCAGAAGAAAAAGAAAAAAGCATATCTCCAAACTCCAAGACACATGATGATTAACAATTCTAATCACAAATAGCAAGTTCTACAAGAAGCCTTAGGAAAGAAAGACTTATAAATATGAAGAGAAGGAAAATTAAAATGACATAAGATTATTCTGTATCTACTAGAAACCATAGAAGGGAATCTGTAAAATATTTTATAAAGAAAAAAAAAACTACTCAGCCTACAACCCATGATATTCTGAGCCTCATCATTGCAAAAAAAAAAAAAAGAAAATTCAAAATTCAAAAAAAAAAAAGAGGTACTTGAAGCATAACTGATGAAAACCGTTTTGAGACTATCAAATTCAGAAATACTGTAAACAACAGAAAAATAGAAAGGCAAATAAGTACAATTGGCAAGGAAAGAGTAAAGGAAGGAAGGAACAAAGGAATGAAGGACAACTAGGGAAAATTTTTGCATCAACTATTTCTGACATGGGTTTGATATTCAAGATATATAGACAACCAACAGAAATGCATAAGAACAAAAGCAATTACCTAATTGGTGTATAAGTAAGTGGAGATTTTGTACCTTTGAACTACATTCTCCAAAATTCCTTTAGTATTTCCCAGAATTCCTTTTAATCTCTCCACCACATTGCACGGTCATGTTTTGTTTGTAAATTCTGTAACTCCACTCCTGTCTCTCTCTTCTCTCACCACCAGGGCTGGGTTAGCTTCCTTTTTACTTTAGCTTATATATTTTTCTGCAAGTTATTTTTAATAAAATCTTATTAAATATAATATTTAGAATATTGAATATTAATTTTAATCTTTACATAGGTAAGTGATCAAAGTATAATTTCTCAAAAGAAATATTAAAAACTATTAACATCCATATAAAAGAATTTTCCAAATCACTAATAATAAGAGAAATGCACATTAAAAAACAGAAGTTTTATGTCATAACCAACAACTGGAAATTGATGATAAGATAGGAATAGTCAGTTTTGAAAGGTTATGGAAAGACAGGCATACATACACTGTTGGTGGTACTGTGGATTGGTACAACCATTGCAGAAAGCAGTGTTTCCAGTTCTTTGAACAATTCCAATTAACTTTCCAAAATGCAAATATAAATCAAAATATTTGTACTGTTCTGTGGTATCCAAGAACTTAAAACAAAGTAGATGCAGCATCAAATGGAGAGTGATTAAACAAACACTGATACATGAATATAATGTAATATTACTGTGCTATAAGAAACAATGATCATCATGAATTCATTATAAGAAGCATAGAAACACTTGTATGAACTAGTACAAAGTAAAATAAGCAAAAGCAGGAAAACAATGAGTACAACAAAGCAAATGGGGAAAGTAGCAATAAAATAATTGAAATTGAATGCTAGGAAAGGTAGATTTCAGAATATATCTTTATTTTCTTCTTTGTAGAGATGGAGTGAGAATTTTTACATCTAGCAGCAAACTCTTTCAATATATTGGTTAATTTTGATGAATGACTTTTAGTTTTAATATTTTAAGGGATGACTCTGATGGGGATAGAAATGGAAACATTGGGAAATGAAGGGAATATAAAACAAAATATATCAATAAAGTGTGTTTTAAAACACGCTAAAGAGAGCTTGGTATTCTATGACATCTTTCTTAAAAGATAACTACATGTATAGAATGTTAGTGATGGAAGGGACCTTAGAGACCCTTTTGTATATCCTCTCATTTTATAGGCAAAGCAAAAGAGACAGAGCTAGGACAAGCCCTCAGCTACCTTGATTACCAAGTCAATTCTCTATTATATATCATGATTGAATTCATCTTCCCAATATGTTTATTATGGAGAGAAGAAGAGATATCTATCTTCCCCATTTTCCAGAAAGAATTTCAGATACAGAAAGCAAATTGTCTGTCTGGTGTAGTCCACATCTAATTTACATGAAAGGCAAGCAAAATTATTTAGAATGTAATAAGCACTTTAAGGGCATAGATTTTTTTTGTTCCGTTTTTGAAGTCAACAGCATTGAACAGTGCTTTGCACATATCAGGTGCTGAATAAATGCTTGCTGAATTTATTTGGACAGTTAAATAAAAAGTAATGAAAAAGAATGAAAAGTCAACACAATTATCTATAGCAGCACTTTTTTTAAACTAACCCAAGTGCTGTAAACATAACAATGAATGGCTGTACAAAAATGGAATGGCATGTATTGTGCCACAAGAAATGATGAATATTAATTCAAGGAAACTCAGGCAAAGTGAAGGAAATAGAACCCAGAGAATAATTTACTGATACTATTGCAATGAAAAGGAAAACAACACTGAACAATTTCAGAAGTCTGACCATTTGCAGGGGGACCACTAATGACTGAAGCCTGCCTTCCACATCTTGGCAAAGGGCTACTTGACACAGAAAATGAGACATTCATTTTCCAACACAATGTATTGATTTCTGATAAAATGTATTTATTTTTCTTGACTAAATAATGTTAATGATATACATTTTAAGTCCCTTAATATAACATCATTTAAGTTAATGGGAAACCTTTCATTCTGTGTGTCATTACCATACTGGAAGTATCAAAAGGTATACAAAAAAAGGTTTAAAAAAATGTATCCAAAATATTTCCGTCTTACCACCAAAATCAAGCTAAAGTGGAAAATCTATCAAAGGTTTCAATTATTGTTTCCCATTTTTCTTTTACTTACTACATATAATGGAAGTATTAAATATGCAGTACTAAAAAAGTTATTAACAGTATTTTATGTGGCATGTATAGTAAGTTTTTGTTTAATTGCTTCGTTATTTTTGAGGATCTTCTATAGAACAGAAACAATGACATAACTCTAAGCATGGAGGGCTCAAGAGAATAAAATTTCCCTGATCTCTTTCCAGCATGTCCAATTACAAAATTATGTGATATCTTAAACAATCAGGAGTGTGCTGGTAAATGTTTAACAACTGGTTTTCCAAAGGGAAAAAAGCATGGAGGACACATTTTTAAATTTTAATCTGCAGGATACAAAATAAATGCACACAAATCATCATCATTTCTATATATTTCCAACACATCACAGCAGCAAGAGGTAGAAAGAGAAACACCATTTAAAATCACCCTAAACAATATAAAATACTTAGGAATCTATTTGCCAAGACAAACATAAAAATTATATGAACACAACTACAAAATACTTTCCACACAATTAAAACTAGATCTAAACAATTGGAAAAACATTAATTGCTCGTGGGTTGGATGAGCTAACATTATAAAAATGACCATTCTACCCAAATTAATTTACTTATTCAGTGCCATATCTATCAAACTACCAAAAAACATTTTTTACTGAATTAGAAAAAACTGTAATTAATTTATTGTAAAAATCAATAGCAAGGGGGCAGCTGGGTAGCTCAGTGGAGTGAGAGTCAGGCCTAGAGACGGGAGGTCCTAGGTTCAAACCCGGCCTCAGCCACTTCCCAGCTGTGTGACCCTGGGCAAGTCACTTGACCCCCATTGCCCACCCTTACCACCCTTCCACCTATGAGACAATACACTGAAATTAAGGGTTTATAAAAAAAAAAAATCAATAGCAATACCTTTGCTGATATTTACTTAATGTAATAATAAATAACACTACACTTTATTTATTGTCATTAACTAAGGAGGAAGGCCAAAGCAATGTATTTTTCAAAAACTACACAAATTTTAACTATGTCACTAGCTCATGTCCCCATTCTTCCCCAGGCTGAACCCAGATATGCATCCTTCCTCTCATACACATCCTTTTTCCCTTGATCCTGACACTGGACATCAAGAGAGTGTCACAGTAAGTATCTGATGGAGAGATGACGGGGAGACTGGGAGATGATGGGGAGATGACAGCTAGACTTCGGGGAGACGGGGAGAGGGGGAGAGAGAAAGAGGGGGAGAGGGATGGCTTTGAAACCAGGAAGATTTGTGTTCAAGTTCCCTTTCTAAGAGTATTGACCATTAAGGGGACCTTTCTCTGTGCACTAAGCAAACGCCAAGTTGATAAGTTACAGACAAGCTGCCAACCCCAATAGGTTGAGGATGTTCCCTCATCCAGGATTTTCCTATATTGAAGAAACCGCAGTTCCATTCCCTATGTGAATAATAAATGATGGTTCTGCTGTATTCCCTGGCTCTGGACATCCTAGAAAAAATTTCAGGATAACCATATTAGTGTTGGTTATAAAAACAAGGCCCAGCTCAATTCCGCTGATTTCAAGGGAGACAGATTGGGTTAGCCCATTATCGAGAGCAGAAATGTTTTCTCTTCCAAGATATATCAGCTATGATACTGCATGATAGCATATATCCTAGGATATATGATATATGATAGCTAACATCCTAGGGTTACAGATCACCAATTTAGAGCTGGAACGGGCCTTAAAAACCATAGACCAACTCTTTCATTTTTTGGAACCCCTACTTTCTGTCCTAGTATCAATTCCAAGACAGAAAAAGCAGCAAGGGATAGGCAATGGGGGTTAGGTGACTAGCCCAGGGTCACACAGCTAGGAAGTGTCTGAGGCCAGATTTGAAGCCAGGTTCTCCCAACTCCAGATCCAGAGTTCTTTCTATTGTGCTACTCTCAATCCCCTCATTTAAAGGATAAAAAAAAACTGAAGGCCCAAGAGGTTAATTGGTTTGTCCCATGTCTCATAGGTAGTTAAACATCAGAATTAAGATCTGAATCCAGGTCCCTTATTTTAAATGAAGTGATTTTTTTTTCCCAACTGTACCATGTTTCCTCTTGAGTTAAACTGATGAACTTGGATAGGTGTGAACTTCTTTGGGGACTTGCTTTTAAATAACATGGAATTATTATTTTCTTCCAGATTTGTCTTAAGCATCCCTGGATCCATAAAGCATCCTTATTGTGCTTGTTTTCTTGTATTTATTCCTTTTCCAGCCTTATTTCCCAAATTGAGGCTTTGGGTTGAGTCCAGGATCTGGGTACTTCTGGTAGAAATGCCAGATCTGCCTTTGTTACTGATTTTATTTCCTGGGGTCTGAGTAATAAGTATTCTATCCTTCAAGGACCTCAGGAGCTGCTGACCTCTGCTGAGGCAACCTACAAGGAAGATTGATATACAAAAGCAACTACCCAAACTGGGGTCAGGGGAGGAAAGAGAAAGGAGGAAGTTGATGCCCTGATGATTGCCCTCCCGGCCAGAGTCCCATAGACTTCCAAGTGCCTGTATGTGGTCAGAACCACACAACTGCTGGTTCTGGGCTCCTTAGCTAGGACCAGTCTGGTTGATCTAGATATCCCTGGCTTCTCTGTGATCCATACTGGAAGACTTCTCTGCACTGAGCTCCTTTTTGGGTTTTTTTTCTGGCTAAAACTCTTCCCCAGTGCCTTCAAGCTTCTGACTGTCTCTTTGTGCAGATGTGAGATAGCACAATTCACTTACTCTAGTTACTTCTTAGTCTGATCCCCTTTTTATTTGTTAAAGTCCTTGGAGTAGTTGTAAGAGAGCTGGGCTGTTCCACTTTACTCACTCTACCAGGCTGAGGAGAATTATCTTGTCATTTCTTAGATCGCTCCCTCCCCATAAGACCTAGTGGACAGAGTAGACTAGAAGAAAGAGAGCCCTAACTAGCATTTCTAATGCTCAGGGCTCACTTCATAAAATGTGCTTCCTGTTATAGTCAGAGAAAATCATCTGGTGGCTTCCTAATCTATTTTATAAATGTTTAACTTAAATTGCTTTAAATTTGTTAGGCTACTTTAAATATCTTTAAATGTCTACTCTTTTAAAGAAGCAGCTAGGTGACATACTAAATAGAGGTCTAAGAGAGCCTCCTAATTCAAATCTGACCTCAGACACTTACTAGCTGTGTGACCTTAGGCAAGTCACTTAATTTTGCCTCAGTTTCCTCATTTGTAAAATGAGCTAGAGAAGGAAATAGCAAACCACTCTGGTATCTTTGCCAAGAAAATCCCAAATGGGGTCATGAAGAGTTAGACATGATTGAAACAACTAAACAACAAAATGGGCACATTGTCTCCCCAGCTAAACTGAGGATTCTTTCAGAGTAGGGACTGTCTTTTGCCTTTCAGTGTCTCCCCAGTGTTTATGACCTTGCCTGGCACACAGAAGGTTTGGAATAAATGTTTGTTGACTCACTGACTGACTGAGACAAGGTCAATGAACCCAGTTCGCATTCATCTTTTCTTTCTATCATTTCTATGAAAGACTTGATGGAACAAGAGAAAAGAGTGGTATATTCAAAAATGAGTGTGAGATAAGAATAAAAGGTATCCATTTTTATTAAACCCTCACCTTTCATCTTAGAATCAATAAGGGCTAGATAATGGGGGTCAAGTGACTTGCCCAGGGTCACCCAGCTAGGAAATGTCTGAGGCCAGATATGAACCCAGGACCTCTTGTCTCTAGACCTGACTCTCAATCCACTACCCTCAAAGCATTCATCTTTAAAGAAGAAAAGATGAGGAGATAAAAATAAGATGGAATTCTGAAGTCTGTCTAACTCTAAAGCTATGAACCTATGATCCTAGAAGAAGGCACTCATTGATCCTGGGTTGTCCATTTCTGATAGATTAGTACTGAGTTGGGGGGGGGCACAGGGGAGAGAGAGTAAGAACATGAATCATGGAACCATGGAAAAATTTTTTCTAAAAAAAAAAAAAATAAATAAAACCAATAGGCCAAAAAATAAAATAAAATAAACCAGTAGAGTTCTTTAAAGCATACAATGCCATAATCTCAAAACTTAATAAGAAGTTACAAGATGTTATAAGGGTCCTTTCAACCTATTCACCACAAAAAATAATACCGATGCAGTGACCTTATATATAATGCATAATCTCATTTGAATATCAGAACTCTTAAATAGGTTATCACTGGTACTAGGAACAACTAAGTGGACCAACAGATGAAGTCAGGAAGACTCATCTTGAACACCGCTGATCTGGCCTAAGACACTCACTACCCATGTGACCCTGAGCAAGTCACTTAACTCTGTTTGCCTGTTTCAACATCTATAAAATGAAATGGAGGGGGCAGCTGGGTAGCTCAGTGGATTCAGAGCCAGGCCTAGAGATGGGAGGTCCTAGGTTCAAATCTGATCTCAGACATTTCCCAGCTGTGTGACCCTGGGCAAGTCACTTGACCCCCATTGCCTACCCTTACCACTCTTCTGCCTTGGAGCCAATACACAGTATTGATTCTAAGGTGGAAGGTAAGTGTTTAAAAAAAATGAACTGGAGAAGAAAAGGCAAACCATTCCAGTATCTTTCCCAAGAAAACCCCAAATGGTGTCACAGAGAGGACACACCCGACACTAATGAACAACCAACAACCAAAACCACAAGTACTAGTATTCACCTTATACAGACAAGGTAGATAGATAAATAACACAAGGGATAGAGATCTGGGTCTGGAGTCAGGAAGACCTGAGTTCAAATCCATTCTTATGCAAGTCACTATCTCTGCCCCAGTTTCCTCAACTATAAAAAAAGACCTAGCTAATAGTGTTCTTGCAAAAATCACGGTACTTCAAAAATATTCGTAGCAGCACTCTTTGTGGTGGCAAAAAAATTGGAAAATGAGGGGATGTCCCTCAGTTGAGGAATGGCTGAACAAATTGTGGTATCTGATGGTGATGGAATGATGATCTGCTTGGTTTCTCTAAGAACTGAAAGGACCTCAGTGAACTGATGTGGAGTGAAATGAGCAGAACTAGGAGAACATTATACACAGTAACTGAAACATTATGGGACGATCAAATATAATAGACTTTGCTACTATGAACAATACAATAATCCAGGACAAATCTGAAGGACTTATGAGAAAGAATGTCATCCATATCAAGAGAAAGAACTGTGGGAATAGAAATGCAGAAGAAAAACATATGATTTATCACTTGTTTATATGGGTATAGGATTTGGGGTTTTGGTTTTAAAAGATTACTCTATTACAAAAGTGAATAACATAGAAATAGGTATTGAGTGATAATATATGTATAACCCAATGGAATTGCTTGTCACCTCTGGGAGGGAAAGGGAAGAGGGGAGGGAGACAACACAAATCACACAACAATGGAAAAATACTTAAAAGTAAATACATTTTAAAAAATAAATACATGAATAAATAAATTTCCAAGACAAAAAAAAATTACTATACCTAATAAAGACTTGTTCCCTTCCCTAAGGTTCAGAGGCAAGATTTTCATTAAAGTTTTTTTTTTCTTACCCTACTTCTAGAGTTCCCTTTGACTACATGACTCATGCCTAACTACAAGACTCAGTTAAACCTCTACAGGACTACATTTTAAGTCAGATATTACAAGGTGATATTCCAGATCTCGGAACTCTATTAGTACATATAGATAATGAGTAAGTTGGCCAAACTACAGAGTGGTCCATCTCAAGGCGAGAAAATCTAATCAATGAAAGTTAAACTTCAGCCAATATAAGCATTTTTAATGACCTTCCTTAACAAAGAATGTGGCTAAATAAAGATACCATCAAATTCTGCACTGTAAAACCCAGTTCATTAGCAGAAAAATAATACATTGCACAAACACTTTGAAGATAACACAATTTCAAAATACCATAAAGCAAACAATATTATATATTATGCAAGTTTACATAGAAATCTATTTTAGAACATAATAGAAACAAGCTGAAGAAAGTCAAACATTTCTAAGGTGACTCATCCCATAGAAATAGAAATACATATTGCTAAGTTGACATGCTTCATTTGTTTGTAAGAGTAAAATCCTTGATATCTGAAGATTTGGTATATATAAATTACAAAATAAATTATCAGTCTTATTAAACTTTCCTATTTCTGGTAAGGATACCACCAACCTTCCTGTCAACCAGAATTTGCAAGCTCAAATTCAGCCTGGACTCTTCCTTCTATCTCACTCTAAATATCCAGTCAATTACCAATTCTTGACAGTTCTGGCTGCATCACATCTTTCTCCCCTTCTCTCCTGGCACACAGCTACCATCCTGATTGATATCCTTATCATTTCTTGCTTTTTCTATTTCAATAGCCCTCAGTAGATCTCCCTGCTCCCATAAATCATTCTGTGCATTTGTCAAAATAACCTTTCAAAAACAAAAGATCATATCACTCCCAGGCTCAAGAATTTTCAATGGCTCCCTATTGTCTCTAGATTAGAATACAAACTCCTGAGCTTGACCTTTAAAGCACTTTATAATCTAGCTCCAGGATGCCTTTCCAAATTTACTTTATACTGTAGTACTTTCCTTTATGCATCCTGAATTCCAGCCAATTTGGCCTCCTCAAATTTCCCTAAATTTGATATTTTATCACTTGTATTTGTAGTGATTGTTTCTCAAGAATGCCACTTCACCTGCTACTAGAATCTGCAACTTTCAAATGGGTTGAACCTAGATGCCATCTCTTACAAAAACTCTTTCCTGATACCTTTAATTGCTAGGCCATTCACTTATCTAAATTATCTTGTATTTACTTATCTGTTTAGATGTTGTATCTCCCAGCAGAACTAAAGCTTCTTGAGTAAATTCAGGAACTGATTTTAATTTTTGTTTTTGTAGCTTTAGAGGCATGCAACTCGTAGGTGTTTAATAAATGTTTGTTCAAATGAATCACACTATTAACAAAATGTTATATTAACCTGTCTTTCTCTTATACAACTTTTTAGTTTGTTCATTGTCCATCGGTATAACAGCTACAATCATAAAGTCTCCTTGGCATTTATGGGACCTCATCTAAGGAATGTTAATGGCTATCTAATGATGGCTATATGGAAGTTTATGGGGAATGGGAAGGGGTAGCAGAGGAGAGAGGCCACTTGGCAAAAATTTGTTTAGACCAAAAATCAAAACCTTTTTCACTATTTCTGCCAATTGCTACTGTATCTCACCAAATGAAAAATGTACAAACCAAGATTCTTGCCACACATCATTTATTTTCTACAATAATAGAATTTAGTAGGCACTAAATATTGATGTACAGATATTAAGTTAATGTCCACAAGGGAGGGGAGGAATCACAATGGAACCTATAGTAATATTGAAGTAATCAGACTCTAAATACTGAGTACAATGACACTGCATTTTACCATAAATAATTATTACACATATTCAGATTCTGGGGATGTCAAATACTGTATCCACAAATACAATAACTACATACAGTAACATCCTAAAAAATGATAACATCAGTTCCACAGCATTAATAGTCCCAATTTTATTACATAAGTGCTTAAAGAAGTATACACATATTTCCTTTTGTAGCATATCAAAGTTTAACCCATTAATAAATTAAACAGTAAATTATTCATCAAAATGAAGAAAGCCAGAAAACTCTGCCTTCTTTCATCAACATTTAAGCCACTTCTCATTTTAATAGTATCTTCTTCTTTCCATTCATAAATCAAGGGTGGGCATCAAGAACTTTGAATTTGGTTTAAAATACAATTCTAATTAAGCTATTAAAAAGCCTAGAGTCTTTCAGGCTCCAAATTTGATCTGAGTTCCAAAAGCAAGGATGAATGAACATAACTATTTCACAGGGACTGGAAGAGACCTTAGAGGCCATCTAGTCCAAATCTTTCATTTTATAGATACTGAAACTGAGCGCCAAAAAGGCTACAGGATTTGCCTAAGGTCATAGAGGTAGTAAGTAGTAGATGCCAGAATTTGAAACCAAGTCCTCCAACTAGTCTATGATCTTTCCATAGCACTTTGATCTTTCCACACTTTGGTGAGTGTGGACTCAAGAGAATCTTGGAATTACTGGGAGCCTATTATAAAATCTCCAGTTTGATGTTCAAAATCCTTGATCATCTGACATTTCTCCTGCCTTTCCTGATTTTTTACACCTTACACACACACACACACACACACACACACACACACACACACACGCTAGCGCGCGCACACACATAATTGGCCACCAGTGACACTGGTCTTGTACTCCCTCAACAAGGAAATCCATCTCTGAAGTTCAGGTTTTTCCTGGCTGTCTCCTTGCCAGTAATGTTCTCTCTCCTCCTCTCCACTTCTTGGCTTCTCTGGCTTCCTTCAAGTCCCAGCTAAAATCCTCCCCTTCTGCAAGAAGTCTTTCTTGATCTACCTTACTTCTACTGCCTTCACTAGGTTGATTATCCCCACTAGATCCAGTGTTTGTACATAACTTTACTTAACGTCTCCTCCATTAGACCGTGAGCTCCTCGAGGGCAAGGACTGTCTTTAGCCTTTCTTTGTATACTCAGCTCTTAGCACAGTGCTTGGCACTTAGTAATTGCTTAATAAATAAATATCGACTGACTCTCAGACCCCTTGGAGAATTTCTGCATAGGGTCACCTAGGCTAATTCCAAAAGCTAAGGGAATTGGCCATCTGGCTTGGGCAAAAGGAACTGAGACGGGAGAAAGAGGGAAAGTCAAGACGGTGACTCGGGGTGTCCTGAATTCCTTCAATGCATCCCGCGGTCACCTGAGAATCTAGGGTAATTGAGCGCTACTTCAGGCACCGAAAAAATGGAGGTGGGGGAAGGAGGCTGATAGGGAAGCAACGGAGGGAGGAGGATTTTTTTTTTTTTTTTTCATCAGAAGCCAACATTTTCGGTAAAACAGTCTTTGGAGAGGAAGCCAGTAAAGAAGGTAAACTTCTTCTCCAGGCCTGTTCGAGGACTTCAGAATCACTTCCTCCTTTGATCTGTCTCTCCACATGAGATTGTGGAGTTGCAAGAGACAGTTCTCCCCAAGCAGCTTCCTGTGCGCTGGGGCAAAGCTCTCGGTCCTCAGCTTGTCAGATCCGCGGGTTCCTCAAGTCTGGGGGGAGGGGGGTAGATCATAGAAGGCGGGGCGGTACATACAGTCTGGAGAGGATCCCCCCACCCTGAGAAAGCCCCAAAACAAGGAAGGTGAAAAGAGAGAGAGAGAGAGAAACAGAGACTGAGACTGCCTTCCCCAGCCCAAGCCCCTCTCCTTACCCCAGGGTGCTGATGAAGCCGTTGACGGAGCCCTCGGCATACAGGGACACGATGTCCCCGATGTATAGAAAACTGGACATTTTGTCAGACATGCTGTCTCATTTTCTAAAGCGAGTGTTCCTTTTTTAATGGTTTTGGTGAGGATCCCCCAATGCCCTTCGACACCCTCTTTGCAAAGAGCCGTGGCGTGACGGAGAGGCACCAGCGAGGAGTGGAACGGAGGCAGGAGCCCGGGCTAACGCGGCCGGGATGGCCAAACGTCTCCGGGGCGTGGAACTCAGCTCCCCCGCTCCTGAGCCTCCTGAGGACCCGAGCATGAACCGAGCCCGGTGGCTACCCCGCCTCGGCTGCCACTGCCCCAGAACAAACGAAAACCGCGGGCACGCAGGCAGAAGACTGGGCTGCAGCAGCAGCGCCTCCCGGGCAGGTTTCCTCTTCCTTTCACAAGTTCTGCTGAGTTTTCTCTCTTCCAGCACCTTTGCTCCTCCTCCTTTCTCTCCTCCCTTCTCGGTCTCTCCGGTTTCCCCTCCTTCCCTTCCCTAGACTCTCGGCAGCCGCTACCTCTGCATGGCCTCTGCCGGTGTTTCTTAGGTGTGAATGTGTCTGTGTGTAGGTATGTGTGTGTGCATGTGCATGTGTGTGAGAGGGAGACCGCTGGAGCGAGTGTTGCTTTGCCTCGGGCGAAAATTTTGACCAGGTTGGTTGTGCCCATTCGACAAATAGGAGGAGGAGACTCGCGGCCAATCAGAGAGCAGGGGCCGCAGGAGGAGCTGGGTTGAGGGCTGGGGGAGGGATAAGGAGGAGAGGGGGGAGGTAGATGCAAAGGGGCGGAGACTTATTTGCACCGGGGCTGGCTTTGGGGGTGGAGTAAACAGTTCTTGCAGTAACAGTTCTTACCCATACCCCACCCCTCCCCAGCCCTGGGAACCTAGGGAGCCACCTCCTCTTCCTACCCCTTCCAGCCCCGACTCAGAACCCCACTGTAGTCTGGTCCCTCTGAGCTGCCTCTCTGTTTCGCGGAAATTTCATCCTGGAGAGGACGGGGAGTGGCCGTCCCCAGAGAGGCCGGCCCGTTGGAAGTTTTCCTTTTCCCCGCCTACCCCAGTGTCGCCCCATTGCGGCCTCCTCCCCTCCTACTAGCCCAGCCTCCCCGCTCTTCCTCTGGCCAGCTCCTAGGACTCTGTTGCGTGCTAGCAACTTCAGCCTCTAAGCTTCCTCCAAGAGCCTCGGGAGGGAACAGAGAGGCAGCTGAAAGCGAGAATGGGAATGGGCAGTAGTGGGAAGGCCTAATTTAGAAGAAGGATGCAAAGACTTTTGGGGGAGGAAGGTAAAGGAAGAGCAAAGAAGTAGAATCTGATGATGAGGGAAAGGTAGGACTGAGACGAAGAAATTATGAGTGGTAAAAGAGAAAGAGACATGGGAATTTCTGGGCCTCCTTTCATCTTGGGTGAGGCACTGGCCAATGAAACTTAATACTCCAGATCTTGGCATCAGCAAACTAGAGCGAGGACGGACCCATGCTGTCTCTTTTTGCCTGTAAGCTGCGCTTCCAAGTCACTCGGGGGTGTCAGATTGTGACTGGAAAGCTTAATGTGCACACTAGGTGAGATGTCAATTTTTACTCCGGCTAGTTAATTAGTCCCCGCTGTGAGGATCAGTGAAATGAACGCTTGATTGGCTGAGGCGAAGTTCAAATTATGATCAATGTTTACAACCTGGGTGACAGGGGACAAATTGCTTAACCTCTCTGGGCCTCAGTTTCCTTTTCTCTAACAAGAGGGAACTTGAGTTTCTGAAGCCTTTTCTCAAGGGCTCTTAAGCTTTTTTTGTGTCACAGACCCCTTCTCAATATAATATTTTTAAGTGTATGAAATACATAGGATTATCAAGGAGACCAATTATATTGAAATAAAAGTATCAGCTTAAAAAAAATTCAGAGTCCCCAAGGAGCTCCAGGCTAGATCAATAACCCCCAAATCTTGAGCTAAATATCAGTGCATACTTCCTTAATTCTAAATCCCTAGTTTACTTTTTCACTTTTAATTCAACCAGCACAAAGTCTTCAGTAACAACTTTCTTTTGTTTACATTTAAAAGTGCTGGCTATTGTAGATGCTGTGGTTATAAAATAAACTGAGATAGCTATAGAAAAGAAATGGGAAGTTTGACAAGTTTCCACACCTCCTTTGTTGGTGCTGGACTCTTTACCTTATAGCATTTATTTTACAAGTGTTTCTTCAGGCATGCTAATACACTGTTGATGGAATTGCAAGTTGTTCCAATAAATCTGAAAGACAGTTTGAAATTACTAGAAAAATTTCACTAAACTGTCCATACCCTTTAAACTGGGCATGTACCTGAGCAAATAAAAAAAAGAAAAGCTCAATACAAATATACTAAAATATTCTTGTTACATACTAAAATATTCATAACAAGAGTATTCCTGGTAGTAAAGATAACTGCCTAAAAGCATAAATTAACTAGCTGCCAAGTGGCCTTGGAATGAGACAATACTTCATGCTGGTAGAGACTTGTTGCCTCAGATTCTCCAGAGCAGCCCAAGGTCCAAATGTAACAAGGGAAAGCTGTCATAAAAAGTGTCTAAATATCACCATCATATAAAATATATTTGTTCTTCTGTATATTTAACAGAGGTCCTCCAGACCCAGATCTCAATATCTGTTTTTACCTAACCACCCCTAATTCATTTAAAAAGCATTAAAAATCATTTTCTGAAAAACAAATGATTGCAGACTAAACTTACTTTTTTTTTTGGACAGGGTTATTAAACTAGTTGCTCAATGAATGCTATAGTAAATATAGTAAATAGTAAATATCCCCTCTCTAGATTTTATCAAAGTATTTGATAAAGCATCTAATAATTGTTCTTGTAGAAGAAATAGAGATCATAGGCTTGTGGATTTAAAATGACAAGAGCCCTTAGAGGCTATAGAGTCTAGCCTCCTCATTTTGCAGTTAAGGAAACTAAAGCACAAGACAGGTCAAGAGACTTGCTCAGAGTTCATGAAAATAGTGCTTGAAGTAGCATTTGAACTCAGATCCTCTTGATTCCAATTCCAAATACAATGATATGAACTCAGAAAAAAAGACTCAAAGAATAATAATTAATGCTTCAGTGTCAGTTGGGGGGGAGGAAAAAGAGGGAATGAGCTTTTATTAAACACTTACTATGTGCCAGACACAGTGCCAAATGCTTTACAAATATTGTCTCAGCTTGGAAGAAGGTCTTCAATAGAGCTCCTCAGGGAGCTATGTTTGGCAGCCATTTTTGTCAATAATTTGAGAAAGATGTAGATGGCATGCTTATCAAATTTGCAAATGACACAAGATGGCAGGGAAAGTTAACGCATTGGATAAAAGGTGACATTATATGTCTTTTTTTCCTAAAAAATTTATAGAACTCTTCTAAATTTTCTTCTGTAGTCAAAAAGTATTTATTAAATGCCTATTATGTGTGAGGCAATAAAAAAGGAATCCCCTCTATGCCATATAGTCACTATTATATTCTGTTATTTCAGATTATTTTCCAGAATCATTAGATCAATTTGCTAAGTTCTACCAAAAGTGGAAATCTTGACAGTTAGAAAATAGGGTAGAATAGAGCTAACCTTGCTCCCATTTGTAGAGTTCCTTTCATGTATACATCATGTGATTTTCCCAAGACAAAATAATATTGCAGGAATCACACAAACTCCAGAGGAGTGATTTTTGCCTCCATTACCTTTAGAAAGGTGCATGTGGAAGTGAGGTGGGGAGCTTTCCAACTCTGAGTATTTATCCACATCCCTATCCTTATGAAAATAAGGATAAGTGTAGTATTACAGAGAAGTTCAGTGAGGCACCTTTACAAGTTTAAAATGGGGCTGAAGCAAGAAAGGGCATGGTTAAACAATAATTTGCTTGAAAAAGATCTGGTGGTGGGGAGTGGGGTGGTGGTTAGTGAACTGTAAGATCAGTATGAGTCAGTTATGTAATGTCATAGCCAAAAAAGCTAATGCAATTTTAAGAAGTGGGCAGCTAGGTAGTGTGATGAATGGAGTGTCCAACAGGGAGTCAGGAAGACTTTTTAAATTTCTAATTTTTTCCAGATTACATGTAGATATAATTTTAATATTCATTTTCTGACATTTTACAGTCCATGTTCTGTCTCTCCCTCCCATTCCTCTGCAAGAAGGCAGGTAATATGATATAGTTGTACATATATTGTCATATAATACATAAGTTTCCATGTTTGTCATGTTGTAAAACAAAATACATATTGCTGACACTAGAGAAAAATTCATGGAGGAAATAAAGCAAAGAATGGTATATTTCCGTCTGCTTTTGGAATCTTCTTTCTGTGGTGGTGGATATCCTTTTTTGCCATAAGTCCCTTGGAGTTGCCCTAGTTCCTTGCCTTGTTGATAATAGTTGTCATTTATAGTTGATCATCATATGTTACTGTTCTTATTGTGTATAACATTCTCTTGGAGGAAGACATCTTCCTGAGTTTAAATGTAGCCTCAGACACTTATCTTGCACAAGTCACTTAATTCTGTTTGCCTCAGTTTCCTCATCTATAAAATGAACTGGAGAAGAAAATGGCAAACCACTCCAATATCTTCAAGAAAACTTCAAATAAGGTCATGAAGAAGACATGACTGTAACAACACAACAACAACAAAATCTTAAGAGGCATTGCTCCTAGGAATAAGTAATTGATAAAAATGCCTTGATCAGTCTATCAATTGATGTATCCATTCTATGAGAGTTTTTATACTGATCTTTAGTGAGAAATAAGGACCAAAGTGAAAACTTGGGATGTCAATGATGAACTAAAATGTTTTGCTCAAAAACAGGAATAACTGAAACAATATTGTGATAAAGAGAGCTAGCCTCAAAGCCAGGAAGACTCTTTACCTTATAGCATTTGTTTTAAGTTCTGCCTCTCACTCTTTGCAATGTGACCTTGACCAAGCACTTCAGTTCTGTTAAGTAGGTACCTCTTAGAGGTAGTTCTCTAAGTTGCAGAAAGGGACTGACTTCCATTGATAAAGGGTATTTTCTCATACATTTTTTCACCTATTCCAATGAAATCAGAGTTGTACCTGTCCTAATCCCCTTTGTTTAAAAAAGAAGTCAAAGGTAAAAGAAAAAGAAAAAGGGAAAAGGAAATGGAGATTAAATTAGAAGATAGAAAGAAATGGATAGAATGCTAGACATAGAGTCAGAAAAGAATAAGAATAGCAACTAACATTTACATAGCACCTACTATATGCCAAGCACTTTATAATTATTATTTCATTTGATTCTCACAACTATTATTATCCTCATTTTACAGATGAAGAAACTGAGGCAAACAGAAGTGAAGTGACTGGACCAGAGACACACAGCTATTAAGTATCTGAGGTGGATTTGAAATCTTATTTGAAATCTTATTGACTCAGTGCTGTATCTACAATCCAGTAGGAAAAGTTTTAGACAAAGGAGTTTTTCCATGACCCTCAAATTCTATCTTGTAAGTCATACCATCATTCCTTCCATAGTTGACTACTTTACATGCATGTATGACTAGCTTTGACTCAGAGAACATTTGATCACGTGTAGTTTTCTGGTCTAAACAGCTTGGGACAGAAGGCGTGGTTACTATTTTATACTAAGTTCCTCTAATGTCATACAACAAACAGGCTTCTCTCAAAGTGCTTAGAATAGTCACTTTCTATTTTCTGTAAACTTGTTATAAGTCCTACCATAAAAGGATTAAGAAAAGGGCAAAGTTAAAAAGTAGAAGTAAATCTAAGTACAATATATGCATATAGTTATAACTTTTTGTGCTCTAACAAAATTTTAAATCACTATCAACTTTATAACAATGTTTATGCATACATTTCAATTCCAAATGTATATTATAATGTTAAGTCACATATTAAAGGAAATTTTGTATAACAAAATGGTGAAATGTAGGAGGCATACTACTCTACCTATATAATAGGTAGGACTGAGATGTTCCTTCAACTAGATTTTCAGAGCATTCAATGCAAGGAACTTTTTTTTTAATTCCAAATTTTACAAAACCAAATAAAATAGGCATTTTCATATGTAAAGAAAAAGAATATTGTAAATAAATGAAGTCATAAATCTCATATGTGTGTAACTTACTACATAATCAATCCCATCCACAAGTGTCCCAGACCTTCCCTACCCTCCCTGCATCACAGAGGTATCATCTGTGAGACTGACATGTTTATAATTAAGTCTTTCATGTTTTCCCCTTTCAAGTGATCTCATCCTGGGCACAAAGTGGATACTCTGGTTTTCTTTTTCTTTTATATTGGTATTCTTTGTTTTTACATAATTTCCCAACATATCTGTCTCTCTTCCTTCTTCCAGGAACCCGCACCTTACAATAAAAAATAAAAAAAGAGGAAAACTATTCATAAAAACTCATCAATATACCAAGTCCAACATTATATGCAATGTTTCCCATCCATAGTCCCCTGCCTCTGCAAAGAAGGAAGGACATGAAGTCTCATATCTCTTCTTTAGGACAGGGTTCAATTTTATTGTTACTACTGCTTTTTGCATTTGCATTCTCTAGTTATTATGTACATTTTTCTAAGCTTTGTTTATTTCACTTTGAATCAGTTCACATAACTCTTCCTATGCATCTCTGTGTTTTTCACATTCCTCATTGTTTGAAGTGCAGTAATATCCTAGTGAATTCATGTGCCACTGTTTAAGCCATTATTCAGTAATTGGGCATCTTTATCTTTATCTCTATAGTTTTTGCTACTATAAAAGGTGCTAGCACAAGTAAATATAGAACCTTTCTTTTTATCATTACCTTCTTGAATACATCCACTGTTTATTAAAAGTTACTAAATGATGGACTAGGGGAAAGAGAAAAGGCAATATAAATGGAGCAACGTCCCTCAAATCAAGAATACCATGAAGCTTACTAGAAAAATATTTAGGCTTATGTAGCAGAATAGTTGTTTTCTTCCTTATTTTATTATAACTGTGTCTTGTATTATATTCTGGCAGCTTGAAATTTGCTTGACCTGCTTAAAAAAAAGGCAATTTACCCCCTGGAGGACCTGGGAACAAATGGCCTTTTCTTCCTATATATTGAGGGTAATACTATTTACCCACCATCAGTAGCAAGTAAACAACTTGGAACTGCATTTTTTCCTAGGAAGAGATATGCTACTCTGAGTTAACCACATTTATTTTGTCCCTTGCCCATTGTAGCCCCATACCAGTTCTCTTTGTGTAGCCAAATAGCCAACATGGTTAGAACAAGTATACATCTTTACAATAATAACAATATATAATGAATAAACTTAGATTTACAAAGCACCTTCTCTGCATCTAGCAGCTTGCTAGGTAACATCAAGGACAGAAAGATATGATCCTTTTCCCTCAAAACTTTTATGATAATCTAGATGAGAAAACAATAATAACATTCAGGAAACAACTAGAAAGTAATTTAGCACTAAATTATATGAAACTGACTATAAGTTCAGAGAAGGAAGAGATCAATTAAAGAAGTCAGTAAGAAAATCTGGGAACAAATTCTATGACAGACACAATCTGTGAAACCAGGGACAAATCTCCCAACCTTGATGAGCCTGTTTTTTATCTATAAAATAAGGAAAATATTCATTTTTATTACCTACTTCACAGCATTTTTATGTCTCAAGTATGAATTACTATTATTATTCAGTTGGAGATGCTTTCATGAAAGACTTGAAAGACAGGTAGACAGCAGTATGGATAGTTTTCCAAATAAGGATAAGAATGGAGCAAAAAAGAGGCAGAATATCTTTTCTGTCTGTGCATAGGACAATATAGAAACTTGTCTTACTGGAGTATATATTAAATGCTGAGAAGTAGTTGGAAATATGGTTAGAAAGACAGAGTGAGATTAAAATGATAACGGTCCTTGAAAGCCAAGCAAAGTAGTTTGATTTGATGCAACAAGCGATAAAGAATGATTGTAGGATAAATCAGTAGCACAGTGGACAGAGCAGCAGATCTAGAAGGACATGGGTTCAAATGTGACTTTGGATAATTTTCTAGCTGTGTGACCATGGGGAAGTTACTTGATCCCAATTGCCTAACCCTTACTGTTCTTCTGCCTTGGAACCAATACTATCAATTCTAAGACAGAATTAATATCAATTCTAAGACAGAAATTAAGGGCTTAAAAAAAGAGTAATTTTATATTTTTTAGTAGAAGAATGATATGAGTGCAGAAGAATTAATTTGGAAAGATAGTATAGGATGGATTGGGTAGAAGTAGAAAGGTATAAAATGTCATTTAGTCATTCTCAGTCATGTCTGAATCTTAATGACCCCATTTGGGGTTTTCTTGGCAAAGACACTGGACTGATTTGCCATTTCCTTCCCCAGCTCATTTTACAGATGAGAAAACTGAGGCAAACAGGGTTAAGTGACTTTTTCAGGGTCACACAACTAGTAAGCATTTGAGGCCAAACTTAGACTTGGGTCTTCCTGATTCCAAGCTCAGACTCTATCCAGTATGTCATCAACCCAAGGAAATAATGGCACTTAATTTCCTGAAAAAAGAAGAAAGAAAAATGGCTCATATGCAGAAAGCTAAAAAAGTTAGGGTGCTCTTTATTCTTAACAGCTTTGTGAGGTAAACCAAGTATCTTTCCCCATTATGCAAAAGAGGAAACTGAAGCTTTGAGAACTTATATGAATTGCTCACATGGCTAGTAAAGTGCAAGATTTTGGACTCAAATCCACATCCTTAGGCAAGCCACTTAGCCTCAGTTTCCTCATCTTCAAAAATAATAACTGAGCCCAGATAGGCAAATTGCTTCCATTAAGGTCACACAGGCTCACATCGTGCCCAATACAGCCTGGAATTCAAATTTCCTGATTCTAATTTCAGAAGACCTCTTTTGAAAAAGTAGCTTGCTGACTGATTGACAGACTGATTTCTCTCTCCTTCCTTCAAGAATAATGCAATCACCAGGATATTTGCCCTGAAACCCTACTCCAGACATACCATGTCTTTCCAAGGCTTTCTCAACACAAAGAGACTTTTATTGGCTTCTTTGTCACTTATTTCTTTAAGACCATAAAGATAGTTTATGTTATCTGTTTTTAATTAACACTGACCAAGCCCCTCTCCCTAGGCCAGAAGGGCCTTTGGTTTCTGAAGTTGATCAAAGTAGCCTATCTGTGCATGACTCAGCCCCCTAACATCAATGTCACAACATTCTATTTCCTACAAAAATTACTGTGCACCATGCCTCAAAACTTGGGCAAAGTGAGAGTCTTCTTTCCTCAAGGACATTACCCCCTCAATGCAGAAATTCCGAATTTCTCAGTAATTAATATTGACAAAAGAGTTAGAGGGTTTAGTGGAGAGAGAGTCAAACCTGTAGTCAAAATCTTGTCTCAGACACTTCCTAATTGTGTGACTCTGGGCAAGTCACAACCCCAATTGCATAGCCCTTATAGCTTTTCTGACTTAGAACTGATATTTTAGTATCAATTCTAAGATAAGGTTTTTTTTTAAAAAGAAAAGAAATTAATACTGGTCCAGCCTGTTGGATCAAAAAAGATACAAATCTATGTCTTTGAGATTAGCAGATCCCTATTGCCCTTCGATTGGGGAATGGCTGAACAAATTGAGGTATATGATGGTGATAGAATACTACTGTGTATAAGGAATGATGATCTGCAGGATTTCTATATGAAATGGAAGAACCTCCAGTAACTGATGCAGAGTGAAATAAGCAGAACCAAGAGAACATTGTACACAGAAAGTAAAACATTGTGGAACTATCCGATGTAATGGACTTTGCTACTAGTAGCAATGCAACAAGCCAGGACACTCCTGAAGGATTTATGGCAAAGAATGCTACTACATTGAGAGAAAGAACTCTGAGAGTAGAAATGCAAAAGAAAGACATATGACATCACTTATCACATGCAAATATGGGTATATGATTTGGGGTTTAGGCCTTAAAAAATCACTCTATAGCAAAAATGAATAATATGGAAATAGGTATCAAGTGACATCTATACAACCCAGTGGGTTTGCTTGTTGGTTTTGGGAGAGGGAGAGAAGAGGGAAGGGAGAGAAAATGAATCATGGAAACATGTAAAAATATTTTAAAATAAAAAAAATTTTTAAGATTAACAGAGCCCAAGAAAGGCTAATGTTTTTTCTGGAAAATAGGCAGGCTCAGGCAGTAGCAGAGTCATAGATACAGAAGGTATAGGATAGACAGCTGATTTAACTCTAAGGCTTCTTCCAACCTGGAGTCCCTATGATTCTGCATAAGAGAGGCTTAGAGTAACATGCATGAATTGTCTTACTGATCCAACATCCTCTCATCATAACTCCTATAATTACTGCTCCAACTTTTGCATCACTGCTAATAAACTATCCCAAATTACTGAGGCAAACCACCCCCTTTTAAAATTGCTCTTTCTCCACCATCTTACACCAGATACAAGCCACAAAAAGAATCCTCATTGGACATCTATCAGTAATGCTTGTCATTCCATCTCCTTCCAGAGCCTCCATTTAAAGATGGTGCCCAGTCCAACTATATCTCATTGCTTTCCAGTCTGTACTTTAAAATCCCTCTACTATTCTTTGCCCACCCCTCCCCTGCTCAGCTTCCTTTTAAATTAGGATGTAAGCTCATTGAGAGAGGGGATTGTCTTTCTACTTGTATTTGTATTTCTAGAGCTTAGCACAGTGTCTGGCAGGGTAATAAGTGCTTTATAAATTATTGTTGATTTGACTTGAAGCCATCAAAAAAGCCTGAATCAAAAAAAAAGTGTGAAAATGCAAATTTGCATACAGTTCCCCCTACTTTCCTTTATCCCTACACTCGACCCAAGAATTTTGGTTGTTTGGGCTGTATCTTGTTCTCTACAGCCTCCCTAGCCTTGAGAACTTAAGTTCAATAATGTATCTTGGGGTGGGGGGTGGGGGGTGGGGGCAACTAGGTGACTCAGTAGATAGAGAGTTAGGCTTGGAGACAGGAGGTCCTGGATTCAAATTTGATCACAGATACTTCCTAGCTATATGGCCCTGGACAAGTCATTTTATCCAAATTGCCAGGATTTACCATTCTTCAGGCTTGGAAGCAATACTTGTAACAAGACAGAAGGTGAGGGTTTAAAAAAAAATGTACCTTGATAGATTTTACCTAACAACTTACTCTCATATAAGCATTTCCCAAAAAAGTAGAACATATTGATTGAGTATACAAAATTAAAAAGTAAGTTAATTTCAGGAAATTTTAGCTTAAGAGTAATATTTAAATAATTTGTCATAAAAAAGGAAAGTTATATTAACCCTATTTCAATTCATTGAATGCATGACTATCTGCAAGGAAATCACTGGGGATATGAAGATGAAGTAAGAAGCTGTCTTCACAAAGTTTACAATTTAGGAGAGAGAAGTTATATATCCAAATAACTTTAAGACAAGGCAGAATGGGATAGAGAAGTGCAAACTCAATTCAATCTAATCAATAAGTATCTATCGAGCACCAACTATACTCAGCCCAATCTTAGGTACTGGAGACATAAAGACAAAATGAAGAGAGCTCCTACCCTCATGGAGCTTATCTCCTATTGGAATCTGAGTCAGAATTCTGAATATTATAGGAAATGATTTAAAGTGAAGGGATTCGAACAAGGAGATAATGAAGAGAAAAACAACTTTGAAAGACATCAACATTCTAATCAGTGAAATGACCAAACAAGAATCAGGAAGAGTCTTGAATCCCTGCCAATATGAGTGCTGGTTGAAGGATCTGTAAATGCTTAGCCCGGAGCAGAAAAGACTCAGTGGGGACATGATCAGTGTATTTAAGTGTATTAAGACTATCTAATGGAAGGAGGATTCCTCCAAAAGAATCATACCCCAGTAGGCAAATATCTGATAAGTGATAAAAATCAAAAGGAAATGGTAGCCGGATGAGTCATTTTGGTCTAGAAAGTTACAGAGGTGGGCAGTGAGTTCAAATACATTGACTCACTACATCTAGGAATGATCCAAGGGCTGATTTGATCTTGAACTGGAAAAAGCAGGGTTGGAAGTAAAGGGTTAACCAGAGGGGAAGAGTCCATGAAAAAGGCATTAGGAAAAGAGAGAGGTAGGAGTAAGAATGAGACAGTGAAAAGAGCACCAAAGGTCAAAGGACTTGTATTGGAATCCCTAGCTCTGGTAATTACTATGTATATGGCCCTTATGGAGTCATTTCACCCTTATGGGAACCAGTTCCCTTATCTGTAAAATAACCTGGTTGGACTAGATGACTTCCAAGATTCCTTTAGGTTCTAACTCTTCATAATTTATAGAAAAGAAAGAAAAGATGTGAGAAATATTTCAGTAGTGTAGTCAACAGGACTTTGCCAATAATTGAACAGAGGGAACTACATTAATAAATCCCAGCAGCCAGTCACACAGCACAGATGTACACCTGGAATGAGGGTGGATAAGGCTATAAGAGACCCCTTTCTCTCACACACACAGTTTATTGGATCCTTAGAACAAAGGTCACTTCTCCTTCCTCAAAAACTGAGAGCATGTAGATGAGAGGACAGAGTGGCTAATGGGAAACACTTCTCTTTTCACTTGCTAATTAAAATAGGGATTGGCTCCATGCTTGCATCTCCACTAAACTGACAGACAACTCCTTCTCCCTTTAGAAAAAAGGTTGCCTTTAGGGACAGAAAAGGCTGATGGCTTCTAACTTCAAAAGCTCAATCTATAAGCTGATTCTAGGGATAGAGACTCTGATTTCAGAGGTATAGGAGACTCCCTGATGGAGAAACCCCCTCTACCACTGTAGATTGACAATATTCTCTCCAAGTCAGTGTTTTAAAAATTTGTCCAGAGTACTAAGAAGTTAAGTGTCTTGCCCAGATTATACAGCCAGGATATGCCAGAGATAAGACTTGAACTTGGGTCTCCATGGCGCAAAAGCTAGCTTTGTATTCACTGTGCCACACTGCCTCTCTATGATTATTATTGGCACAGGTAGAGAGATTTGGAGGAAGACTTGGCTATGAGGGAGATGGAGATGCATCTCTCTCAGTGGTCCCAAATACAAGGAGGCACATTGCGATAGTAACCCTAAGCCAGAGTAAACTTTTATAAATAGAAGAGTCTATCAACTGAAAAATCCTAATGACATTAATGTAAATTATCACCAATAGAGAAAAGCCCTTGGCTCAAAGGTAAGTCAAGACACAGGAAAAGAGGATCACTTACCATTTGCCCGTTATTCCCCTTAGATTTTTTTCACAAGTGATCTCTGCCTGCCCCAACTCTTTCCCCACCTTCCACTAAGCCTCAGCCTATGTATATGACCTGAATGCTACCTGTGAGAACTATCCATTAAACCTTAAACATAGGTTTAATCTTTTCCACCCCAAAATAGTGGCATATTTCCCTTATTTCCCTCTGTTTTGTTGCAGGTGGGCAACACAAGAAACTTAATATAACCAAGAAAAAGAGCGCAATAGCTTCTTAACCCTTTCAAGGAGTGAATTCTCTAAGGAAGGAATAGACTTTCACTCTCATTTATTTTCCAAATTATTATAAATAGTTAGATAGAGAGATAGAAAGAAAGATCCTATTAGCATTCTGCTTTGTAATAACAATGATGTACATGAAGTGCTCTTTGTTGTTTGATATTTCTTTTTTTTTTTTAAACTTTTACCTTTCACCTTTGAATCAATACTGTGTATTGATTCCAAGACAGAAGAGCAGTAAGGGCTAGGCAATGGAGGTTAAGTGACTTGCCCAGGGTCACAAAGCTAGGAAGTGTCTGAGGCCAGGTTTGAGCCTAGGACTTCCCATCTCTAGGTCTTGCTCTCAATCCACTGAGCCACTTGACTGCCCCTTGTTTAATATTGATTCTTAATGTTTTCCTGTTCATTCACTTGATCTTGCAAGAGTCTTTACTATTCTTTCATAATTAGCAGCTTAATAAATTTTAGGTCCTTTGTCTCCTCTCCTATACTTTCAGAAAAAGTAATCAATTATTTAAGGATTAAACTATCCTGTGGAGGGGTGATAGGGATACCTGGCTTACATTTTGCCAGATTCTGACCAATAAAATATAGGCCTACATTTAATAGTTTTTATATGATTTTTAAAATTCCTTAAAATTCTTTTTTTTCTTTTTTTTTAGCATAACATCTCTCTAGGCTACTTTACATCCTCAACTTCTACTAAATCTGCAGTTCAGATTCCCAAAGGGAAGGTGACTACCATTCTCCTCAAGGTCTTAAGGATAATGCTAAGGGTGGGGTAGCACCATGGACAGAATACCAGGCTTAGAGCTGGGAGGACCTGTGTTCAAATTTAGCCTCAGACACTTCCTAGATATGTGACCCTGGGCAAGTCATTTAATCCTATTTGCCTAGTTTTTGCCCTTCTGCCTTAAGGTTTTTAATAGGACAGAAAGTACAGATTAATAATAATAATGGGAGACTATGGTCTACAAACCCTTGTTAACAACTAGCCAGTATATATCAATTACCTTTGAGAAAAAAGATTTGCTGAAAATGTAGAATATAAACAATTAGTACAAATTATCCACTCCCAAAAGTAGGGACACACTTTCCTCTTGTGCCTGGAAAGAATGAGTTCACACTTAAAGCACAGTACAGTAGCTATAAGGCATACAAGAACACACGTGCCAAAAGGCTACTCCTGACTCCTAGCTTTGGAAGTCCCTTTTTCCCTTTATAGAATCCTTGTGAAGTTCCCCTCAGGCGTTGCTCCCTGTTGTCAGTATTTCTGCCACAAGAAGTATCACCTCTTGAAATTGTTTTTAGGCTGTGAGGGACTGTCTTTCCACATCTGTATACTGGGGTTTCCCATGCCATCAGCCACTACTGATCCAGAGGCCACCATTAACTGCCCCAAATTGTCAGTGAGAGCTCTGATGGGACCTCTGGATTTATCAAAATCCCCAGGGCACCTGGGTATTCCCATTCCAAAATACTAATTTGCCTAAGATCAGGGAAAAAAGAAAGAAACAGAGACAGCATGGACTCAGGACACATGGCAGGATACAGGCATTCAAAATGGTGATCAAAGGAGGCTAGCTGAGGGATAAGTGGTCCATTTCTTTTGTATATACACTCAATTTTAGTTCATCTATTTCTGGATCATCTGTTTTTCTGACCACATTCTTAGTAACATCTTCAAGTCATTCATGTTAGAAAACCAGCTCCTCAAAGTTCCTACCTTATTGAACTATACACAGGCAGAAAGTATCTGTGCAGCAGAGACTGATAACACTGTGGTACAATCAAACATAAGGGACTTCTCTACTAGCAGCAATGCAAGGATCCAGAGCAAGGCTGAGGGACTTATGAGAAAGAAAACTAGCCACATTCAGAGGAAGAACTGTGGGAGGAGAAACACAGAAGAAAAACAACTGCTTGAACATATGGGCTGATGTGGATATTATTGGGGATGAAGACACTAAATGATAACTCTAGTCCAACTATCAATAATATGGAATTAGGTCTTGATCAATGATACATGTAAAACCCAGTGGAATTGTGTGTCAGCTAAGGGAGGTTAGGGAGGATTGGGAGAGAGGGAAAGAACATGAAATATGTAACTAGGGGAAAATATTCAAAATTAAAAGAAATATGAAATGGGTCCAAATGAAAACAAATAAATAAATAAATAAAGATTATCTGTGCAGGCTTCTAGGACTATCCCCTATGAGCCAATCCACACATGCTGCATAAATCCTGGGTGGTTCTTAATTATTAGAGAATACACCTGTCCGTGGGGCTACTAAGTGGCTCAGTGGATATAGAGTCAGGCCTGGAGACTAGAAGTCCTGGGTTCAAATATGGACTCAGATGCTCCCTAGCTGTGTGACCCTGGGCAAATCACTTGTCCCCTTGCTGCTCTACTGTCTTGGAACCAACACTAGAAACTGATTCTAAGACAAAAGGTAAGAGTTTTAACAATTGCTTTTTAATTTTTTAAATGCCTTTTCATTAACACATGTAAAACTTAGTGGAATTGCTTGTTGCCATAGCAGGGGAGGGAAGGAGGGGAGGGAAAGGAAAATCATGAAAAATATTCTTAATTAATTAAGTAATTAAACTTAATTTTTAAAAAAAGAAAGAAAAAATGCCTATTCATAGGGTTTGGGGCAGCTATATGGTGCAGTGGATAGAGTGTTAGGCCTGAAGTCAGAAAGACTCACCTTCCTGAATTCAGATCTGGCCTCAGAAACTATGTGACCCTGGAAAAATCACTTAAACTTGTTTGTCTCAGTTTCCTCATCTGTAAAAATGGGCTGGAGAAAGAAATGACATACCACTTCAGTATCTTTGTCAAGAAAACCTCCATTGGGGTCATGAAGATTCAGACATACATGAAAAATGACTGAACAAGAAATTCATAGTTATCTCTTGTGGCCAGTCATGTGGCAAGAGCAAGGGATGACAAGGAGGTAGTCAGAGTACTCCAACGGTAGCCCAGGGATAGTGGGAGAAAGCAGAGACTGCTATGGTGAACTTTTGGAAAAACATGGACAAGAGTGGGATGACAAGGATAGCAAGGCATGGAAGGTTGGACTCTTTAGGACTAGAGGAGGCTACTGAATTGATAAAATTGCAGATCACTTGAATATTTGAGTGCAGCATCATCTCATACATTCTATTCATCTTTCTGTTAACTACTAGAGTAACAAATGAGATTCCCCGATAGTATGTGAGCCCCCTGCCCCAGTGGTATGAGAGAATGAGAATAATTTGTTCCAACCACCATTAAGGCAGCTAATGAAGGAAGACACTGAGGAATGCTTAGAGCTTGGTGAAACAGAAGATGTCAAGGTTATCCACTTGCTATAGTTAGCAGAGTATCTACTACTACCAGACTAAATAGGAAAAAAAAATCAGTTGAGCTTTAAAAGAAGTTCTGCCTCACTAGAAATTATCCATCCCATTGTCTCTAGATAATCACTGGGTTCCAGTTGTGTGTCTAATATATAGACCCTTAATATAGACTCTTAAAATGAACAATTCAATAGCCTTAGAATGCAGTGTTATTCTGATAACTATTTAACAATCAGCTTGAGGGGAGGGGGCTGAAGTCCCCACAATACAGTTTAATCTGCATCATTAACATTTTCTTAAGTCTATACAACCAATAAAACAAAAGTCAAACCCTGGTTTATAGCATTTGCTGATTTCTGAGGTGTAAATGCTAAATAATTGGCTCTCAGAGTCAGTTTGAGCTCATCCTTGCCTGACACAATCCCACTCAGTTTCTTCAATCCCCAGCAGTCTGCCAGCAAAACCTGAAGTCCAAAAGTTATTCCTATAATACCTCACTGTATTTCCCCTAATTTGGTTCCCTCTTTCTTATGAATATCATTTGAATTCTATTATCACCCAATTTTATTTTGTTCTCTAGTTGTCTCATATGAATATCTTGCCTCCAAATTAGGCTTAGCTGTTGTAGAGTAGACTCTATCTTAGACTCCATTTTATCCTCAGTAGAGAGCATATGTTATGTATTCCATAGATACCTTTTGTTTTGCTGTTACTACAATAAGCCCTATAATTATCTTGTCATTTTTGTTCTTTGTGTGACAGATGTAGAATTTTGAGAGTGAGCGCCATCTCTTTTTATGGTAGGAAAAAAACCCAGAAAACTAAGGGTTGTCTTTTAATTGAGAAATGGCTGAACAAATTATGGTATACAAATATAGAGGAATATATTCATTCCATAAGAAATAACAAAGGAAAAAGTTTCAGAGAAACTCGTGAAGATTTGTATGAATTAATGCACAGTGAAGGGAGCAGAACCAGGAAAGCAAATTACACTATAATAGTATTGTAAAAATGAATAAATTTGAAAGATATAAACTCTGATCAATGCAATGATCAACAATGATTCCAAAAGAGCAATGATGTAAAACACTTCCCACCTCCTGAAAGGGGTGACAGACTTGGGCTCTCAGTTTCCATGTAAGAAATAAGATTAACAAAATAAGGAAAATAGGACAGGATGAACAGAACTCATGTATGAGCTCATACATTTTCAAAATAATTTCCCTTCTTTCTCTTATGGGCCTCTGCCCACACATAAATCTTCCAATCTTATTGTGATCCCCTAGAGTTGAGCTGTACCCAAAAGCAGGAAAAGAAATATGGATTGCTAGAAAGAAACAACAAGAAGTCTCCAACACTGCACCCAGTGTGTATGAACTTAAAGCTTCGGTATAGGTTATTTCCTGGGGACCTTCTGGAATCATTGGCTTTGTTTGAGACCTAAGCTTTCTATACCAGCAGTGGTTAAGTTTATATTGATCTTTGTAATCAAGGAAGGCATGCACCTAGAAGGACAGTGAACAATTGTATGTTGGGCATGAGTGGACACCATTACTTCTGAGTTATTAAGGACTCACTGATGGGTACAGATCTTAACAAAAGATTTTATTTGAGAGGAGTTCCTGCAGACTGTAACAAGAGTTCCACTGAAAATCCACAACTGTGGACTCTCTAGACAAGTGTAATCTAACCTGAGTGCCTCAGAAATACAGAAAAATACATTATTGGAGCAGAAATCTCATAGGTTGAGCTGAACCTCTGAGAATACAATCATGACTCAGGGGTAAGGAAAATGGATACTGAGATGAGATGCTTGATGGCAGTTGTTCCAAGAGAAGCAATTGCTGTGACAGAGCATCATGGCATTCTGTGAGACATTTAGGATAGAGGGACACTCCAACAAGTACTTTAAATGGGAACTATATCCAAAGTAGTAAGGTGATTTGAGCTCTCTCTCTCTGCTTGCTGCATTTATGTCTTCAAATCCCTAAGAGAAGTATTTTAGCTAGATTAGACTGGAGCTCAATTCAGCAAAAAGGAAGATGGAGGTTTAACTCATTCTCTCCTCCCCTGCTATAGTTAGCAGACATTTTCTACACAAGGTTTCTTTTTCATTAAGCTATTCTTAATTCCTGGTTTTTATATAAAAAATATAGCCAGTTATAGCCATTATGTGATCTGTAATAATTTTTTAATCCATAATTCTTCATTGCAAACAAAGGGCTGTAACAAAGAGGTACAATAAATGGCTGAGATTTGGTACAGAGAAAAGACAAGGGTCTAAGCCTTTGTCTAAAATAGCCAGGATTTTGGTTCTATTATTATTCTAAGTTGGAGGCTCTGAGTTATAAGTAGTAAGAGAACATTATGGGTTTTATTTTTGATTAATAACTGTTGTGAGGAAGATTAGTTAATTGATTAAGTATTAAGGTTGACCTAGCAGGAAGCCTGATGCATTCTATGATAGAATGAAGGAGCAGGAAGGAGTGCCTGTGCCCTGAGAGAGAGACTCCATTAGTGGTGGGCAAACTGTTGCCAGCCCAGGGAGATCTCAGACCCTGCTTCCTGACTTCCTTGGGATCCTGAGTGGAGGTGTATTTCCAGCAACAACAGAACAGCACCAAGAAGAGGAGAAGTTTGGGATCTGGTGGACAGTTTCTCAAGCACACTCTTTTTTCTTGGATATCTTGGACCACCTAGGATTTTAGCATCCTGTGAACCTCTTTGGAAAACTGTGAGAACCCTTAAAGCCACCCCTCTGATCCATAGCTGTGCTGTTCAAGTCTGGCTGGTACCAGGCTTGAATCAGCTTCCCAGAGACTGCACTGCTCCTTGGGCTCTGCCTGCTTAGATCACTAGATTAGAGTTCGGAAATCCTCCCCTTGCCCCTGTGGGTTTGTCTTTTAGGGTTTAAGTACAGAAATCCCTTTCCCACCTCTATTTTAGTTAAATATAATTCAACTTATTAAAACCTTTACCTGCCTGCTGGTGTTCAAAGTCTCTGGCCCAGTGGTGGCAGTTAGTTAACAGTCCCTTTGTCAGTTAGGGGCAGCTTAGCTGTTCTGGTCTCCCTAACCTGGTCTGGTCTCTCCTACAACCCAGTGTGCAAACCCACAATCATTTAGATTTATTATAACATCCCTGGTGTCTCCATTATTTATTATCTTTTCTACATAACTTCTGTTATATTTTCCAGGAGTCATTTTTAAATTGGAACTGGGTCCTTCAGGCTAATTCCATAAACCAAAAAAAACAGGGTAGTATGGCAAAGGAGATGGAAAAATGTGTGTCCAATTATGGCTTCCCTTCATTCTTTTCTTCTAGATTTTGCCCAGTAGAGAAATAGGGCTCTGACTGTAGCTTGGCCTGGTAAGGGAGGAAGGTATGATCTATGAAGAATGACCATGCTTCCAAAGTCAAGAATCTCAAAGAATGAATTGCTTACTTTCTGTTTCCTTGACAAATAGCAATGCTGACCATAGGAATATATTAGAGAAAATGAATACAAAACAAGACAGTGATGCACTGAGTGAACTGCCTTGTGCTATCAAGTCTCTCCAGAAGAAGGTACCCTGGGGGCAGCTGGGTAGCTGAGTGGATTGAGAGTCAGGCCTAGAGACAGGAGGTCCTGGGTTCAAATCCAGCCTCAGACACTTCCCAGCTGTGTGACCCTGGGCAAGTCACTTGACACCCATTGCCCACCCTTCCCACTCTTCCACCAAGGATCCAATACACAAAAGTTAAGGGTTTAAAAAAATAAATAAGAAATAAGAAAAAGAAGAAGGTACCCTGTTCTAATTTGTAGGTACTGCCAATTTTTTAACTGAAGTAGAAGTACTATAGAAGTAAATATACTCCTATAGGAGCCCCCAGTCTTCCACTTTCTCCTGATCAAGGTGTGACATTCCCAGGAAAAAGTCAACTCTTTGATAAGACATTAATTCTTATCTTGTTTTGGTTAATTGTTGCCTCACCAATATTGCACTGATGCTTGAGTTCATAGAGTTCATATGCTTGAACTTTGATTATGGACTTGGCCTTTAAAAGAGAGTACATCAGCACAGCATTTCTATATATTTCCAACACAACTCAGCAGCAAGAGTTAGAAAGAGAAATTCCATTTAAAATCACTCTAGATAATATGAAATATTTAGGATTCTATTTGCCAAGACAAATACAGGAATTATATGAACACAACTATAAAACACTTTCCACACAATTAAAACTAAATCTAAATAATTGGAAAAACATTAATTGCTCATGGGTAAGATGAGCTAATATAATAAAAATGACAATCCTGCCCAAATTAATTTACTTATTCAGTGTCATACCTATCAAACTACTAAGAAACCTTTTTATTGAATTAGAAAAAATATAAGAAAGTTCATTTGGAAGAACAAAAGATCACGAATATCTGGGAAACTAATGTAAAAAATGTGAAGGAGGGGACCTAGCAGTACCAGATCTTAAACTGTACTATAAAACCATGATCATTAAAATATATAGTACTGGCTAAGAGACAGAAGGGAGGATCAATGGAATAGGTTTGGGGTAAATGACCTCAGCAAGATAGTGTATGATAAACACAAAGATCCCAGCTTTTGAGACTATTTGACAAAAACTGCTGGGAAAATTAGAAAACAATATGGGAGGGGGCAGCTGGGTAGCTCAGTGGATTGAGAGCCAGGCCTAGAGACGGGAGGTCCTAGGTTCAAATCCGGCCTCAGACACTTCCCAGCTGTGTGACCCTGGGCAAGTCACTTGACCCCCATTGCCTACCCTTACCGCTCTTCCACCTATAAGTCAATACACAGAAGTTAAGGGTTTAAAAAAAAACAACAACAATATGGGAGAGATTAGGTTTAGATCAATATCTCACACCCTACACCAAGATAAATTCAGAATAAAGAAGGAAACTATAAGAAAATTGAAGAACACAGAATAGTATACTTGTCAGATCTCTGGGAAAGGAAAGATTTTAAAACCAAGCAAGAGTTAAAGAAAATTACAAAATGTAAAATAAATAATTTTGATCATACTAAATTTAAAAGGTTTTTGTATAAACAAAAACAATACAACCAAAATCAGAAGGGAAACAACAAACTAGGAAAAAATCTTTATAACAAAAAACTCTGATGGGGGTCTAATTACTCAAATATACAAGGAGCTAAATCAACTGTATAAAAAAACCATTCCCCAATTGATAAATGGGCAAGGGACATGAATAGGCAATTTTCAGATAAAGAAATCAAAACTATCAAAAAAGCACATGAGAAAGTGTTCCACATCTCTAATAATTAGAGAAATGCAAATCAAAACAACTCTGAGGTATCACCTCACACCTAGCAGACTGGCTAAAATGAAAGAAGGGGAGAGTAATGAATGTTGGAGGGGATGTGGCAAAATTGGGACATTCATGCACTGCTGGTGGAGTTGTGAACTGATCCAACCATTCTGCATGGCAATTTGGAATTTTGCCCAAAGAGCTCTAAAAGACTGCCTGCCCTTTGATCCAGCCACACCATTGCTGGGTTTGTACCCCAAAGAGATCATAGCTAAAAAGACCTGTACAAAAATATTTATAGCCTCGCTTTTTGTGGTGGCAAAAAAACTGGAAAATGAGGGTATGCCCTTCAATTAGGGAATAGCTGAAGAAATTGTGGTATATGCTGGTGATAGAATACTACTGTGCTCAAAGGAATAATAAACTGGAGGAATTCCATGTGAACTGGAATGACCTCCAGGAATTGATGCAGAGTGAAAGAAGCAGAGCCAGAAGAACATTGTACACAGAGACTGATATACTATGGTAAAATCGAATGTAATGGACTTCTGTACTAGCAGCAATGCAATGACCCAGGACAATTCTGAGGGATTTATGGAAAAGAACAATACCCACATTCAGAGGAAGAATTATAAGAGTGGAAACACAGAAGAAAAACAACTGCTTGAACACATGGGCTGATGTGGACATGGTTGGGGATGTAGACACTAAATGACCACACAAATGCAACTATCAATAATATGTAAATAAGTTTTGATTGATGACACATGTTAGAACCAGTGGAGATGCATGTTGGATATGGGGGGGAGGGGCGGTGAAAGGGGGTGAAGGGGAAAGTAAAAACATGAATCATGGAATCATGGAAAAATTTTCTAAAAACCTCCAGGAATTGATGCAGAGTGAAAGGAGCAGAACCAGGAGAACATTATACACAGAGATGGATACACTGTAGTAAAATCCAATGTAATAGACTTCTCTACTAGTAGCAATGCAATGATCCAGGACATTTCTGAGAGACTTACAAGAAAGAACACTATCCACATCCAGAGAAAGAACTGTGGGAGCAGAAATGCAGAAGAAAAACATATGTTTGACCACATGGTTCAATGAGTATATGATTGGGGATGTTGACTTTAATTGATCACTCTATTGCAAATATTCATAACATGGAAATAGGTTTTGAACAATGACACACATGTAACCCAGTNATCACCAGCATATACCACAATTTCTTCAGCTATTCCCTAATTGAAGGGCATACCCTCATTTTCCAGTTTTTTTGCCACCACAAAAAGCGAGGCTATAAATATTTTTGTACAAGTCTTTTTATCTATGATCTCTTTGGGGTACAGACCCAGCAATGGTATGGCTGGATCAAAGGGCAGGCAGTCTTTTAGAGCTCTTTGGGCAAAATTCCAAATTGCCATGCAGAATGCTTGTATCAGTTCACAACTCCACCAGCAGTGCATGAATGTCCCAATTTTGCCACATCTCCTCCAACATTCATTACTCTCCCCTGCTATCATTTTAGCCAATCTGCTAGGAGTGAGGTGATACCTCAGAGTTGTTTTGATTTGCATTTCTCTAATCATTAGAGATGTGGAACACTTTCTCATGTGCTTTTTGATAGTTTTGATTTCTTTATCTGAAAATTGCCTATTCATGTCCCTTGCCCATTTATCAATTGGGGAATGGTTTTTTTATACAGTTGATTTAGCTCCTTGTATATTTGAGTAATTAGACCCCCATCAGAGTTTTTTGTTATAAAGATTTTTTCCTAGTTTGTTGTTTCCCTTCTGATTTTGGTTGTATTGTTTTTGTTTGTACAAAACCTTTTTAATTTAGTATGATCAAAATTATTTATTTTACATTTTGTAATTTTCTTTAACTCTTGCTTGGTTTTAAAATCTTTCCTTTCCCAGAGATCTGACAAGTATACTATTCTGTGTTCACTTAATTTACTTACAGTTTCCTTCTTTATATTCAAGTCATTCACCCATTCTGAATTTATCTTGATGTAAGGTGTGAGATGTTGATCTAAACCTAATCTATCCCATAATGTTTTCCAATTATCCCAACAGTTTTTTTCAAATAGTGGGTTTTTGTCCCAAAAGTTGGGATCTTTGTGTTCATCATACACTGTCCATGAGCAATCAATGTTTTTCCAATTGTTTAGATCTAGTTTTAATTGTTTGGAAAGTGTTTTGTAGTTGTTTTTCTATAATTCCTGTGTTTGTTTTGGTAGAATCCTAAGTATTTTATATTGTCTAGGTCTTTTTTGACTGTGAGAGCCATAAACACCTGTGGAAGGAGGAGGATGGAGGCTGAAGGCGCTGGAATATGGGGCAGGGGCTGAAGGGCCCCCTGGGGCACATCCTGGGGCTCTGTCAGGACTGGCTGGTCAGGAGGTGGAGCCAGATATGGCTCAAGAGCCATACCGTTGTGGACCCCTGGTCTAGGGTGATTTTAAATGGTGTTTCTCTTTCTACCTCTTGCTGCTGGGATATGTTGGAGATATATAGAAATGCTGATGATTTATGTGCATTTATTTTGTATCCTGCAACTTTGCTAAAGTTGTTGATTATTTCTACTGGCTTTTTAGTTGAGTCTCTAGGAATTTTTAAGTAGACCATCATATCATCTGCAAAGAGTGATAGCTTAGTCTCCTCACTGCCTATTTTAATACCTTCGATTTCTTTTTCTTCTCTAATTGCTACTGCTAGTGTTTCTAGTACAATGTTAAATAATAGAGGTGATAATGGGCATCCTTGTTTCACTCCTGATCTTATTGGAAATACTTCTAATTTATCCCCATTGCATATGATGTTTGTTGATGGTTTTAGGTATATACTGTTTATTATTTTTAGGAAAGGTCCTTCTAGTCCTATACTTTCTAGTGTTTTCAGTAGGAATGGATGTTGTATTTTGTCAAAGGCTTTTTCAGCATCTATTGAGATAATCATGTGGTTTTTGTTGGTTTGCTTGTTGATATGGTCAATTATGTGAATGGTTTTCCTGATGTTGAACCATCCTTGCATTCCTGGTATAAATCCCACTTGATCATGATGGATGATCCTCTTGATCACTTGCTGGAGTCTCTTTGTGAGTATTCTGTAAGGATCTCTTACTTATCAAAATAATCATAAAAATCCATATCCTTAATGTACATTTATGAGAGAGACTTTTCTCAGAAAGACTCCAGAACCATAAAAGTAAGGAAAGTCTGAATTAGCTATTGAGAAGACTTGATAACCTCTCTTTGATTCCAGAGTTTATACTAGGTCCCTCCCTGCCATGCCTAAAGTGAATGTTCACTTTGCTCCAGAAAAATAAAAACACATACAGGACGTTTCTAGCTTTAGAGTTTTTTAGTAGTTTATTATTATCTGATGGCGGCTCTTTACAGAGGACCTAATTTTTTAAAGCCTAAAACCTCAGTCATCCTCTAAGACCAGAATATACTTACTCTATCGAGCACAGATCAAAGATTAGAATGATTTTTTTCCTCATGACAACCTCATCAGTATCTGGGGTCTGCACATTTTGTTGGTGCTATGCTTATACATTCCAAGACAGCTTTGCATCTAGACTCAAGGAAAAGTTTGCACCTTCGTTTTTGGCTTTAGGCTAAGTTGGAGTTTAAAGCCATTGTAAAGCTGATATCAAGCTTTAGCCTGTACTACACTGAATAAACACTGATATAAATGACACAGAAAATACTGACTATACGATCATAGATCTAGAATGAAATCTGGAACAAGGAGAGACTTTAGAGATGATTTAGTTCAACTTATTCCACAGAATGGGAAACTGAGGCTCAGAGAGGCCAAATGACTTAGAATCATAGATTTGAAGCTGGAAAAGACTTTAAATGTTGGTTACCTATTAAAAGGTTAAAGATTACCTATTCCATTTACAGAAGAGAAAACTGGAGCCCAAGGAGGGTAAGTGAATGGGACTATTGCACAGATAACTCATAGCTTAGTAGGATCCAGATTAAGACTCTTTGACTCCAAAGCCAATATTTTTTGACACAGTCAGTTAACAAACTATTAAGTAGCTACCACATGCCACAAACTGTGCTTGCTAAACAGTAAATATATAAAGAAAGGCAACTTCTACTTTCAAGGACCTAAAGGTCAAGTGGGAGAGACACCATAAAAACAAATACATATAAATAAAACATATAGGGGCAGCTAGATAGCACAGCGGATAGAACTGTAAAAGATATCTTAGTTAAACTGTTTTAATTAAGATACATTCATTGTCTTATTAATATTTTCTGTGTGTATAACTTCTACATGTAATCCTCTTAGATGGCCAATATTATAATAATAAGTCATAATCATTATAGAATTAATAGTAAGGAATAACCCCAATTATCAATTAATTGAATAATTGTGCATAAAAATCAGTAATCAATAATCATATAGTAAATAAAAATCACAAAGAAAATCTGCTGAAATGCCCTGGCAAGATAGTCTTGCCAAGGGGAGCTATACACATATCCAGCATCCTGGAAGGTTGCATGATACCTCAGTTAGCTTTGAAGTTACCTTCAGTGATATTGGCTTTTACTAAATATGAAATTGATCAATACTTTATAGAATATACTTTGTTAAGAAAAAAGACACCTTCTCTGATCACTCCCTCTGAGGAAAGATGTTCAAAAGACCATTCCTTTTAGAGAGTAATTTGTACTGGAGATGTATAAACACTGGGTCATTGGTAGAACTGGGATGAGCTTGGACCTTTGACATTTTGTCATTTACAACTTCCTACAATAAATGTCAGTATGGCTCAGATAATTGTTTCCAAGTATTTATTTTTCATTACAGAGTGCCAGATCTGGAGCTGGTTCAGACAGGTCCTAGCTGTGTGACCCCAGGTAAGTCACTTAACCTTGATTACCCAGCCCTTACCGCTTTTCTGTCTTAGAACTGATACTAAAAGAAAAAAAAACTAAACTAAAAACAAAAAGAAAAAAATTTAATTGATATTAAGACAGAAGGTAAGAGGTTTTTTTTTTAATTGTATACAGAATAAATTGAAGATTATCAACAGAAGAAAGGTACTAGAATTATGGGAGAATCAGGAAAAGCTACTTGTAGAAAGTGGGATTTTAGCTTGAAAAAATCAAGGGGAGGTAAAAGAAGGAGATGAGGAAGGAGAGAATTCCAAGCATGGACAGTTCATGGAAATGCCCAGAGTCAGGAGAGATTTCCTTGTTCAATAGCTAAGAGTTCATTGTCACTGGATTTCAGAATATATGAGAGTAAGATGCAGAAACACTGGAAAGGCAGGAAAAGGCTTTAAATTATGACTCTGAAGGGCTTTGAATACCCAACGGAGGATTTTGTATTTGATTCTGGAGGTGATAGGCCAACTTCCTTTTGGAAAGATCACTCTAAAAATTGAGTGGAGGAAGAGATAAATCCTTAAACTCCCTTCAAGCCAATAGAAATGTTCATCTCAATTAGAGGTCTAAAATCACTACAACAAAACTTGCTCAAATCAACTTTTCTTTGTCTTTGTCTCAAGGATTTCCTAAGAAGAGTTATGCTAACACCTCTGAAAGTCTGAGATTTCAAATGTCAAAAGTTCTGCCATTATATGAAGAGCTCCTGGATACCTAATGAAGGCAAGTGGAGAGATTGAAAGTGAGGACAGTATATATGATTATTTTAGTATATTTTGACACATTAAAGCCTCAGCCATAGTGGTTTAATTAAAAGAAATGAAACTGGAGCAGCAAGGTGGCTCAGCAGACAGAAATCCAGGCTTAGAGACAGGTCTGGGTTCAAATTTGGCCTCAGACATTTACTAGCTGTGTGACCCTTTGCAAGTCACTTAGTCCCAATTGGCTAACCCTTACTACTCTTCAGCCTTGAAATGAATATTTGGTGTCAATTCTGAGACAGAAAAGGATGCAAATAGGTAGTTTTAAGTATTTCAACAACTATGTGAAAAAATTCTCTAAATAAGTGATACAATTAAAACGATTCTGAAGTTCTCCCTTACATCACAACAGATTGGAAAAGTTGACAAAAATGACACATGTTAGGAAGGCTGTGGGAAAACGGGCACATTAATAGATAACTGATAGAGCTGTGAATTATTGTAGATATTGTAAAGCAACTTAGAACCACGCCCCAAAGTCACTAAACTGGGCATACTTTTGACCCAGCAATTCCTCTACTAGGCATATCACCCAAAGAAATCAAAAGAAGAATAAAAGAAACAATATATACAAAAAGATTTTTAGTAGCAATTTTTTGTAATGGAAAAGAGCTGAAGTTAAGGGAATGTCCATCAAATGAGTAATGGCTGAACAAATTATATTTGAATGTAATGTAATACTAGTGACATAAGATTTGCTAAAAGGGATGGATTCAGAGAAACCTGAAAAGACTTATATGAACTGATACAAATTGAAATGAACAAAATCAAGAGAACAATTTATACAATAGCAATTTTCAAAGTAATATTTTGGGCTTTTCCTTACATGAAAAAATAATTTTTAACCTTTTAGTTTTTTTGTTTGAGTCAAATTCTCACCCTCCCTTCCTATTTCCCCTTTCCCTTCCCTGAAACAGCAAGCAATCTGATATGGATTTTACATATATGATAGTGTAAAATGTCTTTCCGGATTAGTCATTTCATGAAAGAACTTGAACAAACAAAAGTGAAGAAATAAAGTAAAATAGAGCACATTTTGGTCTGCATTCAGATTCCATCAGTTCTTTCTTTGGAGGTAGATGCATTTTTCATCATAAGTCCTTGAGGATTGTCTTATATCACAGTATTACCAAAAATAAGCTAAGTCATTCATAATGTTCATCATATAATGCTGTTGTTATCCATATAAAATGTTCTCCTGGTCTTGCTCATTTCACTCTCCATCAGTTCATGTAGGTCCTTCCAGGTTTCTGTCAAATCATCATTTCTTATATTACAGTGATATTCCATTACAATCATATACCATAACTTGTTCAACCATTCCTTAATTGATGGACATCGCTTCACTTTCCAATTCTTTGCCACCATAAAAAGAACTGTAGAAATATTTTTGTGCCTTTATGTCCTTTTCCCTTTTTAAAAATATCTTTGGAATATAGACCTAATTGTAATTTTGGAATATAGACCTATTGTAAAGATAAACAACCTTGAAAGAGCTATAAACAATTCAATTACCAAGAATGATCCAGAGTCCTACTTGCCTCCTGTCATAAAGGTGGTGGATTCAAGACCCAGGACAAGACATATATTTTGGAACCTAGACAAAGTAGGAATTAGGTTTGCTTTGATATGCATATTTTTACAAGAGTTTCATTTTTCTTTTTTTCTTCTAAGTTGGGAGTGGTGTGGAAAAGAAAAATAAATTATTGATAACTGAAAAATAAAATTTAAAAAAATCAGCTTTAAGAGGCCACTTGATAGAGAAGTACCTTAAATACTACCTACCTTACAGGGTTGTTGATTAGAAAATGTTTTGTAAATATCAAAATGCTCTCAAATTATTAACATTCATAAAAGTAAAGTAAGCGCTCAAAATATAAAAGAGTTATAGGGAATAGGAACTGGCCTTTGTTTTTATTAACGTAGGGAATTCCATCCATCAAGGCATGGTGGCACCTTCTCTGCAATTTATTGCTTTAGAGAGCTCCCTAGAGCACAAGAAGGTTGTCCACATTCACACAACTAGCACAGGTCAAAAGTGGTTGAACCCCAATCCTCCTGGTTCCAAGGGAAACATTCAGATACTTTAATCCAGTGTTTTGCCCACTCTTGCAGGACCCTACACTATTTTTCAATGATTTGTCCTATCACAGCTGTTTTTCACAGGCCCTCATTTCTCGAAAAGGACAGACACCTGCTGCAGAGGTCATTTCCTGCCCACAGAGTTTGTATATAAACTGGGGTTACACAAAACCAAGCTTTGAATACTTTTTCTCATTTCCTTGTAGGCTTCATGAGAGTCAGACTTTGTATTCCAGAACTTCTGTGGAAATGTACAAATGACTCAGAGGAATAAGATTATGGAAGGGCAAGATGCTATCTAAAAGTCTTCAGTGGCTAAGAAGTCATCGCCTCCATGGAAGTTCTTTCAAAGGATGGGCACCAGAATAAATGTTCTATTAGATTCATTCACAATACCCACCCAAGGACAACCTGATGAATATCAGTTTTCTTTTTTTCCAGTCTGAGTCTCATTGTATTCCCTTCAACCATGACTAGGTCAACATGTGCCTGATTAGGTATAATAAAACATAATTGTGTTGTCAACTATGGGGCATTTTTTTAAAAGATGAAATCTTGGGGGCACTTCTGCCATAAGGAACAAAATGACCAATATTGCTGTTTCTAATTCTCTAAAAGTTTTGTTGTTCTATTCAAAGGCACAGGAATACATAGCATAAATATTCTTTCGAAATGAACATTTTGTCACTGTAAGGATTAAAGACTGTTTAGATTTTAAGGGAAAAGATAAATATATGGATTAACTTTATAAGTTTTTTTAGTAACAAAACTCCATCTGTTAGGAAACATGCCTGTGTTTATGCTCATATACTCCAAATGATCTATAATATTATGGATGTGAATATTCTCTCCAATAATTCAGATTACAATTCTTTCATGCCTAAATAGTCTATGTGACTTCTGCATATTCTCCTAGAAGTTTGCTGGAAAGGATCCATCCAAGTAGAACTTACTATCCTCAACAAAACCTTGTATCATGGAGAGTTTAATATTAAAACTGTGTGATGTGTGTGTGCCATGACTGCTGGGAGAAGCAATCTGAGAGCATGAAATATACCCAAAGAAGTGGAGGTCTGAGCCAAGATAGAAATTGTACATTTTAAACGGTAATATTTCATTTCATATCCCAAACTAGATTAAAGTTGGCCATCCAATAGTTATTTATTTTATTTTAATAGTAAAATGTTAAAAAAAAAAAAGAATTAAGGAAAAGAAATAAAAAGAAGAAAAGAAAACCCAAGTTTGGATTTCTTTTCTTAGGGATGGGGTAGCAGCCCAGGTATCTTCGGACTTGAATACCCTCTGGTGGCCAGTAGAAATACTTCAGGCTAGATTTTAAAGTGTCTATATGGCAGACCACTCCAGGATCTTTGCCAAGAAAACCCCAAATGGGGCCACAGAGTCAGTCATGACTGAAAAACAACTCAACAACAACAAGCATAAACCAAGTGTATGTTCCTTGAGAGATTTAAGAGACCCTGTCTAGGGGTCAGATAAGCTCAAATAAGACATTAGCTGAGTCAACTCTTGGCTGGCTGATTGATTAACCCAGTGACAGTTCTCTCCCTGAATCGATAAGAGAAATAGTACAGAGCATTTTGCCACATACATTTGCTCGAATCCAGCTGCTTTGACAGACTTGACTTTAATAATATTACTACCTCCTCTCTATATACATTTGGGAATCTGATGAGAGTCCAAGTGTAGTGGTCCCCTTGTCTCTGATCAGATGTTGTTAAGAAAGTCTTTAGAGATTTTTTTTCCTATATTCCTGCTATTTACTGTCCTTCCTCATCCAGTTTTCTTTAAACTCGTTTTGCCGTCCATAGTTTCTCTCTGATGAGTAAGGCGATAATGCTCATACTTTTCCATCAACGTTCACTATAATATTTTAAGAACAAGCTTATATTCTAAATCTGGATTGCACTTGCCCACCATATCTCTCTGTTGGCAAAAAAAAAAAAAAAAAGGCAAGTGGTGACAGACTAGAGCACCTTTTAGGCTCTTTTGATCTCTTTCATGAAACTTTGGTTTGCCTATCCAATTTTTATCATCAGTAGATCAAACAATGTTTTCATTTTGTGTCATATTTTTCCTCATTTGTACTTATTTTGATATTTATTCTATTCAGCAACAAGCCATTTCCTGTCTGTTAAAACCATCTCTTTCATTTTGTGTGTGTGTGTGATATTCTTCAATGGTCAGCTTCTTCAGATTCTTTTCTTGAAGAAAGTATTTGTGATACATAAGCATGAGGCTTCTGTGTTATCTACAAGCATTTTTTCATTCTCATTCCTTATTCTTTTTTTTTTAAAACCTTTACCTTCTGTCTACGATAGAAGAGAGGTAAGGGCTAGGCAATAATGGCTAAGTAATTTGTCCAGGGAACCCAGGTTCTCCCAGCTCTAGGTCTGGGGCTCTACCCACTGTGCTGCCCCTTCATTCTTTATTCTATGCCATGTTTCATAGGCAACTAGGTGCTACAGAAGATAGAGTGCTGAACATAGAATCAGAAAGACCTAAGTTCAAATCTTACCTCAGACAATTGCTCTGCTATCCTAGACAAGTCACTTAAAGTCTTCCTGCCTCAGTTTTCTCAGAAAATAGACATTATAATAATGGCACCTACCTCCCGGGGTTGTTGTCAAGGATAAAATGAGATGGTGTTTGTAAAGTGCTTTGCAAATCTTGAAGCACTATGTGAACGTTAACTATAATTATTATGTTTTTCAACATATTTTTGCCATTCCTACATTTACATTGAAATTGCTTAGAATCAAACGATCATTGTTCAGGCTCTTCATGACCCCAGTTGAGGTTTTCTTGGCTAAGAAACTGTAATGGTTTGCCATTTCCTTCTCCAGCTCATTTTAAAGATGAGGAAACTGAAGCCAGAAGTGATTTCCCAGGGTCACACATGTATATGTCTAAGGCCAGATCTGAACTCAGGAAGCTGAGTCTTCACAACTCCAGGTCCTGCACTCTATCATACTACCTAGCTGCCCTAAAATCAAAGGATACATCAACTGAAGCTGCAGAATCTCATTGAGTTCCTTGTAGATTCCCTACCTTATCATTCTCTACAACAAATGTTCAATAAATTATAATAATTTCCATGGAGGTCTTTTGGCAAATACTTATAATAACCACTCTTATATGAAGTGACCAAATGCCTCATGAAATTGTGTCTTGTTGCCTTTGAGCATCTGATAAAACCAACTCTGCCATCTTTTAAAAATGTATTCTTCCAAAGAGAACCTATGAGCCTTCCTCTTTAATTGCAATTTCCTTTTTTCTTTTGGTCTCAGTTAGAATGAGAATGTCAAGATTTTTACTCTAGATTCTCCAAAAACATGTCAATGTGTTGTTCATTTGACACGGAACTTAGTAAGTGCTATAAATGACAAAGAATTCTACTATCTATATGTGTATTGTTGTTGTTCATCCTTCATTTATGCTCTTTTACCCTTTGCATCTTAGGCAATTTTTTGTGATGAAAGAAGTTAACAGTGGTCTTTTACCTGATCCCCACATGGCTCTTTTTTGTTGTTGTTCAGGCATTTCAGACCTGTCTGACTTTGTGATCCCATTTGAAGTTTTCTTGGCAAAGGTACTGGAGTAGCTTGTCATTTCTTTCTCCAGTTCATTTTACCAATGAGTCCTCATTCATTCATTGCCATTTCCCTCTCTAGTTCATGAGGAAACTGAGGCAGCTCATAAGTGTCTGAAGCCAGAATTGAACCCTTTCAGGCCCAGCACTCTACCCACTACACGACCTAACTATCCTAATAGATACATAGTAAAGAAAAAAAAAATCAACAATTGACTGTACCTAAAAATGTATGCCTCATTCAACACCAATTGTCCATGACTTCTCTGCTAAAGGCTAAGAGGAAATAAACAATTACTAATGAGTTATTCGTAACTCTAAGGGAAGTAATATAAAATAAATTCTCATTTATATGGCACTTTACGTAAGAAAAAGAGCTGGCTGTCACAATCACCCTGTGAGGTAGATAGTACAAGAATCTCATTTAACAGATAAGAAAATTGAGACTTAGAGAGACTAAGTGACTCTACCAAGGACATTCAGCTGGTAATTGGGAGAGCCAATTAAAGTAACACAAGTCTTTTGGCATTTGAATGATGCTTTCCATTATATCTTGCTTTTTCTTCCCTCTTATCTCTTTTCTCTACCTAATTTTCTCTCCTCTATCCTTTTTCTCTCCCCAACACCCAGTAACAATGTTTACTTGCATGAGAAGAGCATGTCAGTGGGAGACATGTGCTTGCCCAATTGAGATTGTCCCTCTTTGGCATCTCTTGCTTTTTATGAACACGGGTTGGCTGCTATCAATAATGAGGAAGTGACAGCCTCCACTTAGCTCCTGAGTTAGGTGCTGACCCACTCATATGGACTTTGTCAATTGCTTGGACAGCACACGTCTGAAGTGAACATGAAATATCAATCTGTTTAACAGTTCCACAAAGGATCTTTACTTTCTGAGGGAGTCTAATGAGTAGAAGGGTTCCTTTGAGTGTTTTTGATTTTCTTTATTTGTTCATGCAAGCTTTTGTATCCTTTGCATTTTGGGTGGTGTGTGTGTGTGTGTGTGTGTGTGTGTGTGTCTGTGTGTGTATATGTTAAAAGAAATAACAGTGTTATTCCTAAACCCCACATGATTTTTGTTGTTGTTCTGTCATTTTAGCCATGTCTGACTCTTTGAACCATTTAAGATTTTCTTGGCAGAGATACTGGAATGGTTTGCCATTTCCTTTTCTAGCTCATTTGACAGATGAGGAAACTGAGATAAACAGCGTTAAGTGACTTGCCCAAGGTCACCCAGCTAGTGTTTGACACCACATTTGAACTCGGGAAGATGAGTCTTCCTGACTCCACACTTGGTACTCTATTCACTGTGCCACCTAGCAGTACATTGTACAATTAGTCTTGGGCTATAAAAAGACATGAGTGAAATAGCTCCTGCCCTCAAAAAAGTTTACATTCTATGAAGAAAGAATGGGATGGGATATAAGTGTACATAAAAGTACATACAAAATATATACCCCAAAAAATTCAAGGTAATTTTAGAGGGGAGGCATCAATAGCTAAGGGAATCAGGGAAGTTCTCATAAACTTTTGTATACCTATTGTATTGTTATATATCTCATGTTGGAGGTGGTGCTTGAGTTAAACATTGATTACAAGTGGAAGCAGTAAAAAAATAAAATCACTTCAAATGTAGGAGACAGCCTGTGCAAAGTCCCAGAGCTAGGTAATGGAATTGAATGTAAGGAACATGAAGAAAACCATTTAGGAGGTCATAAGGAAAAAGACTTGTACAAAAATATTTATAGCAGTGCTCTTTGTGGTGGCAAAAAATTGGAAAATGAGGGGGTGTCCACTGATTGGGGAATGGCTGAACAAATTATGGTATCTGTTGGTGATGGACTACTATTGTGCTGAAAGGAATGATGAATTGGAGGGATTCCATGTGAACTGGAAAGACCTCCAGGAATTGATGCAGAGCAAAAGAGCAGAACCAAGAGAACATTATACACAGAGACTAATACACTGTGACACAATTGAATGTAATGGACTTCTCTACTAGCATCAATGCAATGATCCAGGACAATTCTGAGGGACTTATGAGAATTCACATTCAGAGGAAGAACTGTGGAAATAGAAACACAGAAGAAAAACAACTGCTTGATCACATGAGTCAGTGGGGATATGATTGGGGTGTAGACTCTAAGTAATCACCCTAGTGCAAATATCAATAATATGGAAATAGGTCTTGATTCAATGACACATGCAAAACCCAGTGGAATTGCTCGTTGGCTGTGGGAGGGGGTTGGGAGGAGGGGAGGGAAAGAACATGAATCATGTAAACATGGGAAAATATTCTAAATTAATTAATTAATTAAATACAATTTTTAAAATAAAAAAAAAGAAAGCCATTTAGGCTGTGAAAGGGAATAATGTATAATATAAGACAGTTTGTGACTCCATCCCTCCCAAACGAGTGGAATCCACTTACAGAATTTAGTCATAGATGATGAGGTTTTAACATATTGTCAAATTGTGGCCAGGACCAATGGCCCCTATACAAAATAAGAATATCCCTCTGAATTAAAAGGAAACAATTGTCTGAACAAACAAATTAGTCACATGCCTGGGCACTTTAAAAAGGGAAGACCTTAGAAGATCAGAAGAAATGCAGACTCAGGAGCAATCTGTGGAAGATAGAGGTGAGAGAATATAAGAGGTGGTTTTTCTCTCCTCTCTCCATTTGGCCACAAAAACAACTTCTAATGCTGACTGGCCCTTAGAGAGATATTTCATTCACCAATTAGAAGATTCCTAAGGCAAAAAATAATGAGAAATATGAAGGAGTGGACACATATTCTAGAATGACATGAATAAAGAAATTAACTTAAGAGAGGAAGCAGCTTCTAAGCATGGAGCCCTGGCAGCAAAGAAAAGAACCAGATATGGATTCTAGAAGGAGATAGAACTGATCTTCAAAAGTAGAGATGTGAAGAAGAGTAGATCTTGAGAACCCAACTGAGCAGCCCATCCAACAGAGATGCCATACCCAAGAGGAGATATACAAGGACTACAAGAGAAAAAGCACAAGTCTCCTTTGCTGGCAAATTCAATAAATCATCACTGACTCCTAAATTTATGGTAAAGAGTTTGGTATTGGATTTGGTTTTGGCTGTGGTTCTGGTTTGTTGTAGTACTTACAATTTTACCCACTCATATGGAGGAAAGAAATGAGATATTGTGATAAATGTGAGTGTATGTGATACATCAGCAACTTTCAATATACTATTTACTAACTTAGAGTCAAACCATACAAAAAACGAGTTTTTAAAAATCCATGCCTCATTCCCTAAACCCTCAGTTATTATGCTCCTGCATACAATGGAGGTTTGATATCAAAATATTCCAATTTAATCATGGACTTTGGTAACAGTCTTTCATCCAAGCTGATTTAAGCACATGATGTCATCATGTCAATGAACAACCTTTCCATATAGCTTTAGAAATTGACATTTTTATCTCCCTCAGTTTTTGACACTAAATCTTAATTAATTCAGTATGTCTTTGAAGGGGGAAATGGCAAACAAGAACAGGAGTGAATAATGGTGCATACCTCAATAAAAACTTCCAGTATTTATTTTTTGACAATCTTTTTTAGAAAATAATAAAATTGCATTTCTTCTTCAAGTTTATAAACATCCTTGTGACCTCACCCCAATTTTCTACCTTATATCCTTCAAGTAAAGGATATATAATTTGTTCACCTTTGGAGGTTATGTAGTTTGCTCTTTGAGATGTTTGAGGGATTAATAGGGAATGAGCTTAATCAGAAGTGAAGAATCACATAGTTTGAGATACTGGGACAAAGCTTCTTTTTTCCCCCTTGCTGGATTTTCTGTGCTATTGCCATTGACCTTAGAAATGAAAATTATTCCATGCCATCTCATCACCCAGGATGAACCAGATGAACAAGAAATTCTTCATTCAACAGTTTTGTTTTTTTTCCTCCTAAGTCATGCCCTAAGAGATCTGTTAGAAGGACAAAGGGTGTGTCGGAGATCATTGAAAGGACTGAACCCTTTACTTGGAATTACACAATCCTTTTATAGAAATAAGTCAAGATCCATTAAGCATTCTCAATATCCCCAAGATAAAAATGCCTTATCCTTCTTGTAGACAAGAACTTTATCCCTTACCTATTCACTTACTAAAAAGGCCACATAGTTTCATAGCACTTAATACTATTGGTAAAGAAGTTTTTAAACACAGACAAATATTATAACAATGTCTGTATAGGAAATGAACATGAAAAATACAAGTGATTTGCCATTCGTGCCTACCATGTCAAAGTTGGAGTCTCTGCTTGGTCTCCATTTCCATTTTACTAACCAATTCTCAGCATGGACTATGGCTTACTTGTTGGCCTCATTCTTTGTGAAGAAATCTTACTGCTTTTCAAAAAGGAAATAAATGGGGAGTTGTTGTTCATCCTTCTTTTTCAAAGAGGACTAACAACTTCACAGAGTGATGTCTTGGCTTGAGCATAAATTGGTTTTAAGTGAGGCAGAGTTGCACAAAGCCATCAGCTTCCCTCTCTCATCCAGAGTCATCCAAGTCCAGGGGTGAGACAAAAGGCGGGATGACTGGTGATGACCCAAAGTATAGTGGATGACTAGGATGTCTTCCTTAAGCATGTAAAGACTTCCTCTGGAAGAATGGGCCAATGAGAACAATTTGTTCCAGGGGCCATGCAGGTGGCTGAACGAACAGGTACTGTGGAGTACTTAGAGTTTGTTCAGAATGGAGGGTGCAATGGGGTGCAAAGGAACACAGCTAAGGCTAGACGTCAGGGACCAACCCTGCGCTTTGCCCTTTTATGTGGTTCATGGAAGAGAAGGTAATTAATCTAGATCCTCATCGCCATTTGATCAAGTGTGCAAATGTCAAATCAACCCATTTTTTCTGAAACAGTATATTATGTGGAAGAGAATGGTTAAGCCAGGTTCAAAGACTGCAGAGGGTTTTACTATTGTGGTGTGCGGCTGTCTTCCCATTTCCCTCAGGATTTAAACTACATACATAGCACTGATTATTAAAACCTGGAAGGAAAGGGTCCACATACAGCTTCCAGACTTTACAGACCCAGGACACAGACTAGATGAGATTTGAGAGAGATGCTTGAATCTGTTTTTTTTTTGGTTTTTTTTTTTAATAACCCTTACTTTGTATCAATTCAAAGACAGAAGAGCGACAAGGGCTAAGCAATTGGGGTGAAGTGACCTGCCCAGGGCCACACAGGTAGGAAGTGTCCAAGACCAGATTTGAACTCATGACCACCTGACTCCAAATCTGGAGCTCTATCCATTGTGCTACCTAGCTGCCCCAGTGCACTTGGGTCTTAACGATCCACAGACCTGGTCTTTGTTAACTAAAGGACTAATCTATACATGATGTTATTCCCAGCAGCTATAGAAAAGCTTTTGTTCAGTTTATTAAAATAAACATTTACTAAATACCTGTATGCACTATAAGTGTCAGGGTAGCCGCTAAGGATAAAAAAATGAAAACTGGCGCAGCCTCTGTCCTCAGTGAGGTTAGAGTCTAAATACTCTAATGGTCCACCTTCACTCTACAGAACTAAGGAATCCCCCTAGTTGACCATTACCCTCCTGTGTAGTAGGAGATAGAGTGCTGGGCCTGGGATCAGGAAGACATGAGCTTAAATCCAGCCTCAGACACTAACAAGCTGTGTGACTGGGGAAGTCACTTAACTTCTATTTGCTTTATTTTCCTTATCTATAAAATGGGGGTAATAATAACAGCTATCTAGCGAGGTTATTGTGAGGATCAAATGAATTAATATTTGTAAAAAGCACTTGGGAAGGCAGCAAGGTAGCACAGTGGATAGAGTATCAGTCTGGAGTCAGGATGTCTTGGGGTCAAATCTGACTTTAGACACTTCCTAGCCATGTAACCCTGGGTGAGTCCTTTAACCCCAATTGCCTCACCTTTACCTTTGGAGCCAATTCTGATTTTCTATTTTAAGACAGAAGATAAAGGTTTTTAAAAAAAAAAAAAAGCACTTAATATTGCCTGGCACATAGGAGGTATGATATAAATTTTCCTTTTCCCCTTTAGTCCCTCCCTAAGACTCGCCCCCTCCTAAAGCTATTTTTCATCTTCACTCTAATCTCCAATCACTCTACCCCTCCCTGATTTCCTAATCTATCACCCTTGCTTCAAAATCTTGGTACTATAATTAAAAATTCATCTTCACATTGAACCTCTGGCCTCCTTGACCTACCACACATCACCAGCTTTTTCCAAACCCCAGCCCAGATATCTTCGTACCTAACCCCTATCATGTCCCTTCTCTGATCCTGCCCTTGCGTCAGTCAGTCTCAAGTCTCTCCCCTCTCCCGTCCAGGCTCCTCTCAGCTGCCAGTGATCTCTTTAAAGTGTAGGCTCACCATGTCACCATCCCATTCAAAAAACTCCAGTGCCAACCTAGAATCTCAAGGATCAAATATCGCATCATCTCTTCAGCTTTTGAAAGTCCTTCCCAACCATAACCCCATGCTTTTCCAGGTTTCATATATTCTTTTCTACATACTTTATTTTTTTTAACCCTTACCTTCTTGTCTTAAAACTGATACTTCTTTTAAGTTCCAAGGCTGACTAGTGGTAAAGGCTAGGCAAAGGGAATTAAGTGACTTGCCCAGGGTCACACAGCTAGGAAGTATCGGAGGCCTGATGTGAACCCAGGTAGTCCCAATCCCAAACCTGCTGCTCTGTCTACAGTGCTACCTACCCAACTGACCTGTTGTTGACTGACTCTTCAAGCCATTTTCTGCTACCACTTTCTCCTTGCTTCCAGTAGTAGTTCCCAAACTTTTTTGGCCTACCACCCCCTTTCCAGAAAAAATATTACTTAGCCCCCTAGAAATTAATTTTTTTTAATTTTAATAGCAATTAATAGAAAAGATAAATGCACCTGTGGCCATCACCGTTCCCCTGAATTGCTGCAGCACCCACTAGGGGGCAGTGGCGCCCACTTTGGGAATCATTGCTTCCAGGAACAAATCCAATGAGGTATTTATCTAGAGGCCATGCATTGTGAGCTCCCTCTTTTCTCTAGTCCTAAACATGAATCTCCTCAATTTCAACCCTTTTTCTTTCCTCCTATACACATCTAGAACAAAGGGGAAAATGTATATCCTTGAATTCCTTTCTTTTCTTCTCTTCCTTGAGTGCAGTTTGAAGCGTTAGTAGTTTAAACAGCTTTATATTTATATTTAATAGCTTAGAATAACACGAAGACTCTGGGGACTACTGCTATAGCACTTTGAAGTTTCCAATCCTTTAAACAACCCCATGAAATAAGTGCATAAGGCAGCATTATTCCCATTTTGCAAATGAGGAAACTGACCTAGTAAGTCAAGCATTTACAGTCTAGTAAGAGGAAGTGAGACCAGGAGCCACATAATTTAACTACAATGGATTAACTGAAAGTCAGTACGTTGAAAAGCACAGGGAAAGGTGAAGATAAGAAGCTAGAGCAGAGAACTTCAGCTAGCCTCACATAATCATTTTCCTTCCAAAAATTACAGAGACTTCAATAACAGGAGGATTAAAAGGACTAAACCAGAGGCTACAAATTCTTAATTTAAAAAAAAAAATCTACCTGCCTTCCTCAAAGACAGCTAGGTAGTACAGTAAATAGAGCTCCAGGCCTTGAGTCAGGAAGAGTTGAGTTCAAATTTGATTGCATGACTCTGTCAAGTCACTAAACCCCGTTTGCCTCATTTTCCTCATCCGTAAAATGAGTCGAGAAGGAAATGGCAAGCCACTTTGGTATCTTTGCCAAGAAAACCCCAAATGGGATCACGAAGAAGAGGACACGACTGAAAAAACTCAATGACAAAAACCTTCCTCATTTTCTACTTATTTTCATTTTATTTCCCTAAATTTCTCATAGCTTCTGCCTGTTGACTCAGCAGAAGTTATTCAGAGATCAGTCCTGGGAATAGTTAATAGCTAAGGCTCTTATCCAAGCAGCTTACTCTATAAGAATAGTTTTCAACTTTGTTCATTCTCATCACCAACTTCTTTGTTTTTCTCTTTGTTTCAAGACTTCTCCAGTGTGTGGTAGATTGTAGTGGGATCTAGATTTGTGTCCTGGAGACCTGGGTATAAATCCCACATCAGACACTTGCTAGCTGTGTAACCCTGGGCAAATCACTTAACCACTAGAAGCCTCAGCCTCCTCATCTATAAAATGAGAGTGCTGGCTTTGATGAACTCCAAGATTCTTTCTAGCTCTAAATCAGTGATTCCAAAAGTGGGCACCACCGCCCCCTGGTGGGTGCTGCAACAATCAAGGGGAGCGATGATGGCCACAGGTGCATTTATCTTTCCTATTAATTGCTATTACATTTTTTTAAATTTATTTCCAGGGGCGCTAAGTAATATTTTTTCTGGAAAGGGAACAGTAGGCCAAAAAAGTTTGGGAACCACTGCTCTAAATCTTTCATCCCATGGGCCCATTAGGGATTCCATAAATCATAAACTCTGACCCACACTGCCAAGAACTAGAAATTTTGCCACTATCCAGAATGCGGGGTCAGTGCTACCCATTTAATTATGAAAAGATTATATATTTCTAATTCAAATTCAATCCTATTACAAGAAAAATGGGAGACAAATCTATCCAAGTTAACAAACTAACAGCTTGGTCAAAAATCAAAATATTCTCTGGGTCTCATTAAAAGTTTGCTGCCTGACAACAGGAATCAGTTTTTTTCCCCCATGATCCTATTTTCAGTCTATTAAGTGTCTATTATGTACCAGGCACCATATGAAACACTGGGGATACAAAAAAAGCATAAAACGGTACTTGCTCTCTAAGAGCTCACAGTCAAATGGGGGAGATAATGTGTAAAAAGCTATAAGTGAGATATAGAGGGGCAGCTAGGTGGCACAGGGGATAGAGTAACAGGCCTGGGGTGGGAAGGTTCTAGGTACAAATTTGACCATCAGAAACATCCTAGCTGTATGACCCTGGGTAAGTCACTTAACCCCAATTGCCTAGTACTTGCCTCTCTCCTCTCTTAGAATTGATACTAAGACAGAAGATAAGGGTTGGTTGTTTTTTTTAAATGAGATCTAAATAGTGGGGTTGGTATATCTCAGAAGGAAGGCACTATGGCTAAAGGAGCCTAGGAAAGATTTCTTGTAGAAGAGATTTTAGCTGAGACTTGAAGAAAGCCAGGAGGCAGAGATGGGAAAAGAGTTCCAAGAATCATTGGTCAGTCATTTTAGTAGTATCCAATTCTTTGTGATTCCATTTGGGGTTTTCTTGACAAAAGTACTGGAATATTTTGCCATTTTCTTCTCCAGCTCATTTTACAGATGAGGAAAACTGAGGCAAACATGATCATGAGATTTGCCCAGGGTTACACAGCTAGAGTGAAGACCAGATTGGAACACAGGCTTTCCTGACTCCAGGCCCAGCACTCCATCCACTGTACCACCTAGCTGTCCCAGTTCTAGGAAAAGGGACAGCAAAAGCCAACGCTCCAAGTCAGGAGAGGAAATGTCATGTGCAGAGAACAGCAAGAAGGCTGGGGATCCTGATTTATGAAGTAATCCGTGCAAGCTAGGTGTAAGAAGACTGCACCAGGCTGTGAAGGGCACAGAGGACCTTCTATCGGATCCTAGAAGTGGTAGAGAACCCTTGGACTCTACTGAACAGAGGGAGGATATGCCTCTGTTCTTGGAAGATCTCTGACAGCTGAGTGCAGGATGGACCAGAGTGGAAGAGAGATTCGGGGCAGGACCAGCAGGCTAGTGCAATAATCCTGGTGGGAGGTGAGGAGCTTCTGCACTAGGAAGAAGGCAGTGTAGAGGATGGAAGGGGGGGGGGGGCGTATGGATATGACTTCATCAACCTTATCCTCACAGCAGGCACTTCCACAGGACCTACTGGGCGCTAGGTGCCACGCTAAGCACAAGGTAGGTACTTTTCAGTATCTACATTTTCAGTCGAGGAGACTGAAGCAAATAGAGGTTAAATGACTTGCTCCAGGTCACACGGGGAGTAAATGTCTGAGGCCAGTTTGGAACCCAGGCTTCCGGACTCCAGGCTCAGCCCCACCTAACTGTGCTTTATAGCAATAGACATTGTTATATATATGATACAGACCAGTCTTTGTAACAAAGACTTGTAGACAAAGTTGAGACATTAAGAAAATGACACCAAATCTAGACGTTAGGAAAATCAGACAGCAGAACTCCCATGAGCGAATGCACCCTTGGACCGGAAAGTCCTTAGACCTGGCGTTGTGATTCTGTAACTAGTAGCAACCGACAGCTGATGACAAAAACAATTGACTGCTGCTCATTGTCACTTAAGCAAAATCACTTCCTTTCTTCAGAATGCATCTGGAAATGTTATCAGGGCGAAAAGTTTACTGGAGAGTATCATAAGGTTCAATCACTCAGTGCAGGACAAACAGAGGAAACTATTCCATCACAGCTCTGTCAATCATGGAAACGGGCTTTTTCTATTCATTCCCAAGTTCAGTGCTGGACAAACTAGCATAACAGTTTAGCTTCCACCCAATGCCAAAAGCTTGCCTATTGTTTACACTAAAAATATTGTTCTTATTATTCTATTTTCTTGAAGCCTTTCTGGGACGGTAGAATGCTGACTGTGAAATCTCCACTATCCGGGCTCTAATATAGTGTCTCCAGTATTTCTCTGAAATCCAATGGAGGGATTCCGGTTATAACCAATTATTTCAATAACCATCTATTTTCGATTAACCATGATAAGGGAAGGAATGCAAGGGCAGATAATAATAATCCACAATAATCCATAATATCTAATTATCTTGTTTAATTGAATGCAAGCAGTTGAGTTTGCAACATGTTGAACACTAAGTTTAGCCTAGATCTATTTCAATTCAGTCAATTGAGAGAGGAAGAAGATGGATGAAAGAAGGGAGGGAGAAAAGGAGGGAGGGGGAAAGAGAGAAAAGAGGAAGGAGAGAGAGAGAGAGAGAGAGAGAGAGAGAGAGAGAGAGAGAGAAAGAGAGAGAGAGAGAGATGCTGTTACTTAGGTAGAAAAAGCCAGTTGGATGTTATGACAATATGTACAAATAATTTTATTCAGACATATGAGATGCATATATATTTTTTCTTGAAGCCTTTTTGGGATAGTAAAAGGCTGACAAGTCTTATATATTCCTGTCATGGCCCTATTGTAGTATTTCCTAACCTTAGTAGGAAGTGTAGCAGATGAAGTCAGAGATAACCCATGATGTCACTTAAAGATAATCAATCATGAGGTGACTCTACTTTGATATTACAAATATAGACTTATGACCAGAGAGGATTTCCCTTTCTGGATTGTCATTCTATGGTTTTTGCTCTAATCATTTACTTTAGTTTGTGTCCTTCTGAGTTTTCTCCTCTCCTTCAAATTACTTTCTGTCCTCATTTATCCTATCCTCCTTCACTCTAATCTAAGAGGGTGAGGGCTCTCTTCTCCTTGCCAAGTCTAAATCCTCCATTTATATCTTTGATGCTATTTATTCCCTTTTGGCTTTTTATGAGCTTGCTCAATTTACTTGACTTTCTCCACTCTCTTGGACATCTTAATTCTCTTGTTTACTATTTATTTCTTCTCCTCTGCCGAAAAATTTATTCCAGCATTCTGAAAAATCTTCCATTGTTCCATCTGCCTCCTGTAAGCCATGGTTGAAAATGTCTCCTCAGTTTCCCTGACAAACTTAATAGAAAGAATAGTTTAGAATTATTGTCTTCACTTCATCAGTCTCATCCTTCAGTTTCTGGCAATCTGAATTCCATCTCTATTCTTTACAAGGTCAGAAATGATCCTTTCATCACCAAATCAATTAGCTTTTTTCTCAGTCCTTATGTTCTTATCACAGTATTTAATAGTCCTTTATAAAAAATCCTCTTCGCCTTTGGTTTCCATAGTTGTGCTTTAGCCTTCGTTCTCTTCTTTCCTCTCTTATAATGCCTTACCAGCTTCCTTTATTAGTTTCTATATTTTCTCCTACTCAATACATGTGAGTTCCTGTCTTTATCCATGTTCTATCTTCTCTTTGTATCTGTTCAACCTTAGCAGTCTCATCCACCCATGGCTTCCAATATTGCAACTGTGTAGATGACATCTAAAATGATAATGATGTCTCCCTCTGAGGGCCAATCCCAAATTTCCAGCTGCCACATGGATATCCTGCTACTACCTCCAATACAATTTAAAAATTAAATTTACCATCTTTCCCCTCTCAATCTGTCCTACCTCCTAACTGCTCCATCATTGTTGACAGATCTACTATCCTTAGTCATTCCAGTTCAAAACCTCAGCATCACCTCTTACTCTGTCCTCTCCTCTCCCTTACCCTTCACAGCCAATCAGTGGGTCAAAGTTCCACTGATTTTCCTTCCACAGCAGTACTTGGATCTCCATCCAGTGATGCCACTAAATTCAGACTGTCATTACCTTTCACCTAAGAGTTCTCTAACACATTTCCAAGCCTAGTCCTTCACTTCAAATGACTAAATAGAACAGGACTTTACAAAGAACCACTGCTGATATAGAACAAGGCAATATTCTTTGTTGTTGTTGTTCAGTCATGTCCAACTCTTCATGACCCCATCTGGAGTTTTCTTGGCAAAGATTCTGCAGCGGTTTTGCCATTTTCTTCTCCAGCTCATTTTTTGTACAGATGATGAAACTGAGGCAAAGAGGGTTAAATGACTTGGCCAGGGTCACACAGCTAGTAAATGTCTGAGACCAGATTTGGACTCAGGAAGAAGAGTCATCCTATCCACTGTGCCACCCAGCTGCCCCAATATTCTCCATTTGATTATGTAATGACTAACTTTTTTTGTTAACTTTAAGCCCTTGCTTCTCAGGATTTGTTTTTCTAATAATTGGAAACCTCTCAGGGCCAAGATTTCCTTATCTGTAAAATAAGCATTTTTTACTAGTTGATTTCTAAGGGTCCTTTCAGCTCCTAATCTATGAACTGCATATGGAGATTAGCGGTAATAGTAATGACCCTGTTCTTTAGAGTTTACAAAAGGCTTTCCTCACTGCCTTCTGAGATAAGCAGTTCAAACATCACTATCTCTCATTTTACAGATGGAGAAATTGAAGCTCACCTAAGTGAATTACTTGCCCACAGTCACAGGGCTGATAAGTGGCATGATGGTAACTTGAACCCTGGTCTTCTACACACGTGCACGCACACACACACACACACACACACACACACACACACACAGTCCTCCCCGGCCCTCCCAAGCCCCCCACAAATCCAGTGCCCATTCTAGCAGGCCATACTGCTCCCCAGGAATGCAGCCTTCCTTCCTGAAATAGCTTATTTCGGTAGAGATTCCAGTTACAAATAGCCTACTCCTCACTGACATAGTTTTAGTGATTGTGCAAGAAATTTTGAGATTTTCCTACACTGTGTTGCCTCTTCATGCATTGACTTGGCTTTCCTTCTCTCCCTTTCAGCCTCACCCTTTCTTGTCTTAGAAGCCATTGTCTATTTGACATGAAAAATGAGCATTAGTACGCACAGTCACCAATTACTCAAGACGAGGCAGGGAAGGAGAACTAAATCTCATGCATGGAACAGTTAACTATGTAAAACTTTCATTGAAGCTATTCCATATTCTGCAATTTCCTGGCAACCAAACAAACATTAATTCAATTCCACTCAAATTCGAAGAAGATCTTGCAAGCACCTGGTGCTGAGTACCAGGGATACAAAAGCAAAACCAAATAGTACCTTCCCTCAAGGTGCTTGTGGTCTACTTAAATGACTGACATGTCCATCAACAAGAATATAAGACCATCTGAAAAAGAAGAATGCTAACTGGAGCAATCAGCGATGGCTTCCAGGAGGAGGAAGCATTTAGGTTAGTCCTTAAAGGCAATAAAAGGTTAAAAAAGCAGAGATTAAAGAGGAAGTGAATTCCAAATATGAGGGGGGAGGTGTGATAGGGGAAAAGAAAAATATAGGAACAAGCAGAGATAGGTAGATAGATAGAGAGACAGCAGGCAGACAGATAGATGAAGAGAGAGAGAGAGACATACATACATACATACATACATACATACATACATACATACGGATAGATGGATAGATACATAGGTAGAGATGCATAGATACACAGATGAAGAGAGATAGATGGAGAAAGATAGATGGATGGATAGAAAGATAAATAGATAGATGGGAAGGTGGATGGATGGACAGATAGACAGACAGACAGACAGACAGACAGACAGACAGACAGACAGATAGATAGATAGATAGATAGATAGATAGATAGATAGATAGATAGATAGACAGATTTTAAAGGGAAGAACATGAGGCCAGAACAGGGGTGATGCCTGGGAGCATAAGAAGGAATAATATGACTGGAGGATTAATAAGGATGATAATTAAGGCACATGATTAATAAAATGTTATAAAATGATTGTCAATTATTCTACATATAATCAAAAAAATTTAAGTTAAGATATGTAAGACACAGGAAAAGATGCAAGAATAGGAGTTTGCAGTCAGATAGAGGAATTTCAGTCATGGATTGTGGAAGATGATATGCCAATCTCTGAGGCTGGGTAAGTTATAGTGAATTGATGACTTGGAAAGCACAGGTATTTGGGTGGATATCAGTGTGCAAGTAAATTCTCAAATGTAAAGGTAGGGTTTGGTGTAAAAAGGAAGACTATGATACAAGTGTTAAACTGTTTGGGAAAGGAGAGAAAAGGATCTAAGATCTGGGAGAGGTCATTCACTAGGATCGAGGGTGACATATCTAGGTGGCGTGAACCACTAGGGTAGAGAGGTTGCTGAATGATAGAGGTACTGAGAGCATCTGAAAGTGGACATGAGGAGGAAAATATATAAATGTTCCTGCTCCAGGCACAGTATGTGGGAGAGTGGGACTGAAGGAAAATGGGAAGGGAATGAAATGAAGGAAAGTATATCTAATACTGGAGAGTATAGGAAAATATAAGTAAGGTAATGGGGTCACCAGGGATATTACAACAAACTAAGTGGTTTGTGGGAACACACTGTAGGATTTATGAGAGACTGGACCAGGGTGAAGAGACCAGAGTTTGCTGGATCTCCACAGGAATGGCAGTTGATCTTAACTGTCACCCAGCTTCCACTAGACCAGAGTATAGTAACAGGCTAACAAGGTAAAAGGGACTTAACAGCTTTAATTATATTAGACTAAAAGGTGGGAAAGGATTTCTATACTTAAAATCTAAGGGATAAAACCACAGGGCAATGGGAGGACTTATTCTACTCTTATCTAAGTGATCTAAACTAACAGGGCCCAAGGAGCTGTAAATGGAGTCTCTGGGTTTCTGCCTCAAACCTGGAACCTGCCAGGCAGCTAGGACTTAGTGGCTTTGGGATTCTCACTGCAATCCACTGATGATCTCTGGATGCCAGGAGTCAAGATGATCTCAAGTACCAGGTAGAGAGGGTTCTGCTTGAAGCACTGTCCTCCAGTTTTCAAACTTCTCCTCCTCTCTTGACTCTGTAGATTTGTCCTTTTGCTAATGACACACCACACAGGATCCCAGGGGAAATCAGGAAGCAGGATGTCCTTTGCTCTGAGGTCTCCCAGGCTGGCAACAGTTTTGCCCACCACTAATAGAGTCCACACTCAGGGCACAGACAGACTTCCTCCTCCTTCATTCCAACCTGGAATTCCCAGCTCCAGCTCCTTCCTGCTGGATACTTCCTAATCAATATATAATCAATACCTAATAACCAGCTAATCTAATCTTACTCATAACAAGAGGACATCAAGAGCTGCAGTGTCTTCTGGGGGAATCTGGTTTCTGATTTCAAGAAGATGGAAGAATGTGAGAGGAAGAAATTTGTAACAAGAAAATAGGTATTCCATAGGGCACAAAAGAAATGAAGAGTAGAGTGGGATGGAGATGCAGGAGAGCTGGGTGGCTCAGTGGATTAAGAGCCAGGCCTAGAAATAGGAGGTCCTGGGTTCAAATCTAGCCTCAGACACTTCCTAGCTGTGTGACCTCGGGCAAGTCACTTGACCCCCATTACCTACCCTTACCAATCTTCTGTCTTAGAATCAATACACATTATTGTATATTCCAAGACATAAGGTAAGGGTTTAAAAAAAAAATAAAAGAAATGTAGCTGTATGTAAGCCTAGGAATAAAGCAATGACACAGTTCTAGGCTTTAGCTCAGCTCATAAGCCTGAAGCTGAGTAACCAGGGCAGCAATGTCCCAGACCAGAGAATAATCAATAATTCAGTTGGTCTTAACCTGTAGTCCCAGCAGGATAACAGTGGCTGAGTCCAGTAGCAGCCTATTGAAACTCAGCCATACATTAGTGACTAGACAACAAACTAAAACCTGGGTCTGGAGCTTGCAAGACTGAAACCAAAAGGGCAGGGAACAGGCTTCTCCTTTAATCACACCATTTTGGAAGCAATGAAAACTTGTAGACTCCAAGCTGGAACTATGAAAGAAAAAGGATATGAAAGGAAAGAAGCTCAGGCCAGATATTCTCTCTTAGGTACATACAGAGACCCCTCAAAAATGCAGATTGGGCCTAAGCCCAACAAGAATTCTTATCAGAATTAAGCAAAGGGCTTTTGAAAGGAGCAAAAAAATAATTTTAAAAATCAAATAAGAAGGGGCAGCTAGGTGGCTCAGTAGAAAGAGTGTCAAGCCTAGAGATAGGAAGTCCTGGGTTCAAATCTGGTCTCAGACACTGTCTAGTTATGTGACCCTGGGAAAGTCACTTAATCCCAATTGCCTATCCTTACTGCTCTTCTACCTTGGAAGTAATACTTCTTATCAATTCTTAGACAGAAGGTAAGGGTTTTAAAAAAATAAAAGCAGTAGAGGAAAAAAATGGGAAGAGAAATGAGAGCTAGGCAGGAAAGACATGAAAAGAGAATTAACAGCTTGGTAAAAAGAAGTACAAAACCTTACCAAAGAAAATAGCTCTTTGAAGATCAGAATTGGCCAAATGTAACTCATGACTCCATGAGACACCAAGAAATAATAAAACAAAGTCAAAAGACTGAAAAAAATAATAAGAAGGGGGAAGCTGGGTAGCTCAGTGGATTGAGAGCCAGGCCTAGAGACAGGAGGTCCTAGGTTCAAATCCGGCCTCAGCCACTTCCCAGCTGTGTGACCCTGGGCAAGTCACTTGATCCCCATTGCCTACCCTTACCACTCTTCCACCTATGAGTCAATGCACAGAAGTTAAGGGTTTAAAATTAAAAAAAAAAATAAGAAGAAAATGAGAAATACCTAATAGAAAAAAAAAAAACTACTGGCCTAGAAAATAGATTGAGGAGAGATGATGTAAAAATCATTAGGGGACAGTGAGGTAGTTCAGTAGACAGAGAGCCAAGTTGTGGGTTCAAATTTGGACTCAGAAACTTCCTGTGTGACCCTAGGCAAGTCACTTAATCTCCATTCCACAACCCTTACCACTCTCTTGCCTTGAAATCAGCACACAGTATTGATTCTAAGATGAAATGTAAGAGGTTGTGTGTGTTCTTTGTTGATTTTTTTTTAAGAATCAATGGACTAACTAAAAATTGTGAACAATAACAAAAAGGGACCTAAACATCATATTTCAAGAAATTATAAAAGAAAATTATCCAGATATCTTAGAACCAGAGGGCAAAAAGAACAGTTTAGTGGTAGTGCCCAAAGTAAACTTGTCTCAGGAAGGTTCTCAGAACATTCCACATAAGGCCTCCTTGATGGCTCATTATAGCTTGAGGTGATCCTGAATTCTTAAAGTCTATGCCAACAAGATGCAAGTTCTGGCAGGAACTACTAAGCAGGAGAGCCCTCAAGTACAGACCTGGCAGTGCACTATGATGTTACTATCCAAGGATCAGCCTAGCAAAGTTCAGAGAAACTCCTAGGAGGTTGGACACAAGATGATGTATTTTTCTGCTACAGCAACTCGTGAAAACTGATTTACTTAGGATGAAATCTGTGTCTGGAGAGGGTAGTACCTAGATTAATGAAACCATAGATCCTTGAAGTTTCAACATATAAATGATCAGAAAACCAGTGCCTATCTCTAGCTTAAGAGCAACTAAATGCTACCCGAAAAAAGGCCAGGGAGTCATATATTTGCCCCCTCTGTGTTAGTACTGCATACCTAACCAGTTGTAACCGTGGGAATTCTCCCTTTCCTATCAAATAACTGCCAGGGAAACAAGATCTCAGATTGAAATCACCATGTCTCATTTACTAACACTGTGTTACTAGGGGTTACACTACTTCATCTGAGACTATTTTAAACTTGCTTTGCAAATTCAGTGATAGCGATCTGTCCTACAAGGAAATCTGAAGAGCTATAAGGCCTTTGGTGACACTGATTTATGAGGATTCAAAGAGAGATGTGTTAGAGCTGTAGTCTCACTTAATCTGTCTATTGCAAAATGCCTTTCATCAATCACCATCAAAAAACTAGATTCGATACTATTGTGTTGTAAGGAACAATTAACAGGATGATTTCAGAAAGAGCTGGAAAGACCTTCATAGACTGATACAGTGTGAAATAAGCAGAACCAGGAGAACATGGTACACAGTAACAGCAATACTGTGGGATGATCATTTGTGACAGAATTCACTCTTATTGGTGATACCATGAACCAAGCGCTGAGGGACTTCTGACAAGGAATGCTATCTACCTCCAGAGAAAGAAGTGTTGGAGTCCAATTGCAGAGGAAAGCATATGATTTTTCAATTGTTTATCTGGGTTTATGTTTTGGGGTTTGGGTATTATAAGATTACTTATATAATGAAAGATATGGAAATATGTTTTGCATGCTAATACATGTATAACCCAGGCAGAATAGCCTGCCAACATGGGGAGGGGGAAGGAAAAGGAGGAAGGGAGATAAGTTTGATCATATAACTTGGGAAAACTGTGTGGAAATTTGTCATTACATGTAATTGGTAAAAAAAAATTATTTTTAAACTAAGTTCAGGATAATTATTATTTGGTCTTTGGAGAAGGGGAAATGTAATGGTTGACAAACTGTCTATGAAATTTGGAAAACCTGGGTGGGTCATTTTTTTCAGTAGACTCATCTTCTATTCATTAGGAAACTAGTCCAAGAAGCCAAATTAGCCCTGAGTTCAGGATTCTGTGTTTTTCCTGCCTTCTCTAGTGCCAGCATTACATTAAAAAAAGAGGTGGACAATACAGTCTTTGTCAGCTTTTCCTAAGTAGCCATTGTCTAGAGAGCACTGGAAATTTCAAAAGAAGTAAATGTAAGGCTGCCCTCAAGAAGCTTTCCATTAGATGATATAGAATCTGCTCTGAATTGGCACACGTAGGATCATATATTTAGGCATTGTAGGGGATCTTAAAAGCCATTGTATCTAATCTCCAACTTAGAAAACTGAAACCCAGATAGATAAAGGGACTTGTCCAGTGTCTTAGCCGATTAAAAAGACCATAATCCATTACTATATTGTGCTTAGATATTAGAGGATCCCTATCAGAGGGAACCTATAGCCTCCAGGTCAATCTAGTAACTGAGGACAGGATTCCAGAGGAAGATTTTGTTTCAGTTTAACTCTTTTTTTTTTCAGATTTCTGGTAGTCCTCTTTTTTTCTGGTGTATAGAGTTAGGCTAAATTCTGAGTGATTATAGATCTCACTTAGAAGACTGTAGGGTGTGATACAATAAATCATCCATGCACAGAAGCATCTGAATCATCTTGTGGCCTTCAGAAAATCCCTCTTTTACTTAGATTCTGCACTGGACATTCTTTGTGGGCATAGGTATCTCCCCCTTCTGCTTCAGTATGAGTAATCAAAGGGGAAATGAACAAAGCTTTCTCTGGCCTCCTATCTTTCAAGAAATCTCATAATTTTGACAGACCTGAGAGACATTTCGCTGGAGGAAAGCCTATAAATGTGGAGTTTTACTCAGCTGAATCAAATCCTTTTTTGGAGTCAACAAGTAACAACCACCATGGTGGGATCTTATATCTTCTCCACCTTTTAGTCAATTTTGTGACTATTAAATGATCTCTTCTACTGCTGTGAAAGCCTATTATGTTCTTGAGATTCCTTCAAGGAAGCCTTTAATATGAGTTTATCATTTTTATAAAGATTTCATACTAGTGTTAAAGTAGATGTATGGCTTAGTCTGAACTAATTAATATTTCCTTGATTGCTTTTTACTGAAATATAAAAAATTAATAGTGAACTAGACTCCAAAACCTCCAGAACATTTCTTGTGTTCTTGAAACTATATCAAAGAGAACTGTAGAAAGATGGAAATGTGTATTAGTATCTAGAAGAGCTAATATTCCCCACAAATACCATAGGAAAGCTCTAAAAAGTATTAAAAAAAGAAATAAGCAGATAAATTGTATTATGTTTAAAGACACAGAAGGAAGGAAGGACCACTAAAACATCTTTTTTAAAATGCAAAAAAGAATAGAAGGAAGGCCAGAAAAGAACCACAATTAAGCAGGACAACTTTGAAAGTTACATGTTAAAATTACATACTTTAAAAGAAAAGTGAACTCTATTAATAAAGATCCATAGTTTCATTAATAATCTTATTTTTCTGTTGTTCAGTGTATATGAAAACACTCAATTTATTTAGTGTTTGTAAAGTTCAGAATAAAAAATAAATAAAAATATATCAGTGTAAGAAGAGCAACAGGTACTGTCATGTCCAGGCAGATGGTATCTTGGATGGCCATCAGTTGAGATTTCTATGTTCAGCCAGGCCAGGACTATAATTATCTGACTCTAGAGAAAGTATATCTAAATTTTTTTGATTGCACATCCCTAAAAAATTTGAATATGCATTCCAATGTGTATATATTAAATGTCATACACTGCTAATTCTCAATTTGAAGCCATTTCTACCATCTGTTTTCTTTATTCCTACTCCGAGGTTATTGAATATCCTTAGAGGAAGTCACAAAAACATGTCAACTGAATCCACTTTAAATTTTTGTTATCTGATTCCAATTGGACCTTTGCTAAAATACAATATTTTTTTAAATTCTCCATTGATATTTAATCACATTTCCTGCAGCAGTGATAGGAAATCTTAGCTTTTCTTTTTAAGGTCCCAATTTCATGCTCACTCCCTCACCTCAGCAAATGACCTCCTATTTTACCAAGAAAATTGAAGCTATCTATCATGGTTTCCTACATCTTCCTTATCTTGTGCACTACAAACTCCTTCACATCTTTATCCATCCTTTGCCACAGTCTCTGAGGAAGAGGTAACTCTTATCCTTTCCTAAGGCTATCTATCCCTCTACTTATCCTTCTCTGTCTCTCTTTCTCTCTCTCTCTTTCTCTCTCTCTCTCTTTCTCTCTCTCCCCAGTCCTCTCTCCAATTTCTGCCTAGCTCATCTCAGTTACCAGTAAATATGTCTTGATTTCTGACATACATCATACATCAAAAACCTTTACTTGACATCTTCGCATCATCTTCCTTTCACTGCCAAACTCTTTGAGTCATCTAAACATAAAGTGCGTCCGCCTGAACTTTCTAATCTTACCTTCACCTACTTGTTTGTTTTCATGACAAGGCCTGAAGGAGCTGAGAGAAGCTGCAGAGGGTAAACAGTTGTTTCCATTGATATGATTGTTAGAACATAAATTGATTCATTCTAATATCTCTCTCAAATCCCTATTATCTATATTCATTGCACCATACAATGATGGATCACACAATGACTGGAAAGAACCTTAAAGATCACTTGCTATATCAATTATAACTCACAGGGGCTTACTGGTTTAACTTCAGAACCACAATGACACATGAGTTTGACTTGGGGGTGGGAGGGGAGATATTTCTATTTTCACTGAACTTTCATCAGAATGATAGATTCGAATTTCCTTTAGGGATCAATTCTTGCACTCTAAATGTGGGACAACTGACAGCTTGTGCAGGTCCTCTCCCTTCCAGAGGCATACATTAATTCTTTTCTACCTTCTTCCTAGGACATAAAGCTCTATTGTTCTGTTCAGAGTTAGGTTAAACACTGGGCTTTAAGAAGTAGGATATTTGTCTTATTGTCAGGCACTCTGATGCAATCTGGGATAAGTTCCTGAAGGGTAACTTCAAAGATTTAAACTTGTTTTAAGTCCATCAGGAAATGGGAAGGGAACCCTCTGGTGTTACTTCCTCTAGCAATAACTATTAAATTGTTATCATATATATTAGTCAAATATTTCTGCTTCTTTATCAGACCTATCCTTGGTATTTAGCTTTAACAATTGAAAGCATTTCTAGAATCTCAATTGAGTCCTTATAAACAGAGAGAATTAGTGAAGGGGGAAAAAGTAGTTAAAAGAGACCTTGGTAAGACAGTCAACTAAGCAAAGTCATCCTAAGGGCATTTGAGAATGAAACTGTAAGGAGGACAATAAATAGAAGATGGAAAAGATCTGTCAACGTTTTAAATAACAAATTCTTTTCACCATCAAAGTCAATGGTGAGCTTTAATATCACCATTCAGGAGTACTCCTAAAAAAAGTGTAAATGGTACTAAAGAAAACAAAAATGAGAAAACAATTGAACTAGTCTAAGTATACACAGAGGAAGTCTATGCTGGAGGCAAAATAATCTTGAGGACATTGAGAAACTGATTCTCAAGGTATTTGAAGGAAGGGAAGATACTTTAGTTATGGAAAACCTCTTGAACTTTATTATTATTAAAAAAAAAAGGTGACCTATATGCCTACTTTCCCATCTACCTAAAAATGTATGGATATAATTAAAACATACATCAAGAACGCCCTTGATAAAAGTTAAAGAAGGGAAAAGGAAGGTCTGCAAAATGGATATTTTGCAGTGGACTGCATCTTTACTATAACTGACCAAAAAATGTAAGGGCTCTAAGGTTCCTCCATACTTATTGTGCAACAGATGATTTGAAAAAGGTGTTTGATTTGGTAGGGCAAAATGCCACTTTAAAAGGCTCCCCTTCAGCAAGGCGTTTCCCACACATGCATCAAAATCATGCAAAATTATTTGCTAGATAGTAACAAAGTAATCTGATTCCATCCCTCTGATTCTTTATATCAAGTGAGGCATAGAACAAAAAGACGGATGCTTGCCAGAAGTGCTTACCAGGAATCTACCCTGGGCCCTGTGCTGTTTAAACTATTTATTAGTGGCCTAGATAAAGGCACACAAGTCATATTTATCAGATCTGTAGGTGATGCAGAGCTGGGCGAGCTGGTTATGTGGTGGTTGACAAATGTAGGCTCTGAGAAGGTCTTAGCAGGCGAGGGCGTTGAGTCAACCCTGCCTAGCCAAAACTGAACTGTGAGAAAGGGAAAAGCTTACACTCAGTTTCAAAATATCAACTTCACAAGTGCAGAACAGGGCAGATATGACTAGATAGCAGTTAGTCTGAAAAAGATGTGAGGGCTGTATGTAGTTCACCAGAAATTCAACATAAGCCAGCGGTACAAGATGTCCATCTAAAAGCCAATGCTATTTTGGGCTACGCTGAGAGCATCCAGCAAGAGGGAGGTGATAATCCCACTGTACTTTCCCCGGGGGCAGACCACACCTGGCGGCTTGTGTTCAGTTCTGGGTAACCAATTTTAGGAATCTTGCTAAGCCAGAGAATATCCACAGAAGGTTGGCCAAGTTGATGGAGGGTCTCAAGACCAATTGAAGGAATGGGAGATATTCATATGGAAGGAGAACCTTCCTAAAAATTAGAGCAATCTCAAAGTAGAGTAAACTTCCTTAGGAGGAAGATGGTTTCCCCTCACTAATGGTCTACAAGTGATGGCTGGCTGACCCCTTGAGGAACATCTTCTAGAGGGAATTTTTGTTCAGGATTACATGGAACTGGGGCTCCTTCCAACAAGGATTCTTTAAGGACTGGAGGGAGGTTGCACAATGTGGCACAGCTAATCTGGGGTCTGAGATGGGTTTCAAGTCCTGACACTATGGGGCCAGGAGCTCCACTACCCTCCACAGTTTCACAACAAACCTCATCTAGTACAACATTTTACCTAGAATCAGCCTAGCCATGAAAGCATTGTATGAACAAGATCCTAGAAAAGAAAAAAATATAATCAATTCTTTTTTTTTATTTAGCAAACAGGATGCCTGTATGAGGAAAAGAAATACAGAAACCCAGACCCCAAAACAACCCAATCGAGTTTTTTCTAACTGAAACAAGTGACAGTACACAAAGAAAGCTGAAGAGATAGGTACACGCTCTAAATTTAATTATGCTTTACTTATAGTCTCAGATATCTCCAAATCCCCCCTAAACAGTGTAACACCCACCCATGAACTTGCTGGCTCTTATAACAAGTCAACTAAAAAATAAATAAATAAATAACAAGTCAACTGAGATTGTTTTTACATAACAGTTACAGGGAAAATTGTTATCCATGAGGCCACTTATCATCACTGAAATGTGTTAAGCTACCTTGGTAAATCAAATGTAGTTACAGCTAACCTTCCATCGGTAAGCCTCTAGTTCTGCATTTGGTAATTTCATATGAAAACAAATACAAATATAATACAGAGCTGGATTAGCTCTCTGCGTAAGGCGCCACATTAGAAAACTCATGCATTTGGATTGTAGAATGAAGCATACTTAAGTATTTTGCTTTTTTTTTTTCCCTTGGAAGTTTTTGTGTTTTCTTGTGCAACATGGTTAATTTGGAAATATGTTTTGTATGACTTCACATGGATAACTGATGTATTTCTTGCCCTCTTAAGGGGAAATGGAGGAAGCAAATTTGGAACTCACATTTTTTCTTAAATGAATGTTAAAAATTGTAAAAACATAATGGAGAAATTTTTTTAATTGGGAACTTTTTAACAAAATAAATTAAATACATTTAAAATAAGCAACAAAAAACAATGTGCACTTTGAAACTCCCTCGTTACCTTAATGTAGTACTGATGCAAGTTAACATAAGCAATATTTCAATTAGAACTACAATCTATCAAGCCCAGCATTCTGTCTCTGACAGTGGTACTAGAGACAGTTTGTGGGAGAATGCAATGTCTCTCATGATAGATAATACCTTCAAAAGTTAGGGATGTATCTCCAGATTATTGCAGTGTACTTTAAAAACATGCTTAAGATAATTATTCATTTGTTCGATTGTCTTTCAGTTATGTCTGCCTTCTTGTGACCTCATTTGGGGTTTTCTTTCTTTCTTTCTTCCTTCCTTTCTTCCTTCCTTCCTTTCTTCCTTCCTTCCTTCCTTCCTTCCTTCCTTCCTTCCTTCCTTCCTTTCTTTCTTTCTTTCTTTCTTTCTTTCTTTCTTTCTTTCTTTCTTTCTTTCTTTCTTTCTTTCTTTCTTTCTTCCTTCCTTTCTTTCTTTTTTAACCCTCACCTTCAATCTTAGAATCAATACTATGTATTTGTTCTAAGGCAGAAGAGCAGTAAGGGCTAGGCAATTGGGGTTAAGTGACTTGCCCAGAGTCACACAGCTGGGAAGGGTCTGAGGTCATATTTGAACCCAGGACTGACCATCTCTAGTCCTAGCTCTCAATCCACTGAGCCACCCAGCTGCCCCCTTTTTTGGGATTTTCTTGGCAAAGATACTCAAATGGTTAGCCATTTCCTTCTCTAGTTCATTTTTTAAACCCTTACCTTCTATCTTAGAATTTTCTAATACTTAGTATTGGTTCCAAGGCAGAAGAGCAGCCAGGGCTAGGAGATTGACTTACTCAGGGTTATACAAGCCAGATATGAACCCAGGACCTTCCCTCTCTATCTGTTGAGCCACCTAGCTGCCTCTCTGGTTCATTTTTACAGATGAGGAAACTGAAGCAAACAGGGTCAAGTGACTTGCTCAGTCACCCAACTAGTAAGTGTCTGAGACCACATCCGAACTCAGGAAGATGAGTTTTTTTAATTCCAGGCCCAACATTCTATCCACTGCACTGTTCAGTTGCCCTTTACTCTCCCTCAAAAAATGTAATCATTTATCATGAATATGATCCTTCGTTAATGCCTTTCTCTGATATTTTATTATAATATGGATGTGACATTGAGTCCTTGAAAGCCACTTCAAGAAAATACAAGATCCATCGGACATGGGTCCAATGGAGCTCCAAAGATTCTGAATGTAGGGCTGGCACAGTTGCTAGAGTACTGGCTTTAGAATGAGGAAGACTCATCTTCTCCAGTTTAAATTTGACCTCAGACATTCCCTGGGCAAGTCACTTAATATCTGTTTGCTTAAATTCCCTGGAGAAGGAAATGGCAAACCACTCCAGTATCTCAACCAAGAAACTCCCATATGGGATCATGAAGAGTCAGACATGACTGAACAATGACAACAATCTTGGGAAAAGAGCAGGAACCAGGGGAAGGAAAAGACTAGAAAAGCCTTCCATAGAAGGTGAAATTTAGCTGAATCTTGAAGTATGCTGTGAGCATCCATCCTAAGGGTGGAACAGCAAGAAGGCCCATGTTGCTGGGCTGCGGAATATGTACGAAATAATAAAATGTAAGAATTCTGGAAAGATAGGAAAGGGCAAAATAGTGACAGACTTTAAAAGCCAAAAAAAGGGATCTTCATACTTATTCCAGGAGTCAATAGGAACCCACTGGAGTTTCTTGAGCAAGGACTGTGATACAGTCAGACATGAACTTTGTGGGGTTTTTTTGTTGTTGTTAGTTTGTTTTTAAACCCTCACCTTCCGTCTTAGAATCAATACTGTGTATTGGTTCCAAGGCAGAAGAGCAGTAAGGACTAGGCAATGAGGATTAAGCGACTTGCCCAGGATCACACAGCTGGGAAGTGTCTGAGGCCAGATTTGAACCTAGGACCTCCCGTCTCTAGGCCTGGCTCTCAATCCACTGAGCTACCCAGCTGCCCCCTCATACCTGAACTTTGGGGAAATCATTTTGGCAATTGAGGTGGGGCAGGAGTGGAAAGAGACTTAAAGCAGGGAGACCAACCAGACTTTTATCACAAGAGACCAGGCATAAGGTGATGAGGACTTGCACCAGGGTAGTAGATATATGAGTTGGGGATATATATATCTATATATGATATAAATTCCCCTCCTGTGGCCAAACAGCAAAATGACCCTGTGGCCACACAGTAGCCACTACAAAGTCCACAGCACATTCAAGGGCATATGTTGAGATCTTCCCAAAGTCCTCTAGAGATGCAAGAGATGGGCTTCCTGTAGAAACGGTTTTATCTCATTTCTTGAAACCGGAAACCACATTAGCACTGGGCAGAAAACTTGAGTTGGCATTTTCAGGTCAGGGAAGAGATGCTGTCCTCACTTTAAGCCTCTGGGAGGGAGGCTCATTGTGTGGTACCATTCAGATAAGAGTCCCCTCCCAAGCCAGGGCTCGTTGCTTTTTCAAGCAGTAGATTTGCCCGGATTCCCTATTCTGGAGCTATCTAAAATCACAAATACATTTAGGTACGTGAAAGAAGGGGCTCATGGGCTGAAACATCTGGTCTTGGTGACTTAGGCTCAAGCACAGGATATTTATCATGCAATGAATTCTTGAGAATGAGTGCATTTTTTCCATACACAGTAAGCTTAACCCAGAGGCTGTTAAAGTGCTCATGCCTCAGTCTTCCCCAGGCAAGACAAGACGGAAGGACACGTCTGACATTAACACTGGCATGAGATCAAGTTGTGGGATTGGCTTTCTCCTTTTTTGCCATATTTTTCAGTGTAGTAATGTGTTGATAGTGACCAGTGATGGGCAAACTACAGCCAGCGGGCCAGATGCAGCCCCCTTAAATGTTCTATCTGGCCCCACGACATTATTCCTAATCTGACAAATACAATGAGTAGGACACAATACAATGAAACTTCCAAAGAGTTGCCTTAGAAACAGACTGACAGATGAGCAGTTCCTTTCCTTTGGCCCCCTCTTTAAAAAGTTTGCCCATCACTGAATTAAAACTATTATAATGACTTAAATGTCATAGAATCACATGGAGCTAGAGCAGCTAGGGGGTGCAATGGATAGAGCCCTAAGATTAGAGACAGGAAGATGAGTTCAAATGTGAATTCAGACACCAATCTTGGGCAAGTCAGTTAAATTCTACCTGCTTTGGTTTCTTGAACTGTAAATGGAGTATCTACATCCTAAAGTTGTTGTAAAGATCAAATGAGATAAATTTATAGAATTTTGCTTACTGAAGGCAGTGAGGTAGCTCAGTGAATTAAGAGCCAAAAGTAGAGACAGGAGGTCCTGGGTTGAAATCTGGCATCAGACACTTCCTAACTGTGTGACCTTGGGCAAGTCACTTAATCCCCATTGCCTAGTCCTTACTGCTCTTCTGACTTGGAACCAATACACAGTATTGATTGTAAGACAGAAGGTAAGGGTTTAAATAAATAAATAAAGTGCTTAGCACAGTCTAATATACCTCAATAGCTGCTATTTTTTATTATTCTTACTACCTGGAAGAGACTTAATTAAGAGGGCAGCTAGGTGGCACAGTGGATGATATATCGAGTGTCAGGCCTGGAGTCAGAAAGATATGAGTTGAATCTGGCCTCAGACATTTAGAGGCTGTGTGACTCTGGACAACTCACTTAACCCTGTTTGCCTCAAGTTTTCTCATCGATAAAATGAGCTGGAGAAGAAAAAAACAAACCAATCCAGGCTCCTTGCCAGGAAAACCCCAAAAAGGGCTCATAAAGAGTTGGACATGACTGAAAATGACTGAACAACAATGATATAGGATGCCTCCATCCATGAATTTCACTACCCATTCTCTCTTCAACCTCTTGTAATTGAATTTCTGCCATTAGAACTTTATTGCAATTATTCTCAAAAATCACCAATCACTAATTCCAATGGCTGGTGGGATTTTTTTTCCCCCAGAACTCTTTCCCCTGGTAGTTTTTGGCAATGGCCCTACTGATTATTCTCTCATAGTAGCATATATTCAGAACTAGAAAGGACTTTAGAATTTGAATCTAATATCATCATGTTACAGATGAGGAAACTGAGGCAAAGAGATTGAATAACTTGCTCAAAGTCTTAAAGCTACCAAGTGTCTGAAAAGGGATATGAACCAAGTCCATCGTCCTAGCCGCTAAACAATGCACTGCCTCCCTCAGTTCTTGACTTTCTAGACACCTAGTCACTGAACCTTTAAAGCCCATCTTGAATAATATTATTTCCCCCAAGAGGCCTTCCCTGACCCCCAATAAATAATAAACCACTCCCTTCTTAGTCCTGACCTCCCTTTTTTTGAATCTATAGTGTATACATCATGAAATATTGTGAGCTTTATCCAAATGTATTGATGTTTCTCCCTCTGCTGAAGCTTAAATACTTTGGCCACATAATGGAAAAGACCCTGACACTGGGAAAGATTAAAGGCAAAAGGGGGCAGCTGGATGGCTCAGTGGATTGAGAGTCAGGCCTAGAGACGGGAGGTCCTAGGTTCAAATCTGGCCTCAGACACTTCCTAGTTGTGTGACCCTGGGCAAGTCACTTAACCCCCATTGCCTAGCCCTGTAACAAATAAAATTAATTAATATAGAAGGATATATGTATATATAAGATATTATGGGTTTAAAAAATTTTTTTTAAAAAGCTTGAAGGCAAAAGGAGGAGGAAAGGGCAGAAAATAAGATGGCTAGATATTGTCATAAAAACAGTGGACACAAACTTGGGCAGGATTTGGGAGATAGTGGAAGACAGAAATGCCTCCTGTGCTCTGCTCCATGGGATTGCAAAGAACTGGATGTGACTGAACAACTCAACAGGAAGCTCCATGAAAGCAGGGGAGATTTCTCTAAATTCTGCATCACAGTAAGTCCTAAATAAATCATAGAACCATAGATTTGGAACAGCAAAGAGAAGTCATATAACCCAAATTTCACATTTTGCAACTGAGGAAACAGAATTACAGAAGATCTTAAGACTTGCCACACCGGTTATAAGTAGCAGAACTGAGGGGCGCAGCCAGGTGGCTCACGGATGGAGAGCCAAGCTACAGGAGGTCCTGGGATCAAATCTGACCTATGATACTTCCTAGCTGTGTGATCCTGAGCAAGTCACTTAATCCCCCATTGCCTAGCCCTTACCACTCTTCTGCCTTAGAATCAAAACGCAGAATTGATTCTAAGACTGAAGGTAAGGGGTTAAAAAAAAAGGCAACAGAACCAAGATTAGGACTCACATCCTAAACCAGGGTCTACTATTACCAGTATCTCTTTAGCATTTGTTCTATGGGAATCTCCATCTCTGCTTTCTCTTTCATGATTTTTGGTAAATGAAACTCCTCTGAAACAAAAAGGTAACCAATTTCCATCTTTTTTCCTTATTTTTTCTTATTTTTTTTTCTTATAGAAATCATCATTTTATCATGGGTTCAAATCTCACCTCAGCCCCAGATTAGCTATATGACCTTAGCCAAGTGAATGACTTACACCTCTATGATTGAGTTTCCTACTTCATAAGACAGTATGATAACAGCACTTACCTGGAAGAGTTAATAGTAAACGAGTTCTTTGTCTATAAAGTGCCTTGGAAATCTTAAATAGCCAATGTACAAATAAATACCCATTATTATGATTACTACCCTGGCTTGAATGGCTTGCTCTACCAAGTTCCTTACCCATTCCCTTAAGCAAGAGAGATTCAGATCGAGGAGAACCAGAAGGATATTGTGCACCGTAATAACGTACAATAATCAACTGTGAAAGGCTTAACTATTTTCAGCAATGCAAGGATCCAGGACAACTCCAGGGGACTCATGATGAAAAAGGTTAGCTACCGCCATAGAAGGAACTGATGGAGTCCAAATGCAGATTGAAGCATGGCGTTCTTCATTTCATCTCCTTCCTTAGTTTTTTTTTTCCCCTTGTGTGATAAGCATCTTCTTTCGCACCTAGTGAACAAGGAAATATGTATTGCATGATAGCACACGTTTAACCTATATTATATTATCTGCCATCTCAGGGAGCGAGTGAGTAGTGGGGAGAGAAGGGAAAAAACATAGATCATAAAATAGCAAAAAAAAAATTTATTAAAACTGTACCCATGTGTCAAAAAAAAGAAAATATTTTTTAAAAAAGATTCAGATAACAGAATCTCCTTTCTGAAGCATGAAGACCATCGTGACTATGTCCTTAAGTAAGAATTCAACCTTAATGTGCCTCAACTCCTTAAAGAACGTATGAAGGTTTCTACCAGCATTTTGCAACCTGCCCCCAAAACCATTTGATCATTATTGTTCTTCAGACACAGTGAAATTTTCCTCTGAACTCCCTTCTTATGGATTGCTGATAGAAGGCTGGAGAATGCATAATTTATAGCGCTAGTGCATGTAAGCAAAAGGATTATCAATGACTGGCCTGCCTATTCAATGTCTATATATAAGGGAAGGGTTTTACTTGCCACCTCAAGTGGATGGAGATGGTATCATCGATTTCAGCGAAAAGGGGGCCAGAAACCTCCCTGAGGTCACCTCAGAAACACTGTGGCATTACCCAGTCTAAACAAGGGACGGAATGGTCCCCAGGACAGAATTGGACAATCCCAATTTCCACTAAGAATCACCCAGGGCAGAACTGGACAATCCCAGTCACTCAGGGCAGAACCAGACAATCTCAATCACTCAGGGCAGAGCTGGACAATCCCAGTCACTCAGGGCAGAACTGGACAATCCCAGTCACTCAGGGCAGAACTGGACAATCCCAGTCACTCGGGGCAGAATTGGACAATCTCAATCATGCCTAAGAATCAATGTGCACCCATATAGGCAAAATGGATTCACAAAAGAGGTGGGTGACACAATGTTTCCAAAGTACCTGAATACTTAGACCATGAACATAAAAAGTTACTACTCCTATTATTACTGATAATCATAATAGCTAACATTTATATAATGTTCACTATGTGTTAGAAACTGTACTAAGTGCTTTATGGTTTTTATCTCATTTGAGCCCAACAACCACCCTGGGAGGTAGAGGTTATTCTCATTTGTAATATCATTTCTGCTATGCAAAATGGAGAGCAGTATGATTGACATCTGGCAGTCTGGAACTTAGAATCAACCAAGACTGGCATGAGCCAGCAAGGGCAAAAGTCAGTTGCTGGCAGACTATAAATAGCAGGATTTTGGACCAAAAGCTCTCTCATTTTGGAGAAGGGATTTTGGTGGGAGGTTTGGTTGGGATTTGGGTAGACCAAATCAATTCAGGATACCTGAATCCAGCTCTGATCACTACCATACCCTCAACTTCTGTGTGACTCTACACTATATATCCTAATCAATTAATCATCAAAGAAGAAGCAATATAAATACCATCAAACAACCTGGTTCAGGCTAAGCAGCCTGGCCTGGCCAGGTTGCAACCAAGAGAGATAAAGCTCTTGAACTGCCAATCTCAAACCCTGACTACCTTCGATTTGATATCGCCTGATCACCTGTAGCTTTAGCCAAGGATTCCCTTTATACCTCTTTCCTTCAGTCCCCTGTTTCCCTTCCCCTAAGTCTGTTATCATTAAATCTTGAAACTTTCTTAGGTGGATGTCATTTTTACCCTAAGGATTATCAAACATATCCTTGGGTATCTGAAGGAAGAGGGATTATGCAAACTAAAGTTAAGCCGCAGCCACTAACATTATCCATCATTTGGAGCCAGGATAAGCAGTCAAAGGACCTGTGTGATCTAACCCACAGTCTCTTTACTTGATCACTTATTCCTGGGACACTGTTGTGTTAGGGCTGGGTGTATTAGTTTATTCACAAATATTCCTGTGGGGTCCTTAGTGTTCACCACCACAACTTAGTGCTTCACCTAGGGATTTCCACACTCACTCAGCTTCAGCTCCTCATACCATCAGAAGACCTTGTGCCATCCATTATCATATAACATATCATCCCCATTTTGCAGATGAGGAAATGGAGGCAAACTAGGGTAAAATGACTTGCCCAGGGTCATACATCTAGGAAGTGTCTGAATTCAAATGTGAACCCGAGGGCAGCTGGTTAGCTTGGTGGATTGAGAGTCAGGCCTAGAGATGGGAGGTCCTAGGTTCAAATCTGGCCTCAGGCACTTCCCAGCTGTGTGATCCTGGGCAAGTCACTTGACCCCCATTGCGGTAAGCTCTTCTGCCTTGGAGCCAATATACAGTATTGACTCCAAGATGGAAGGTAAGTGTTTAAAAAAAAAAAGGTTTGTTTTTTTTTTAAATTTGAACCCAGCTCTTCCTGACTCTAGGCTTGGCAGACTACCCACTGTTCCGTCTAGCTGCTGTAAAAGAGAGAATAAGAGTTTATTTTTGAGTCCCTATAATATCTTGGCACAAATCCTGCATTGTGTTTAGTCAACACTGATTTACCAAAGTGATACCCAGAGAACAAAATTCAGCAAGTGATATTTAAATTAAGGCGGGTCATGGAAATGTTGGCTCAGCATATAACATTGGAAAAATTAAAATCATATATAATCTGCGAAATTCCTTTCGAGCCAGATGATGATCATTAACTGCCAACAGCACCTTTGCCATAGGAAACAGCTCCTGGATCAGCAACAGCCCTTATGCTTGCCTCGTAAGCATGGGCATACCAGTTGTAATGTTAGGATAGTCATGGATTACCAATACTGGGAGACTTATAAGACTTTCATTGGTCCTCAAAATCTGGTATTCCGGGGAGAAGGGCCTCATTTAGCAACACCAACTGGGAAATGGTCCCCGAAAGCTCGCCTTCGCAGAATGGCAAGGCTTACCTTCATCTCAGTTGTGGAAAGCATGTACCAAACACATGCTTCTCAAAGCAGCCTTGCAGAACCAACACAAGTAATGTTAGAGAAGCTCAGACACCCTTCTTCCAGCATAGTAGATGATCATCTCCCATCCCATGCTGAACTCGAATTCACAAGCCAGAGGAAAGCTAATAGGCAGAAGGAATGTTTTCTAAAATCCCAGTTGTGCCAATGATCAGATAAGAAGATGGAGGGTTTGGACGCTTAAGAAAAATTAATAGCCAAAAGAAAAGCAAATTGTGCGATTGGTCCTTGTGAGAAAGTATGGGGCATCAGCATCCTGTCCTTTAAAATCCACCAGTAATGTGGTCTCTTGGGATCAAGGGCGTGGATGGAAAAGCATCAATAATGTGTAATGATAATAATAATAACCAATATTTATATAGCTCCTACTACATGCCAGGCCAATGCTAAATGCTTTACAAATATTATCTCACTTGATTCTCACAACCAGTACTTGCCAACTGTTGGGAGAGAATTTCTCTCTCCATTATGTCGCCTTTTTTAATGTCATCTCTCAGTGACCTGGAGGTCAAAGACTACTGAGTAAATTCAGGTATAGATAAGCCCTCAGAGAAAGGAAGTTAAAGAACCCAGGAACCAACGAGACAGGAAACTGATTCCACAGGTACTGCCCCCCTGGGCAGCCCAGGCAAATTAAGAAACTATGGATGGTTCCTGAGATGAGATGTGTGAGAGTTAGTGGGTGGAGAAAAGAGCTTATACATCTTGGATATCAGATGTTCTTTGGGGTCTTCTGGCTGGTGTATAGAGGTGGGAGAAACCCTTGTTGGAGTTAGCCACAAGTCCATCATGGTGACCAATATATTGGAAAGCTAAGTACCCCTCTACCTCTTTCCTACCTTTCCCTCTCTTTACTACTCCGATTACTTTGATTTAATAAAGTTATTAAGCTACTATCAGCCTCATAGTTTTAATTATCACAAACCCACATATATATTCATGTCACATTTGCTAGTTTAGCAATCTACAGAGCACAAGGGATTCCACCATTTACCTGCAATGAGTCCAGTTGTCAAGGGTATTAGAGAAGGAACAAAGTGAATGACTATAATCATATAGAGTTTTAAGAGACTGAAGTAGGCTGGGCCCAGGAACAATGAAGCCAAGAACATCTCACTAGATGAACACATGGGATCAGGACCCAAGTTAAAGGATATTAATTTTTTTTTAATATGGAGGGGAACCTTCTGGTTCCATCTGACGTCCCCTTATAATTAAGAAAATTAAAATCAATTAATTGATGGCTCAGAAAAGGCGTTACAACTAAAAGGAAAGACTTTGCATCATCTGTTTTATTTGCTTCAGTTCTTCAAGCATCAAGGAGAATATCTCAGCCTCCATGGGGGCATCTCTGCCTCCCTTGGCAGGAGTCCTGGTCTGCCAGTCTCTCTATGCTGTGGTTCCAAACCCCATAGGCAATAAAGTAGTTTGTTTTATGGAAGATATGGAGGCAAAGATGTCCCCTGGCCACGATGGGCCCCCTTTCCTCAGAGGGGTAACAGGTAAAGAGAAAAAGGCAGCTAAAACGAGTTCCACAGGCACAGAATGACCACACACTTGTCTAGCTGCCTAACAGGTGTGCAAGTGCTCACTATACAGCTAGACAGAGTCAGAAAGGTAGGCCATTTCACCCCCGTTTAACTCCGTTTCCTCTTCGCGAACTGGAGATCACAGCACTGCCCTCCCAGGGGCGCGGCGCTGTGGGGAGCACGTGAGATCATTGGACGGGATTTGGTTCCGTCGCTGGCTCGCTGTGACATAAATGTTAGGTGACGATTACAATGATGGAGTCCTGGGCCTGCGGTCAGCAAGACCTAAATTCAAATTCAGCCTCAGATACTTCCCAGTTGAGGGGTCCTGGGCAAATCGCGTCCCCCGGTTTGCCTCAGGTGCCTCCCGGGGAAATGAACTGGAGAAGGAAAGAGCCAACACTCTTGTACCTGCCAGGAAAACCCTAAGTGAAGTCACAAAGAGCGGGACGTGACTGAAATGACCAAACAACCAGGCAGAGGGGAGCACTGGGAACCCAAGTCTAGGCAGAGTCTCTCAGAGCCTCAGAGACTAAAAGCACGGAAAGGGGAGCTGAGAGCCCGGGGCGCGGAGGAGAGCCCAAAGGTACCCACATCCGGGATGGGGATCCGGTAGAGAAAGGCCTGAGAGCGGCCCAGAAGGGGGCGGGGACCATCCAATCAGGAGAAGCCCTTGCCGGGGGTCAGGCCCTTCCTTCCCTAGGGTGAATGCCGAGGCTGGAAGGAAGAGGATTCGGGCTACGTCCTTGATGGACACCTTAAAAAGGGGGCTCCGCTCACTTCCCTCCTGAGTGTAAGAGGGCTAGCCCTAACTCAGCGGCCACTGAAGATCATCTCTGACCCAGATGAAGAAATCTATTTACACTTCTGTCCAGACAAGGGGAGGTTACATTTTCCCCTAAAATAATCTTTATTCCACCTAGACACTTCCCTAATCTACAATTCATCTTCATTTCCGAGATTGCGTCAGGGAGCGCATGCTTCTTCCAATCCACTTTACTAGCTTCTAACATTGGCCGCTCCTCACCCAGGTGGGGGTGGGACTGGCTGCCCCATCTTGATAGCCTTTCTAAGCACGTAGCAACAAGTCGTTCTAATGAGCATTTATTAAGTGTGTCTGTGCGTGACCCTGCGCCAAGCTTTTTACACATGCTATTTCATTCGATCCTCGCAACAGCCCAGGGGCTGCTACTGTTCTTATCCCCATTTTCCAGATGAAGAAACAGACAGGTCAAATGACGTGCCCAGCCAGAAGGTGTCTGAGGCCAAGCTTGCCTTCACGTCTAGGGCTCTATCTCCTGTGGGTCAGGCAAATGGCTAGATTTGCTCTTAACAGGATCTACACATTTTTCAAAGCTTTTTATTCTCTAATTGTCCACATATTTTAACTCCAAATATGCAGGAAAGGGCACTAACAATTCAGTGGTGCTTGTACAATGTGCATTGCTAAAGTGGGGGACCAATTTCAATCAGAACAACAAATGCAGTGCTGTCTTGAAGCGTTGGAGTCATTTATAACTTCATTTTTAGAAATATCTCTAGTACATAGCACAATTCTTAAAGCCAGATATAAAGTTTTAAAAATCCATATATTTATTCAATTGAGTTTTCTGGGGCAGCTAGATGGCTCTGTGGATAGAGCCAGGGCTGAAGATGGAAAGTACTGGGTTCAGATCTGGCCTCATGCACTTCCTAGCTGTGTCACTTAACCCCAATTGCCCAGTCCTTACCAATCTTCTGCCTTGGAACCAATGCTTAGAATAGATTCTAAACAGAAGGTAAGGGTGGCATAGATTCTAAATAGAAGTTTTTTTTTTTTTAAAGGGTGTTTCCCAACAATAGTTTTCCTTTTAAAACAGGCTGTTGGAATATAGGCTATGTTTTGGGGATTTTAAGACGTATCTTCACAAACCCTAGCTATTTCTGAAGTACAATCTCTATTTCTGATACACCCCCACACACATATATTCAATTCGCAGATGTGACAATATTGAGATTAATGAAGTTTGTATTTCATCACAATTAAGAAAACAGAAAAGCCCCTATGAACAATTTTACACAAGGACTTCTGGTTAATGCAGTCATAGAATGAGCAGAAGTCCATTTAGACAGAAATTCTGAAGCTAATCTGGAGTGGTAACAGAAAATGAAACCTGGCTATTTTAAATTTAGAAAGTTATCTACATTGCCCATATTTCATGGAAATGCCACAGCACAGCCTATATAGTTCTATACACAGATTACCTACCTTTGTATCAAAAGGCAGAAAACACAAATTTTCCTAGCATGGGTGAGAATGAAACTGAAGTTCAAGTGATGAATGTTTTCTTTTTCTTTTAAAGACATGAAAATCTTAAAATTGGATCAGTAACCTATACTTAGATAAACTAACTCTTTTCATTGGTAGCCCCAAAATGATTGTTTGTCAAGGAAATTTCATCTTCCAACATGAATAATCTTGAAGAAACAAAAATCCCAAGAAAATCTAGAGCAATGGGGAACTTCCTCAGAAGTAACAATGGCATTCTCAATACTAACTTAGAAAAATTAGCCATATTACTTATACTATTTTCTAGAATAATTTTTAAAACAAGAGCAATGAGAAAAACTTTTTTTAAAATATTTTCCTGAAAAAACATCAAGCATGAGGCAAAAAAATCATCATTTCAGCAAAAGAAATAAAATAAAATTGATAGCACAGTTCCTTGCATAGAGATTAGTGTTTGCATAGTAGACTGTTAAATGTTCAATGCTTAACAAGCCAGATTAAAAGTCATGGTTATAGTATATATTAACTCTTATAATCTTAAGAATATTTCAAAACATTTCCAAAAATTTTTAAACCAGCTTTAGCTAAATAAGTTTAACAACATTTTAAATTTTAAAATTTTTCCAATATTTTATTTTAAAATTCTCTCAACAATTTTATTTGGCAAAGAGAAGTACAAGACCATCTTTAACATTTCCAGAAGAAATGCTCTTTACTTTAAAATGCATTTGATTTGTAGGACAAATCCCACTGGTATATCCTTCACTTATCATGTGACTTCTACATTTTGTACAAAAAAAAAATTAGATGAAATTTATAAAATTGTAAAAACCATTCCAGGCAATGTAACTATACAATCTTGCTGAAAAAGTACTAGTATCAAATCTAGCACAAAACAGTTTATGCTATATACTAAGTTTTAGTTCTTCAAATCACTGCTCACTGCCGGCTTGCTTTTCCATTTTCTGTTGTCTCCATCCTGAGAAAGAGAAGAATAGCAAAGATGTTGGTATGAGGAAACATTAACAGAAAGTCTTACCTCTACTACTCTTCAAATGATCTTAATCTTTCAAAAGAGCTCCAAAGCTGAAATGACTAAATTTCAACGGATTCAAATGACCAAAGCAGAATCCTACTGCTCAGAGTTCAAGGTTTCCCCCCCTCCTTTCTTGTTAGCAAACTTTCAATTGAAATTAAAAACCAAAAAACCAAAAAAAAAAAAAAGCATTTTAACTTTATAAATGTCTGCTAGTGACTGAAAGGGCACTAAGGATACAATGTTTTGCCAAAAAGAAAATATTTTACTAGAAAAACACAACATGTACATAGATAAGTACAAGTGAAGAGATAAGTAAATATGAAGAAATTTCAAGAGCAAGAGGTCACTAAGGAGTGAGTGGAAGAATTAGGAAAGGCCTGTAGGAGGGGGTAGCATGTGAACATGATGGAATGTATAGAGGGAACAGCGAGCAGGCTAGTCTGATTAGAACAGAAGGCAGGAAAAGAAAAAATGAGCCCAAAAAGGTTAGTGGAAACCACATTGTGGAAGATTTGAAAAGAAATTTATCTTCAAAAATAGCTCAAAGACAAAAAGTCTGAACCTTATTCAGATTTAAACTCAATTCTCCCAGTAAGAGTTACTGTTCTAAAACGAAGACTATTTTACTTAGTTTATATTCTATGGCATATTACTGAACCTCTTCTAAAATTTCACAAGTTGTATCTTCTAAGCATTTTTAAAAGTCATTTCCTAATTATAGCAAATATAAAAACTTCTGCATTTGCTAGTTTTAGTCATTTTAACATATTAACAAAAAACTATCATTACTGTCCTCTTAGCAATATTTCACACTAATGATAATCTCCTCTTAGTCCTTTCTCCTCCCTGGGAATCCTGACTCTGCTCTTTCTTGGTACTTATTCTACTTATCCTTGGTTTTCTTTGTAGTCGTTGGTTTTTTATACTTTCACCCCCACTCCCATCCCCCAGTCCAATGTAAGTAAGTGTAGCTCAGGGCTCTGTATTGGTTTCTCTTCTCTGCTTTCAAAATAGTGTCTGTTGATCTCATCAGCTCCCGTGGATCCAACTCTCACTTCTCTGCAAATTACTTCCAAAGCTATTTATCCAGCTCTCATCTCTCTCCTAAATTCTAGTCTTACATTTCCAACTGCCTGCTAGACACTTCCACTTTTGAACCCCAAAGCATTCTGAGTTCTCCACTAACTCACTCAACCACCTGTTGCTATTTTCAGCTTCTTATCACCTCAGGTCTGGTTTACTGCAACAGATTCCTAATTGGATTCTGTATGTCAAGTCTCACCACTTTCTAATCCAACTTCCACATAAACTGACCACTGATATTCCTAAAAATAGATCTAGCCCTTTCACACTCCAACTTGAAAAGCTTCAGTGACTCCCCACTGCCTCAAGGATAAACCTATAGAATACTTTTACATTTAAAATGTTGGCCAAGTTGGATTTAAGAAGAGAAAGGAAGCTTTTATGGCAGTGCTTATTCTTTGAAACACTACGTTCAATAATACAAACCCATTTTCCTCTTTAAGATGTTGATATAACTCAGCTCTATTGTTGACAGAATTCAAACGACCAACAAATTCCTGATGTTTCCTGGAGTTGGCAGTATTAATCCTATTACTCCACAAAGACAGCAAGGACATTGGTCCTAGTATTGTGTTTGGAAAGAGAGAAGAAGAAAAAAGGTATGGAAATTATTTCAAATTCAAATTAATTCAATTTTAGACTTGTCAAGTTTGTGGCAATATTATCCTGTTTTAGAATTCAAGGAAAAGATACATTTAAGCCAACTATTTCCTACCCATCAAGTTATCTTCCCCATCATTCAAAATAATTTATGTACTCTAAGATACTAAACTTAAAAGTATTCCCATTATCTTCAAGCAATTTCTTAAATTAATAATTTCTATATAGGGTTGAAGTTTCATAATATATAAAAGCATATCTTTGTCTCTACTGATAAATATCTCACAATTTGAGTGACAAGAAAAATATGGTGAGTTTTGAAAAATATCATTATGCAGTTTCAAAAGAGTACATTGAAGTTAATACAAATAGAAAACAAAAATACAGCCAAATAACAACTAGGACGGGCCAGTAGACATTGAATCAGACTTGTTTGAATTTTTGAGCTACCTAGTATCACTTGACCTCTCTCAGACTAATTTCTTCATCTGTAAAAACTATACTTCACAGAGATGTTATGAAGAAATTGTTTCGTAATCCTAAAAGTTGATATAAAAGTGAGTTGTTATAATTATAAGTTAAGATCAATCTAAAGTTTTTGTTACCCACAAAAACATTCTCATAGTATTTTGCTAAGAGCCCATGGAAAAGAAAGTTGCTATACTAACAGCAAAAGAAACATTTGGTATATCATGAATAATTTTCTCTCCTACTATAAAGCACGAGAATATATGGGAAACTTTCTTTATCTTTACTTTCAGGGTTTAGCTTACTTATTCTTGGTGAAGTAAGCCAACTAGATTCTTTTTTGTCCTCGACTGTGGTACTCTGGGAACTTAAGAAATAGCAGCACAAGACTATGTAAAAGGCCAAATCTGTTGGTATTAGCAAATATTCAACAAAAAAGTCACACCAAATGATATAAAATAGTCTGACCCTAGAGTATTCAATTCAAAATATAATTCCATTTCCTTCCAATAAGTTACCTGAGACACAATAATTGGTAAATATAAAAAGGCAAATCCATATACCAGAAAACACTACTCTTAAGAAGATTTATATTAATGCCAAACTTTGTCAGAAACTTCAGTGGGACCTTACACCTAGCAGATTGGCCAATATGGCAGCAAAGAAAAGTGATAAAAGTTGGAGGGGATGTGGCAAAATTGGGACACTAGTACACTGCTGGTGAAGTTGTGAATTGGTCCAACCATTCTGGAAGGCAATTTGGAACTATCCCCAAAGGACTTTAAAAGACTGCCTGCCCTTTGATCCAGTCATACCACTGCTGGGTTTGTACCCAAAGAGATAATTAGGAAAAAGACTTGTACAAAAATATTCACAGCAACACTCTTTGTGGTGGCAAAAAATTGGAAAATGAGGGGATGCCCTTTAGTTGGGGAATGGCTAAACAAATTGTGGTATCTGATGGGTGATGGAATATTATTGTGCTCAAAGAAATAATGAACTAGAGGAATTCCATGTGAACTGGAAAGACCTCCAGGAATTGATGCAGAGTGAAAGGAGCAGAACCAGGAGAACATTGTACACAGAGACTGAGACACTGTGGTAAAATCAAATGTAATGGACTTCTGTACTAGGAGCAATGCAATGGACAGAACAATTCTGAGGGACTTATGAGAAAGAAAACTAGCCACATTCAGAGGAAGAACTGTGGAACCAGAAATGCATTAGAAAAATATATGATTGATCACATAGTACGATAGGGAGGTGATTAGGGTTTTGATGTTAAAAGATCACTCTACTGTAAATATGAATTAACATGGAAATAGGTTTGAACAATGATACATGTATAACCCAGTGGAACTGCTTGTTGGCTTTGGGAGGGGGAAGGAAAAAGGGGAGGGGGAGATCATGAATCATGTAACCATGGAAAAATATTCTAAATAAAAATTTAAAAAATTAAAAAAAAAAGAAACTTCACTGGGAGGGGAAAATAATAGGGAGAGGGACAGTCTGTTTTTCACCTTTCTTTTTTAATTCTTGCACTAAATGCTTGTTAATTAATAATAGGACTAAGGATGTTTTTCAATTTGTCAAATAAGGAATATTTGTGTTCATTTTAAATTACATTTAGTGTTCACTGTGATAGAAAACAAAGTAAGAATCTGGACATTTTAGAGTATAGATGGTAAGAAGGGAGAGTTAAAAAAAGAGACAAGAAAGGAAGGTGAAGAAAGGATCACTAGGCCATAGATGGAGGGCTGAAAGGGGACTTGGAGGCTCTCAAGTACAAGACTCATTGTATAAACAAGAAAACTGTAGCTAAGGAGTTTAGGTTCCTGGCTCAAGACAAGCCAACTAATAAGCATCAGAGATGGCCAGAGCACATAGCCATGGACCTGTTCTGTTTTTGTTTTTTAAACCCTTACCTTCTGTCTTGGAACTTGGTTCCAAGACAGAAGAATGGTTAAGGACTAGGCAATGAGGGTTAAGTGACTTGCCCAGGGTCACATAGCTATAGGAAGTATCTGAGGCCATATTTGAACCCAGGACCTCCTGTCTCTGGGTCTGATTCTCAATCCACCAAGTCAACCAGCTGCCCCCCATGGGCCTGTTTTAAGACAGTGCAGACTCAAGGTTCTATAAGCCAAGAATAAGCAGCACAGGCTTCTCCTAACTCCCAAAATTTTTAAAAAGGGGGGAAAAAAAGAAAACAAAAGACCCCTGGCAGCATGGTCAGTCAGTCTCTTCACTTCTGCTCCTAAATAAAAGCCTGGCCTCTGGTAATCTTAGCAGACAAAGGAATGGCCGAGGAGTTTTGAAGCTCATAGTCTGAATTTCCTTCTGATCCTTTACTAGTTATGTGACCATTAGCAACTCAGACCCAAAAAGCAACCATTCCCTTCTTTGTAAAAAAAGGGGAGAAAAAAAGGAAGAGCTGTGATGAGGCTTCAATGAGATGACGATGAACATGAAAATACCCTGCAGATCTCAAGTGCTGTATAAATGGCAGCTATTTTGATTAAAAATACTGCATTACAAGTTTAGAGCTTTAGGGACTAAGACAAATCCTTAATTTGTTTTTTTGCCTCTCTCTTTTAAAACAATCCCCACCAAAAACAATGCAAAGAAAACACCAGTTACTTTCAATGTAGAGCTGTTTCCCAAAAACTTACCTTTTTACCTGCTTGCTGAAGTCTATAATTCCTTTAAGGAGGAAAAGACAGCTTATTCCATAATTAAAAAATTTAAAATGCAAATAAAGATTTTAAAAAAGCAATAAATGAAGGAATACATTGCTTTAAACTCAATGTAAATTTAATGTAAAACAATCAAAGTACATCAAAATGTAAATCATTTGTTCTTTTTAAAATAGGAGTTTTGAAGGTCCAGTAAGGGAAGTAACTGAAGTAATGATAGTGACTGATACTAGAATAGAATAAAGGAAATGAGAACAAGGAAAAATGTCATGATTCTGTAGTCAGTCAGTCCTGGTTACCTTCAACAAAAGGAGAATGGGTACAAAATATTTTTGTCAATATGGCCGAGAATACATACAGCTCTAACTTGCATAATTTGTAAAAATTCAGTTTTGTTTTAACTTTAATTTGGACTTCATTGTAATACTTTATTTCCAAAGAATTAATTAATGGAGCTATCAATATAATTCTCATGACAACATTTTTCCAGAGAGTGGATAGAGACTTCAAATTCAAAGATGCAGAAGAGAGGTTTTTTTGTTGCTTCAGATAACAAAATACCTATTTTAGATGAAGCTGTTTGAGATGATTTGATTCTAAGATCCTCTCACAAGAGGATGTCCTAGCTCCTCTTACCTTTGGACTTTTCCACAGGTGGAGTTTCATCCATTTCGACAAGGGGCTTCTTGTTTGGAGGTTCTGGGGAATCAGGAGAATCTTTAATAACCTCTGCTTCAGCTAATTCTTCTTTTCCACGTTCTAAAATTCCTTTTAATCTTTGGGATCAAACAGTCAATTTTAAGGCATATTTTTAATCAATTCTTAAATCAGCTAGTCTTTTTTTTAAAGCAACATTTCTCTACAACAAATTACTTTAAAACAAAAAGACACTCCCTACTCCAAATCTTTATAACCCTAAACCTATATATATGCCTAGAAAATGCATAAAGTAATAGGAAGTAAAAACATCCCATCTCAACTCAGGGAAAATAATTAAATAAGTAGGATTAAATGTTGTTAAGAACTTTCAAATCACTACTTAAAAACTCACACAAAGCAGGGCAACATCAAGGGCAACATGAAAGACTTCAAAACTGGGATCACCATAGTGAGAGATGAGAAAGTGTGCTTTCTACCCTTAACAAAGAGGAATGGGTCAGAGGTAAAGGAGATCTGATCAAAGTGCCAATTTGTTTGGGTCTGACTACAGTTATTTGTTATAGAGGACTTAGAGATGGAGGAAGAAAAGCTACTAGGTAGTAAGAGTGATGCAAAATAAAATGAAAAGAACATACACAAAATAATTTTTAAAAAACAAGCAAATGAAATTCAAGAAGGGGGAAAATAATAGGGCAGAGAAACTAAAATATCCCCTTTGGAAAAAAGCAACCTCTACCTCTACCAGTACATGTATGACAGACACTAAGCACATTATTGTGGTATGAAAGCAAAGGTGCTGCATTCAGAGTTAAAAGTATCTGGTTTCAATCAATCAATCAAGTTCCAACACTACATTCTTCCTTACTATCTATGTGACTTTGTGGAAGTCATTTAAAATCTCTATGTCTCTTCTTGGCTCATTTGTAAAATAAAAAGCTTAGGTTACATGTCTCTAAGGTCCCTTCCAACTCTAAATATGATTATGACATTTAAAGATAGCATGGCTGAGTAAATACTATATTACAGAATTATAAAACTAGATGAAAAACGAATAAAATAAATTATTAGTAAATAAATGTCTGAATATTCATATGTGTAGTAGATGGAATGAGTCATATGCCAAAATGTCACCTCTCTGAATCTTGCCAGAACTTTTCTTGTTCATAATCTTTTGCTGCTTTCTCAGATTTATCTTCTTTATCTTCTCTCTTCCTTCCACGCTTCTTGCGCTCTTCTTCTTCTGGGGGTTTGCTACGACATGCCATCAGACATTCTAGGACTCGCTGATGTTTCTCAGAGTTGTTAATATGAGCTCTGACAAGGGTTTCTAATTCATTCCACATAATACGATACTGTTCATCTCTGCAGTAAAGAAAAAAAAAATTTTCTTACAAAATAGAACACAGAGATAAAATAATATAAAATAAAATTGGCCAACACTGAGGAAATAAAGGAAATGATACATACAGTATTTTTTTTTCCCTTATGTAACAGGCATTGTTAGTTCAATTATAAAATTACTGTAATATAAATGCTAACCTCTTACCATTCGAATTACATGAAGGGTTAAAAAAACTACTACCTTTTGGGGCCTTTTCCTCTTGTACCAACTGTGGAAATAGGCAGTGGATCATTTTTTCTCTCCATATCAACTAAGTTGTAGATTGTTTTCTGACAGTTCAACACATCTTCATCTGTCAAGGATTCTTTGACAATAACGCTGGCTAATGGAACTACCTATTAATTAAAAAACAAAAACAAAAAATAAAACTCAAATGTCCTGAACAAAAAAAGCACCTAAAACCAAAGTGAAATATGTCATCCAATTTTAAACTGTAAAAAAAAACAAAAAAGAAAGTATTTCAAGAGTCAAGACCTAGACTACAAGCAAAACTACAAACTTCTCATTAAAATGGTATTGCCTAATTAAGGGAAGAGGGTACAGCAATGCTTGCTACACTAAATCTAGATGAGATTCTTTAACACAAACTATGGTTAGAAGGATCATAAGCCTTGAGTTACACTCTCAAATTTGCTAACAATTATCTATATGTAATTGGGTAAATCACAACCCTTTTGATAATGTTTCCTTAGTTGTAAAATGAGGACTAGGGGCTAAGGTCCTTTCTAACTCTAAAATTTTATAATTCTGTGTAATTATAAAATTACTTATTTCCTAGAAACTGACTGCTAGACATTTCTAATCTAGTGGTTCTCAAACTTTCTGGTCTTTGGAACCTTTATACTCTTAAAAATTATTGAGAACCCTCCAAAGAGGTTATGTTTATGTGGGTTATAGCTATCAGTATTAACCATATTAAAAATGAGAATGCCACATTATTATGAAAATGGCTTGGCTGTGATGGATTCTCTGAAAAAAGGGATTACAGAACTGCTGATCTGATCTAATCCTTTTATTACAGTATACAAGGAGACCGAAGTCTAGAGAGTTCTAGTGCCTTGCCTAAAGTCACACATCCAATTCTTTTTTTTTTTTTTTAAACCCTTACCTTCCATTTTAGAATCAACACTGGATATTGGTTCCAAGGCAAAAGTGTGGTAAGGGGTAGGCAATGGGGGTTAAGTGACTTGCCCAGGATCACCCAACTAGGAAGTATCTGAGGCCAGATTTGAATCTAGGGCCTCCGTCTCTAAGCCTGGCTCTCAATTACTGAATTACCCAACTGCCCCCACACACATACCCAATTTTTAATGGCCAGAACTTGAACCCAAACTTCCTGACTCCCAGTCTGGCATTCCTTCTACTACACCAGGCTTGCCTCCTAACTGTTCCATAAGTTAAATATTTATTGTACTAGGCAAAATTGTGTAGCCAAAAAGAAAACTGATACTTTGTAATAATTTAAATTTACTTACTGCTTGCATGTTGAAGATGGTGGTTTGTGAAATAATCATAGGCCAATAACGAGTATGTTTTTCTAACTGATCTTTTGCTCGTTCCAAAGGGATCTCAACACTTCCATCGATTTTATATCTGGGGTCTAGAAAAGGAGTTAATCTGTTTTCCCTCATAAATTCACCAAAATCCTAATGATAACCAAACAAGATAAAATTAGAAACTATATTTTCTAATTTATACAGTATGGATTAAATGTAATAACCTCTCTTAAAGTTTGTGTTCTATGATATACAAAGAAGAAACACAAGACTCTATCTTTTGTTTCTTTTGTGTGGTGTGTATCCAGAAACATTTCTGATAAATGTAGATACTTGAAAAATATGTGTGTATATGGATGCATACATATACACATATAAATACACATATATGTATTCATACATATTTATACATACACACATACTCAAAGAGATCTGAGTCAAAACTAAAGCTATATTGTTGTGTTTGGATTAAGGAAATTTTTAAAACAAGGAAAAAACAGGGATGCATTTGCATGTTTTGAAGGCTAAAACTTTTAAGTTCAATTCCTCTAAAGGACGGAAAATGGAGCAACAGAAAATATTAGGCTAAGGTTGATGACATTTTTTTGGCTCCCACTAAAGTTAAAGTAATTATATGATGAATATGTTGTTATTAAATATTCAAATCAATCTTGTTGGCAAAACTATTTACTTAAAATTAACTAACCAGAAACAGAACAAAATCAAACCATCTTACTCAGAAAAGTCCCTTTTATAGTCTGGTAAATTCAAAATACAAAAGTAGTACTCATAGACATTAGAGCCTTACTGTAATCCGATAATCCGTAACTCTCCCGCCACACCCTTCACTAATTGAAGGAGGATCTTCCAGAATGGATCGAGAACTGCTCAAGACATGCAAAAAAATCTCTCCTCCATGGCTACTAAGCATATGACTAATGACTTTGGAACCTGATTTTCGTGGCTGTTCCAGTAGAACAGAACGACCTGTCAAAAGTAAGATCAACAAATCAATTCAAATTGTTCATTTTTTTTTCTTCCTTAAGAGCATTTCTGGATGATTTATTTCACTCATCCAACCAAACATCTTATCAAGAACAGGTCTTTTCCCTTTCAGATTTGTATCCTACTCTTAGTTAACTTGGTTACTCTTAATTTTTCAGATTTATATAAAGGAAATTATCAAAGTTTAGTGTCCAGTAAAATATTTTATCACACTTGTTGATGTCAAAAGTCATTTGGAGGGCAGCTGGGTAGCTCAGTGGAGTGAGAATCAGGCCTAGAGACAGGAGGTCCTAGGTTCAAACCTGACCTCAGCCACTTCCCAGATGTGTGACCCTGGGTAAGTCACTTGACCCCCATTGCCCACCCTTACCAATCTTCCACCTATGAGACAATACACCGAAGTACAAGGGTTAAAAAAAAAAAAGTCATTTGGACACCAAAAAGAAAAGTGAGAGTACTTCTAGCCAGTCTCAAGAAGAGAAGTAGTAAAAAAGGAAGAAGTCCCACTTCGGTTTCATAATGCTTCCATGTAAACACAAGTAGTGAAATGTTTTGAGTTCTTGTAGCTATTTTAGCTTTTCTGAATGAAGTTTATGTTTCTATCCTGATCAAAGTACCATAATCATTTCTAAAAGGAAATTCGTTTAAAGATTTCTATGGTAAGATACGAACTATAAGCAACTACCATTCTAGAAATATTCAATATTTAATTTCTAGTATCTTTATTAAAATCTGAATTTTGTGGAGCTATTCTATTCTCCAAGTATACAACATAAAAATGAAATTAAATTTACCACAAGGATATACTGTCACTCTAAGTTACTTATAAAACTGATTCAACATAATACTACAAATTAAATTCTTCAAGAGAGGCAGGGAGACCTAACAGAACTCCAGCTTTGGAGTTAGTAAGATTTAAATTTATACTCTTTTTCTAACACATACCATCAGTCAGATTACTAGCAAGTCATTTAATATCTCGGTGCCCTCATGCTACTCCTAAGACTAAAAAGTACAAATATGCATTCATAAAATGAATTATTAGGTCAGAACTTCTCTACTTTGATCAAATCATAGGTCAGAACCAAAAGAAAAAAAGTGGCTTAGTCCTACAAGAGGACATAACAATAAGTTCATAACAATTTTAAAGTTTAGGGAAAAAACTATTTTGAATCACAAACAAAACTTAAATGTTTGCAACTCAATTAGTATCAAAGTTCTAAGTTTCAAGTAAATTTTAAATCTATGAGGCAGTTAAAAATCAGAAAATATTTCAGTTATAATGTTCATTAATGAAATGTAACACTCTTAAAGGAAGATCAGAAGCACAAGCCATTTTCTGAATCTTTGCAAAATCAGTTAAGTGAGTTCTCTCATGTCCAAGTTCAAAATTATTGCAAAAAATGTTAAAAGACTATAAGGGAAACAATTTTCCAGATCTAGATAAGTTTTTAGAATCTCTTTACAAAATCTGTTAGCACTTAACTGTGGTCAACACACCTATTTCAAAGAATTCTCACTTATAATATTTACACTTATAATTGTACCAATTGAAACAAAGGAATAAGTTACCATTCAGAAGAAAGTTAGTAAGGCAGGAGGAAGGTCTACTGTTCACATCTACAGGTGAAATTCTATATGCTCCTGTGCAATAATGTAATTCTGAAATATAAGTAAACAATAAAGTGAATAAGCAGAAAGCATTCCATTAAAGGAAAAAGAAGTTACTCCCCTATGATCTTTATGATGATGACTAAAAATCTGGTACTGGCTAAGAACCTGAGTGGTGGATCAGTGGAATAGACTAGCTATACAATACACAATAGAAAATGACCACATAATTTAAGTGTCTTGAGAAACCCAGAGATCCAAGCTTTTGTGACAAGAACTCGTTATTCGACAAAAACCAATGGAAAACTGTAAAAGATATGACAGAAATTAGGTACAGAGAACAACATCTCACACTCTACAAAAATAAGGTCAAAATGGGTACCTTATTTAGACATAAAGGATGATACCATAAGCAAATTTGGGGAACACGGAATAGTTTATCTGTCAGACCTATGGATAAGGGAAGAATTTGTGACCAAGCAAAAAATAAAAAGTATTATGAAATGCAAAATGGATAATTTTGATTATATTAATAAAAAGGTTTTGTATAAGCCAAACCAATGTAATCATGATTAGAAAGAAAGCAGAAAACTGGGGAAAATTTTTTTACAGCAAGTATCCCTGATAAAAGGTTCATTTCTCAAATATATAGAGAACCAAGTCAAACTTATAAGAATATAAGGCATTCCCCAACTGACAAATGGTCAAAGGATATGAACATCGATGGTCATAAGAAAAAATGTTCAAATTGCTACTGAAGCACCACCTTAAATCTATCAGACTAATATAACAGTAAAGGAAAAAAATGTTGGAGGAGATGTGGGAAAATTAAGACACTAATACACTGTTGGGGGAGTTGTGAACTGATCCAATCAATCTGGAGAGCAATTTGGAACTATGTCCTAAAGGCTTTAAAACCTATAACATTTGATAGTAGGTCTGTATCCTAAAGAGATTAAAAAAAAAAAAAGGAGGGGGTATTGGGTGAGGAGAGAAGGACCTATAGGTACAAAAATATTTATAGTAGCTCTTGTGGTGGCAAAGAATTGAAAATTAAGAGACTTCCACGAATTGGGGAATGGCTGAACAAGTTCTGGAATATGACTGCAGTGGAATATCACTGTGCTATATAAAAAATGACGGGAAGGATGATTTCAGAAGAATCTGGAAAGACTTACATGAACTGATGCAGAATATGGAAATATATATTTTGTATAATTGCACATGTATAACCTATTTCAAACTACTTACTATTTCAGATAGGGAGAAGGGAAAAGGAGGTAGAAAGAGAATATGGAACTCAAAACATTTGAAAATTACTTATTTTTTTTTAAATGTAAAGGGGAAAAATATTACTAAAAAACAATCATGAGTATAGATGACAAAAGAATTAGGAAAAATACTATTTATCTTTTTAAAAATTTCCTAAGTACCTTATAATTTATTTTTAATACCTTATGTTGCTCATATGTTGTTTATACAGTGCTTATATTTAAGTACTTACCAACATTATTAGTCCTTGGTGTGCACCACTTAAGTGTTACTGTTTCTTTAAATGAGCCTTCTCTACTACTGCCACCTAAGTGGAGATCACCTTTAATATGCCAAGAAAAATGGAGATAAGAGCATAGCATAACATTTCCATTTTCTTTATAAAATAGCAGATTTACTACAATTCAACATTTATCAAGGGCCTACTGCATTCAAGGTACCATACCCGAGAAATATGAATATCAAGTGCCTCCACAACAGAGGGCAGCCAAGTCTGCACAAGAGATACAAGAAAAGATACCACATCACTCTGGGGATGGAGAACACTAACAATAGGGGGGTCAGGAAAGGACTCCTGTAAGAAGGCAGCTGAGCCTTGAAACCAGTGAGGGGTTACCAAAGCCATAAGTGGGGAGGGAAGGGTATTTGTACCAGGCACAGAAGGACAAAAGCATAGAGGCAGGAGAATGGAATATAATGTAGGGGGAGTCTACCAGTCAGAGGAGAAGGTGTTGAAAAGAGCTGGACTGTGGAGGCCTTTCAGTAGCAAACAAAGGAGTATATTTTGGCCAAGAGGCAATAGGGAACTCTGAAGCCTTCCTGAACAAGGAAGTGGAAAAGGCCACTGGGTGGAAACTAGAAGTAAGCAGGGGGCTTTTCACTTCTGTTGGACTGTGAAACCCCTACATGGGCAGTCTGCAGAAGTCTAATGACCTCAGAATGTTTTTACATGCATAAATAAAGTCCATGAGTTAAGAAACCCCCCAATCATCCTGAAATATAATTACTAAACTTAAATTCATAGTCCTCTTGAAATTTATCTACAGAATTTTTGTGAATCAGACTCTAGGATAAGGACCCATAGACTAGAGAGCACCAAGGCTCTGGATGCTATTTCAACAGTCTAAGCAGAAGGCAATGAGGGGTTGGGCAATTTCTGGAGCACTAGCAAAGGATCCTCACTGAAATCTTGACTTAGGGAGTCCTACTCAAAGACATGCAAAAAAGAGAAGGCATCCAAGTGACCAGATACTTCCCTAATGGCAGTCCAGGAATTACAGAGGCAGTCTGGTTGTTGTTCTTCCCATTCCTGATAAACTCCAACCAAAGTCCTTATATGGCATCCTACCCCTATCTCTGTTTTGGCACAGATTATCTCCCAGGTTTTGGATGAAAACCCTCATTGGCATGATGGAATGAATGTCAAAGTCAGCCTCAGAATCAGGATGACTTGGGTTCAAGTCCTGCCTCAGACAAATACATGATCCTGGAAAAATTACTTAACTTCTCAGTGTCCCCAGACAACTAACTGCAGAAAGTTTGCAAATCTGCATTACTAGAAAGAATTTCCTTACTGGGAACTCTCCCAAAAGTTAATATTACTATAGGTCCAAACAATAGATACAAAATATGCATACATACACATATTGTATGTATGTGCGTGAACTCAATTCAACAAGCATTTATTGAGCACCTATTCTGGCACATATGGTTCTAGGCTTGGAAACACAAAGAATAAAATGAAAAGACCTTTGGAGTTTACATGCCCCTGGAGTGAAAACTAATATGACTCCAGGAAACCTAAACTGATTTCTATTTTCCTACTCTCCCTCCCTCCCCAAATTACTTTGTCCTTTGCACTCAGCATATACCTGGCACATAGTAGGCATATATGTAAATGTTAACTATTATTATTAACTATTACTTAGTTCCTTGGGGCAGAGACTATTTTATTTTTGTCTTTGAATCCCCACTGCCTGGCATAGTAGGCTTTTTAATACTTGTTGAATGGATGGCACCCAAGTCTCCTGACTCCTACTCAAGCTTTCTTTCCACTAAACCTCTTTATCATGACAGAGAGAACTATAAACCAGCTTGTTAGGATACTGTACCCACTACTAAAGAAAACTGTCTAGAAAAGAGAACAATAATGACATTTGGGATAAAGAACTGCTAGCAGTCAAGGCAGATTAGGAAGTGTGACAATACCCTGAAGTGGCACAACATATAATCACAGTCTACAAAAAATCCTTCCAGGTAAGGTAACCTGGAAACATGTTTGATGGACTAAGATTTTTAGTTAGTTTCACTTTAAAAATTAATGCCCCCTTTAAAGCTAAAACCAAAAAGCAGACTCTCTAAGAAACCACAGTGAGAGGTCCTAGAAAGAGGAAACATTTGCAAAACCTCCTTTGTGATTTCATGTTGACCCAATCTCATCTCAGCCTCAATGAGGTGATCATTAACCACCAAAATGGGACTTGTACACGAAGCCTCAACCATTTGCACTTTTTTTCTAACTCTGCCTCCTACTCCCAGAAAGACTTCATTTCATGAGGACCAATACTTATCTGGAAGTTATACACTAGAGACTTCAATGACAGGTATTTGGTAGTACCTGTGCCATGATGGAAAGGCAATTTAGCAAGTTAAAATGTTAAAGATTGTACAATTAATCCCCCTGGGGCTCTCAATGTCCACAGATCTAACATAATATTGTCCAACAGGCACATGAGATGTATGTATGAACCAAGAGTCTAGTTTAGAAACTGAGATGGATTTAAAAAATGCTTTGCACTTTATCATAACCCTGAATGTACATCAGGATGGGCTTTATCACAAATGTGCTATACTTTTTTTGGATAATATGCAATCCTGGTAGGAATATTCTGATGGGATGGAAAAGGGAGGCTCAGGTAAAGACTTGAAAGGATCTCCCTGCCTTTGGGGTCAAGAGAAACAAAGATTAGAACAATGTGGGAAGGACAGGACATAGATAGAGAATAGTAGGAATTGGGTACATTTAGCAAAAAGGGGATGCTTGACAGGCTATCATCAATTGACCCTCACAGAGGAGAGAGCAGATTTTAAAGGTTTTTATCCTTAGGCCAACTTTTTGGAAGGTATGGGGGATTCCATGTCAGGGAAGCATTCTCTCTACTATTACTCAAAATACTATGAATTTCTAACAAGTCTAAACCCTAAACCCAATAAAAAAAAAAAAAACCTTTCTTTGACATCTCTCCTCCCACTATTTGACAGAATTGTAGAAATGCTAACTAGAGTAAATGGTAACAAGAGAACTACACAAACGGCCAATTATTGATAAAAAGGCAACAGATTTATCTCTTTTTGCAGATGACTCAATGGTATACTTAAAAAGTCTCAGATAATCAGTGAAGAAATTGAGATAATCAATAGTTCCAGCAAAGTATTGGATTAAAAATAAATTAGTAAAAATCATCAACACTTCTATACGATACTAACAAAATCCATGAAGAAAAGATTTGAAGGGAAATTCCTTTCAAAATACATAATATATCAAAAGAGTTAGCCTACAAAGATATTATAAGCTACATAAGTGAAATTTCAAACACTTTAAAGATATGAAGTCTAAAATAAGTAGATATATACAATGCTCATGGTTGGGTTATGCCAAAACAATTTGTAAAAAAGACAATACTATCTAAATTCAATTTTCCAACTTTGTGCTATACCAGACTATATGGGATTACTTTACCGAGCTAGACAAAAACAATAACATTTTGTTTTTTTGTTTTGTTTTTTTTAATTTTTTAAACCCTTAACTTCTGTGTATTGGCTCATAGGTGGAAGAGTGGTAAGGGTGGGCAATGGGGGTCAAGTGACTTGCCCAGGGTCACACAGCTGGGAAGTGTCTGAGGCCGGATTTGAACCTAGGACCTCCCGTCTCTAGGCCTGACTCTCAATTCACTGAGCTATCCAGCTGCCCCAAACAATAACATTTTGAAAGACAAAAGGCCTAGATTCTAAAGGGAAATCAATGAGAATACAAAAGAAGGGCACATAGCATTACCAGGTTTCAAATTCTTTTAGCATAAATAAAATCAATGAAGATAAAATTAGAAGAGGAACTATAGAGTGGGAAAAATATTTGCTGATATTTTTTGCTGATAGGATAAAAATCTGATTATCCAAATTATGGAGAGAAATGGCATAAAGAAAACAAGAGTTGGCTCCGTACTAGGATACCCTAAGAAATCAAAGACAGAAAAGGTCTAATATATATCAAAATATATATATGCCTAGTATCCTTTGTGGTAACAGAATTAGAAACAATTATTTCCATCAACTGGGGATGACTGAAAAACTTAGTTTTTATACTGTGTATTAAGAAATAATGATAACATTGATGATGATAAGTAATATTTACGTAGTACCAGTAATTTCCTGTCAGTACTATAGGACAGATAAGGGCCTTGGATGGAATCTACAGGAACTAGAAGTGATTTCTAGTAAACTATTCACATTTGTGTATATGTGCTACAAAGACTAAAAGGGAAGCTATAGCCATTCTGGCTCAAAGAGCTTCGTGGTAGTTTACAAAAAAATTGTAGTCTGAATAGTTATCCCATCCCCAGGCATTAGCTTTCTTCCTGCTCAGGTAAGGCATCTAAGGAGAAGAGAATTCTTGCAATTTACATTAGGAAGCTGAATGAATAAAAAGTAGAAATAATTCAAAATTTAAATCTCATTTTTTAAATTCCAAATTCATTTCTACTCCAGTTCTTTCACTTCTAAAATTAAAGAAGTTGAACAATTTCATGTTTTTGGCCAATATTCAAAGGCCAACTCATAAATGCATTTCAGTTTTCAACATTTAATTGAATATTTTGGAATTCATTCAAGTATTCAATTATTGTTGATCTAGCTATACGACTATGGAAAGTAACTTAAATTCTCTAAGCCTGTTACCTCACCGGTGGTTTAAAAAAAGAAAAAGGTGATAATAATAGTAATACTCATAGTACTTGCCTCATAAGGCTATTGTGAAGTTCTAAGGAGATAAAGCATGAAAATAACTTTGCAAACTTTTAAGTCTTATATAGGGGGCAGCTGGGTAGCTCAGTGGTTTGAGAACCAGGCCTAGAGACAGGAGGTTCTAGGTTCAAATCCGGCCTCAGACACTTCCTAGCTGTGTGACTCTGGGCAAGTCACTTAATCCCCATTGTTGCCTAGCCCTTACCACTCTTCCACCTTAGAACCAATACAAAGTATTGATTCTAAGATGGAAGGTAAGGGTTTTTAAAAAAGTGTTACATAAGTGTTAGTGATTACTAATTATAGGTAAACAATGCATTGTTGTTGCAAAGTGAAATGTCCTAAGTTACCCAAAGAATCAGGCTGCAAAGGACACTTGTTAATGGAAATCTGACAATGGGGCAACCACATAAGGATTTTAAAACCACATTAAAAAAATAAGCAGCACTCTTTAAAAACCACTTAAAAGGAGCTTCCGGATAAGATGGCGGCAGAGTAAGGAGCAGCTGCTCGATCTCTCCTAACCAAAGCATACAGGACTCCTAAAGGGCACATAAAAACGAATCCAGACGAACAAAGGAACCCCACAACAGGGCGCAGCATTGAAGGTACGCGAATTCGGGGCATTTCCACGCTATAAAGGGGTGAAACAGATCTCACTAAAACGCGAGAGGAAGAAGCCCATCCACCCCACACACACACCACGCACAGCGCCAAGGCCAACGCACAAGAGTGAAAACAGGATTGGGGCAACCAGTAAATCATGAGCAACACCAGGGATTGTACCTGAGAGCTGTAAGACATGGGACTTCAAGTGGCTGTGGGGCACGCATGGACTTTCCCCGAGTGTCTATGGGGTGAAAACATTTCCCTAGGGGAGGACAAAAATCTCTAATGCAGGGACTTTCCCGAGCGTCTGCGCGGGTGAAGACATTGCCCTGGGCGTGGACAAAGATCTCCAAAGCAGGGACTGTCCCAAGCGTCTGCGCGGGTGAAGGCAGTACCCTAGACGCAGACAAAGATCTTGAGCCCAGGCTTGGAAATAGAGAGGTGCAGACGTGAGCGCGGCTGTGGAAGCAACTCCTGAGACTGCTGAAGGAGAGGTGGGCAGAGGGGCAGACCAGGGACTACCAGGAGGCTTGACCCCGAGAGCAAGGAGACCAGAGCCCTCGGGAGCTTAGAAAGTGCAGGCAGACCCTGAGTGTGAAGACAAAACTGAAAAGGGGCAGGGCTAACAATGGCAAGCCAAGAACCCCAGAAGAAAAAGATTATCAAGAAAAACTCTGGAACACTTTTGACAACTTTTACACAGAGAAAATTCAGACAACAGAGGAGGACAAACAAGTATCCAAACCTTCCCAAAACAATGAAAACTGGTCACAAACTATGGAAGAGTTCAAAAATGAGATGTTGAGGAAGATGGAAGAGATCTGGCAAGAAAATAACAGCTTAAAAGGCAGAATTTCACAAATGGAAAGTGAGGCAAGTCAACTGAAGACCAGAAATGACCAGATTGAAAAGGAAAACCAAAAGATTATAACCGAAAACCAGTCCCTAACGGCTAGAATTGAGCAATTAGAAGCCAATGATCTCTCAAGACAACAAGAACAAATAAAACAAAGTCAAAAGGACTGATAAAATAGAAGGAAACATGAAATGCCTCACTGAGAAATTGACAGATCAAGAAAACAGGTCTAGAACAGACAATGTGAGAATCATTGGTCTTCCAGAAAAAGCAGAAATTAATAGAAACTTGGACTCCATACTTAAAGAAATTATTCAGCAAAATTGCCCTGAAGTCCTACAACAAGAGGGCAATATAGACATTGAAAGGATCCATAGATGACCCTCTACACTGGACACAGAAAAGTCAACACCTAGGAATATAATAGCCAAATTCAAGAGCTTTCAAGTAAAAGAAAAAATCTTACAAGAAGCCAGAAAGAGACAATTCAATATCAAGGAGCACCAATCAGGATCACACAGGATCTGGCAGCCTCCACGCTAAAAGACCGCAAGGCTTGGAATACAATATTCAGAAAGGCAAGAGAGCTGGGCCTTCAGCCACAGATCAACTACCCATCGAAACTGACTATATACTTCCAGGGGAAAGTATGGGCATTCAACAAAATTGAAGATTTCCAAGTTTTTGCAGCACAAAAGAGACCAGGACTAAATGGAAAGTTTAATACCCAACCACAAAAATCAAGAGAAACATGAAAAGGTAAATAAGAAACAGAGGGAAAAGAAAGAAAACTCATAATTTTTTAAATTTGACTCTTTAAGGGCTTAAATAAGATCTAATTATCTGTATTACTATGTGGAGAAATGCTATGTATAATTCTCTGTAGTGAACTCTATTCACTATTATAATATTCACTATTATAGCAACCAGAAGAATAATTCATAGGGAGAGGACAGGATACTAAATGGTCTAAGATGACATGGGGAGTGGGAAAGAGGGGGGGGAATAGTAGGGGACACCAAGAAAAATCTGAGTAAATAAGAAAAATAGGATATTCTATTACACACAAAGAGGGCATGGGAAGGGGAGGGGATAAATACTATTATAAGAAGGAGAGGAAGAGAGCATTAAGAGGTAATATTCAAACCTTACTCTCAGTGTAATCAACCCGGAGAGGGAAGAGTAGCTTTATTATCCATTCGGATTAAAAACTCTATCTAACCCTACTGAGAAAGTCAGAAGGGATAAACCAAAGGGAAGAGGGGAGTGAGGAGGTCAAAAAAGGGAGGGGAGAAGAAGGGGGAGGGAATTCATTAGGCCATTAAAAAACAAAAAGGGGAATAACAAGGGAGGGGGCAGAAAGGGAAGTTAATCAAGGGAGGGGATAAGGGATACTGGCTCAAAGCAAACCACTGGTTTAAAAGAAAATAGTGTAAGAAGAAGGGGTGGGTCTAGGGGAGGATACAAAAATGTCAGTGAATGCACAACTGATAATTGTAACTCTGAATGTGAATGGGATGAACTCGCTCATAAAAC